>NC_071472.1:2350000-2697500 GCF_028500815.1 Rissa tridactyla | reverse complement strand
TCCTCCGCAGGAGCGTGCATAGAGCAATAGGTGTCAGCTTGTTCTGGAGGAGCCGGCCCTGGTGCCCGTCTCCCTTGCAAACAAAGCTGCAGCAGAAAGAGCAGACACCTGATCAGACGTGGAAACCTGTTTTCTAATTAATTCCTGATGCTTCTCACGCTGCTGTATAACTTTATAAGGAGCTCAGAGAGATACTGTTCCCTTGGTCCGGGAGCCTTGGTTACTGCACGCCTTATCCTGCCGCATCTCGGCAGGCCTAGATTTCTTCGGTTACCTGTCCCTTCCCTGCAGAAAGGTATATTTTTAAAAGCGCTTGTTGTGTTGTGAGGGGTTTTGTACGCTGCAGACAAGGGACCTGGCCGATGGTGGGCGAGAGTGGGATCATTTCTTGGTGCCAGACCCGCCAGCGCTGCCTTGGCTCCAGCCTTTGGACGAGCGGGGTGTGAGCAAACTGTTTTTAAGCGTCTATTCCTAATTGTCGGGCTCAGAATTGCGGCTGCAATTATGAGCTCGTGTGTAAAGCTGTGGTGGGTGTAGGAGGTGCCAGGTCCGGGTGGGTGCCCCAACTCCCTGTGGGAGCGCGGCTGAGCTGGCGCCGGTCTTTGCTCAGGCTCTGCAGGAGGATGCACCTCTCGCCAGGCTGTAAAAGCCCTATGGAACAGGTATTTGAGGCCAACGGAACCTTTCTGCTGACCCAGACGTCATTGCATCCAGCCCCAGAGGAAAACCGAGCAAGGTGAAGTGTCTCCTCCTCATGGGAATTTCTGGTTTCCACATGTTTTTGAAGTCAGCAAGGCTTTACGCTTAAATATAGAAGCAACCAAGGGGAGCGTTGAGGGTGTAATCACTGAGATAACTGCACATTTTTCAGCTTGGGGCTTCTACCGGCAATCCCTGTGTGCCAACGCCGGGCTGGAGCAGGAGCTGTGCCTGTGCCGTGAGCATCCCTGCATGGGACCCTCTCGGCCACCGGCTGCTGGCGGGGCTCTCCCAGCCGATGGCCAGGCACCCCTAACCGGGGGAGCTTTGTGTGTGGGCACCCCTTCCTGGCCTTCTCTTGGCCCACTTCATCTGCGGGAGTGGGTGTAGCCCCCATGTATTAGGGAGTGCAGAATCCATGGGCAAAACTTTCCGTTGACGTAACAGTACGTCTGTGTGTGTGTATGTGAATATATATATATATATACACATTATATATATATATGTAATCATAGAATTGTCTAGGTTGGAAGGGACCTTTAAGATCATCAAGTCCAACCGTTAACCCAACGCTGCCAAAACCACCACTCCTCAAAAATTCTACGAGAAGCTACTGAAGGGGAAGGTTCTCGGGTCCATGTGGAGGTGGCAGGTGTTGGGGTGAACAGGCGGCCGATGGGGAACCTCGCCGGCTTCTAGCTCCTGTGGCCCCTGCCCAGGATTAGGATAATCATTGCAACCAGCAATTTTATTGGCTAATCTTGCTGTATAATGTTTATAGTGCTGCTTTGCTCCATAATACAGTCTCACTTTTTAGAGTTCTCTTTTAAATGTCTGTCTTGCATCGGTAGTTTGAGATACTACACCTAGTGCATGTGTTACTTAAAAAGAGAACAGAAATGCCATTTTTCTTTAGGTAGAATCCAGCATGGATTTAAGCACATAAATGGTTTTACAGCCAGTGACTTGTGACATAATTAGACGTTATGGAAATTAAATCAGTCTTTCGGTGCCAAAATGTGTATCTGTTGGTGAATATGTTGGTGACGATCATAGATGTTGTCGAGTAATCTGTGTTTGATCTACAATATTCTTGGAAAGGCCATCATTCCCTATAAGAAACTTGGCCTGACTTAATTTTTCATGAGGTCTCAGTTACATATAAAAGAGAAATTAAATAAAATAGTGCTGCAGAAAGCAATCTGGAATTCCTCTCATCAGACACGTTCTCATGGATCCTTTGGACCAGTAAGATTTTTGAATTTTCAGTCCGTTTGCCTCTCTGGAGGCTAACTTGCCAGTTAGCCTCTTCTGTTGGCTTTAGGAAGTAAACTTCTATCATACTTTATTCTAGGTTGATTTAATTTATTTCTTTTCAGGTTTTCAGTGATCCATGTTTCAAATCAACATTTCTTACTAGAGCTTGACTTACTGTCTGGTTCTGGGGTTTTGTTGTGTCTTTGTTTTCAAATAATGGTGTGGGCCACGTTTTCTGGCCTGGTTGTGCTCTCAGCTATAGATCTTGCTTAGAGAGGTCTTTGCTAGGAAAGAAGTGTAATGAAATATAATGATGCTGGCCTGGTGCTTCAGTTGGAAAGAAAAACTCTGCAAAGTTGCAGTTCGAATGTTCTAAAGAAAATTGGTTTAGGTAATCTTAAATATTCATTGGTATTTGTTGTGGTAAAAATATAGCAATGTTGTGGCTATGATGGTGGAGTGTCTTTGCTAGAAGCCTATTTTCTCCCAAGGCTGGAGGAAGAGTTGTCTTCTCAGGCTCGTTATTTATAGCCGTATGTTCTACTGTCAGCATTGGGAGTAATTGTCAGAAAAAGGTCAATTTTAGAGAAATTAGTAGATGAAGAGCAGTGTATTTTCAAGTCAGATCAACATTTCACCGATCAGACATGGATTCCTCAACAAGTTGGGGGTAGGACCAAGAGTGGAGATCAGGTCTAATGAAAACCAGTAAATCATGGTCTTCCAGCAGTGAAAATGTCAGCGGTGACATAATGAAAGCTATATATCGTGGCCTGTGGAATGCCAGATGATTCATGTGTGAAAATTAAGCAACTGGTTAAATCAGGGGGGCACATTTTGAAAACTGCATCTGCTTTTAGCGTGTTCTGTAGGTGAGTGTTTGAGGCAGATGAGTTGGAGCACGATTTTGAGGTATTCTTCAGCTATGTTGAAGATAACATCTCTTAGCTGGCAGACACTTGAATTACTGATGATACTCCATAAACACTCTGTACCTTGGGAAAGTGGACTTTCTAATGCCAAGATGATGAGGCATTTGGATCTAGCAAAAGGCAGAGCAGATGAAGAGATAAAGGAAGGAGCAGAGAGGTCTGCAGTGAAGCTTGATCTCCAGGAGGTGAGAGGTTTGATGGAACAGATTGAAGATGGGGCAGGAGGAGGTCTGCCTTAGCTTCCCATTACTGATAATCAAATATGTTCTTTTATGTCATATGTAACACTTGCCATCTAGTGAACTGATGATGGTAAAGCACCCCAACTGGATGAAATGGGCACTGGCAGAGGTGATGGTGCGTCAGGAGGTGGGTGGAAGGTGTTAAGGCAAATGCACGAGACGTCAGGGAGTGGGGCTGGTTACAGCTGAAGGCAAAGGGGGGATGAGGGTGTCAAAACCCTGCACGGGAGCCTGCCTCAGCTGGCCGTATCGGAGGCACAAGGCTGAAGGGGTGTCAGCTCCTACATTGCAGAGATCTTCCAGGATGGAGGGAGAAGGGCAGGTTGGATGGGACTTTGAGCAACCAGGTCTAGTGGGACATGTCCCTGCCCATGGCAGGGGGATTGGAGCTAGATGATCCTTAAGGTCTCTTCCAACCCAAACCATTAAAAAAAATATAAAGCTTACTAATACCAAGTAGGGGTTATGTTTTAAATCGTGTACTGGCGATTGGTAAAGTTGCCAAGCAATGCATACCGACCCAGTGTGACCAGCTGCAAAATGATCTATGGAAGCGTGTGCCCCAACGTACCCCAGGGGAGAGAGCCAAGCAAGACCCAGATGCAGGAGGGCAGACCCATCAGCTTCTGCCTTTTCCTCATTTTCTTATGGGATGTGGTAAAATTGTTCAATGAATGTGGTTTTCTCTCCATCCTGGACAACCCAATCTCTTCACACCCCAGCTGCCGTTCTTTTTCTTTGCTGATCTTGGGCAACATCCACCCCAATGTCCTGGCTCCCAGGCTCCTGCTTTAGTGTGCTTCGCTCTCCTGATTTGTGTTTGTTCTGGCTTTATTACCAGAACCAGGGTTTACCGGTTATGATGGGCACCGGGTGGTGATCCTGTGACTCTCAGGATCTAGCCCACAGAGTCTTCATGTAAGGTCCCCAAGTCATCTTTCTGTCCCCTCTTCGTCCTCGCCATTTTTTAGGTAGCTTTATTCATGCATGCATTGCTTCTGCCCTGAGATGAAACAAACGTATGAATATCATTTTATTATTTTCAAAAAATATCAGCCAGACAGACATCATCGTTTCAGGGAGAATCACGTTTTCTATCCTGGTGCACTGCTGTTATTTGAAGCTAATCATGAATCCACACAGTAAATAACCCATGAGCTCCAGCTCGTTATTTCTGGTTGGTTAAAGTAACAATTGGGGAAGAAAAAAATAAACAAACAAACAAAAAATCCCCAAACAACAGCAAAGCCAACAAAAGACATCTTTTCTGACATTGCTTACAAATGACTAGGTCTGTTTCGGTGAGAAATCCAGGAGAACAGGAGCCTGGTTTTGTGCGTGCGGTGATTCTAGTGCAGCGGTGTTTACCTCTGTGCCGTAGCTTGGTTTACTGTCGTTAAAAAAGGAAAAAAATATAAGTATATGCATTAGCTTTATAAGATGTTAGCAGATAATTAATGATCAGGGGAATGTTTTCCTGCTTAACTGTGTCATGTAACATCAGTATTTTTGATGAGAACGTTGCATCATGCTCGCATCCTCGCTTGTGCGATTTGCACACAGTGAAATGGAGGAGTGAGGGACAGTGATTAGCTTTAAGGGAGATGTAGGGAGGGTACAGAGCTTGTGTGGAAACCAAATGAAAAACTAAATGCACAAGGAAGCTGGTACAAGAGGGAATGAATAGGTCTGCTTTAGTCCCGGAGTTTTCTGCCGACAGTTAATTCACTTTATAAGCAGTTGCCTCCCAGCTGAGCTCTGAACAACGAAGTGGTTCAGATCTCTTCAGCTTCAGAAAGATGAATTCAAAGCGTTAATTTATCTTGCGTTACGAGTAGCGTATACCAAGGCACAGCAGACTGTACCGCTCCGGCAGACTGTGTTTGAGGCCGGTTGCGGGGCAAGTCCACCCGTGCCTTGTGCTGGCATTAACCAGGGTGGGCGACTGTTGCAGAGGAAGCCAAGGGCACACGACGTTCTGTAGGAAGGCATGTATTCACTGCTGCGCAGCTTCCCAGCCCCCGTACGTGCCGACAAGTGCCAGGGAGCACACTGAGGTCTCCGTCTCAGAAACATCCACCTAAAACCATGGTGTGATGTTGGAAGCTTGACACTGTCACAGGAGTGGTGGCTAAAATGAGGACGGCATTTTATAGCTTCCCATCACGGTGGAGATGACAATTTTCTTTTAATAGGCGTTTTTTTTCACCAACAATTTAAAAAAATAAAGGAGTGAAATGGCTTTTTCTGGGAGGACAAGAGCCAAATAATTAATTGGCCATTGAATTCAAACAGCACTTGAAAGTCTTGTGAAGTTGGGGGGGGGGAGGGGGTTGTTTGTTTTGGGTTGTGCTGGGTTTTGTTTTTCTGGAAAAGCTATTGAAAATCTGAGTGAATTAATGATGGTAGTGTTTGTTTACTCCATGGATTAACTAGACGGCACGGATTAACACTAATTGGTCAGTTCTAATTTGGGTTTCTTTTACATGACTTTAATGATACGCAGCTTTTCTAATGTTTATACCAAATAAGATATGCATAAAAATCAAAGGGAAGGCAGTGGAATAACTTTGAGTAGAGCTTAATGAGAGAAGTATTTGAAGTTGAGTATCACATAATGTCAAATATGAAATCAGATTAATTTGGCTCTTTTAATGTACCTAATTATGGAAATTTCTGCAAAGGGAGATTTCCTACAAAGTCTGTCGTAGTCCTTGTGGAGCAAAGGGTGGCAGTACAAATAATACCACAGTGCAAATAGAAAGGTCTTATTTATTTTGGTGGCTGGACCAGGTTGTGGATGCCACCTCTAACTTGCCTAGAAGTGGATGCACAGGAACATGAGCTACTTTCTTCTATCATCAAGAGAAAAATGAGAACGAGATACTTATCCAAAGGACTGTTGTGCGACGTTAAGTTCGTTCTTCATTAAACGTTATGTCGGTGCCGAAAGCGCATAGCTGGGGACGGTCAGCCCATGCCCAATTATTTCCCTGAGGTTTAGCTGCCGACATCGGTGCAGCGTCTTCTGCAGCCCGGTTGGAGACGTGCTCTTTGGAAATGAGCAAAAGCAGCTGTTTTGTCCTCAAACGTGTCCCCTGCCTTTGTGGCTTGCTGGTATTTTTGATGCCTTGTGCCAACGGGAATTCAGGCGCGGGTTGGGAAATAAAAAATGGCATGAACTCCGGGTGAACTGCCAGGGGAACAGAGCCCTTCTGCAGCCTAATCTGTGCGGGTCCGGGGCTGGAACAATGCCGCCCGGTGTTCATTAACTACTGCATAAATATGTTAAATTGTTTGGGGAAAAAAACATGGCACTACAGCGTGAATGGGAAGCACGAGAGTTTATTAATATCTCGCCCATCGCAAGGAATAGTAACGGCCCAATCCTGTTTATGCTGATTTTGGTGAAAAAGGTCCCGTTTCTCTTCTGCGGGGGAAAAGCTCAAGTTTTGAATTAGTCCGTAACAATAAAATCTCATTTCCCCAATACTGTGTTTTTGGGGCTGATCTCTGAACATCTACAAAGCTCGCTTTGGGTCGATGCCGAGCAGTCTGTGACTCGGTGCCTAATCTAGCATGTCAAATGTGCGGGGTGATGTCCGAGAAGAACTGTCACAAATCGCTCTGGAGAGCCGAGGGGGAAGGCATGGGCAGAGCCAGGACACAATGGTGCAGATTGATGTATGGTTTTATTAAAGCACAGTTTGTTGCATGACGGACAAGCGTTTCGGCTCGTTCTTTAACGTCTTCTGGGGTGTTTAATACAAGAAGTTTCTTGTTGTCAATAGTTTTGGGACAAAAGGCTGAATGTAGCCTTGCAGGAAAGTGAAAAAAAATAAGTATTTTCATTTGAAGATGCCCTTTTCACCAATTAGATTTTGAGATGTCACTAAGATGTTTTTTTTTTAATTTGTCCCAAGCATGCTTGGTTAATTGGGTAGAACTCATTTTTGTAATCAGAAGGGTCTGGTGCTTTGGTCTCCCCCCAATTATTCTGTGTAACAGTCTCCTTTCACAGCCAGAGCCGTAATCCTGCCCATTTCAAAACGACGGGTTTGTTTGGAGACCTATTTTCCACAAAATCCTACCAACCCTCTCGCAATTTTTTTTACAACTGGAAATGTTTGTTGGTGTAGCATAAATAAGACTGTTGTGTGAGTTTACCCAGGACTGACCTTAGGCTAAGCAGGCGTTCCTTTGAGCCTTTAAAAATTCGGAGTTTGTGCTGATGATCTTCCTGGACTCTAGACTGTCCCAATTTTCTAGAAAATGTAACCCCAAAAGCTCAGCAGTATCATCTCATTCTTTTAAAACCCCTGAGTATATATATCTGCTAGCCTGGTACATGGGCCAGAAAACTATTTTATTGAAGAGTTTCATGTCTTGGTTGCAATTAGATCATTTGCCGGCTGTCTCTTTGTAAGCATGGGATGCGTCCTCCTGTTGTATTTTATCTCACTCCTCTCATTGGCATCTCTTACTCTTGGCTACGTTTTATTTGGTAATGTGCTGCGAATTTTTGCCCTTTTTCCTAGCAGATGCATTGCATGGTCGCACCATAAGTGCTTCCCTGTGTTTTAACTCTTGTTTATTGGGTTAAATGCCCTTGCTTATTGGGAATGCTCTTGCTTCTTGCGTTAAATATAAGTAGGAAAGATGGTCCGGGATGATCCCAATTGCTGTCGCCACACCGAACCTCACCCAAATTTAACTTACTGCATTGGCTCGGGACCTCATTTTACCTTTCCCTAGGAGAGCACCACCACCCTGCCCGCTGCCAGCACCGTTTCACAGTGTCACCAACCCTGGACTGGCTGTGGCGGCCTCCCTGCCCCGAAACACCCTTCCTGGGGGCCGGCTGCTCGGAGCCTTGCACCTCCTTTTTCAAATGAGACTTTCCCGGGCAGCAAAAGGAGCCGTACGCAACACGTGGTCCACACAAACGGCATCCCAGCCTTGGAGAGAGGAGCCCTTTCAGTGGCCCCCAGTGAACTTCAGTGTTTTTTTAGGAAATAATTTACAACCCGCTTCCCCTTTGCAGAGGGGCCTGGCTGCTGGAGCTCGAGAAATGTTTTTTTGCTTCTTATTAGCAGGAAAATCCCAGGATTTCTGTGCTCACCCATGGTTTCCTTATCCTCCGTCTGTGTGGAGCCAGGCTGTCTGGGGGCTCCCCGCGCGTTGGGGTCAGCCCATGTGCTGTGGGACAGGGCAGGGGCGAGCGCCGGCTTCCAGACTTCCCCGACTGAACCGAATCCTGGTCTCACACATCCCCTTGAGTTCAGGGCTCACTGCCCCTGCTGCCTCTAGGGCATGCCATGCCAAAACCTGGGGGATAGGTCTTGAAATGATTTGTTAGGTCATCCATGTCCGTCTTGCCGCTAGTTCAGAAGTGTTCAGTCTTAAATATTACTATGGAAATGAATTATGTCTGACTTTGAATATCTCGCCTTCTCAGTTTGACAATTAATTTGACCATTAATGTATTTTCTCATGTGAACATCATGGCCTGCCTGATTTTTAAGCTAACTTTTTTTTTTTCCCCTGTCATTTATGCCAAATTCTAAGTATCTGAAATACTCAAGCGAAATACATCTGTTTCATCTCTCCTCTGTTTTTTATCTGAAGCCAAACTATCCTCTGGGGATGCACGAATAGAAGTGGCATTTTACTACAACTCATTAAAAGATGAGGGGTTTATTTATGACCTAAGAAAAGTTAAGCTTTCGCTAGTTGGACTGAAAATATAAGTAACACGGGTTGAAAATAGAAGCAATGTGCTACTTCTAAAATAATCGTGAAATCACATCTTGTTAAAGACTAAATTGCATCCGAGGGAAGACGGTGTGAGAGGGAACATATTGTACCCCCCCTCGCTTCCCCAGGACCTGGGCTTTTAGCTCAATGAACTACGGGCTTTGTAATTAGCAGCAAGGCGATTAGATCGTCCACATTTCTGGGAGTAATTTGTGCAGTAATTGTGTTTGATTGTTTAATTACTCTTGCTTACTGTAAATGAGGAGAGGTAGTGAACCCCTTTGCACGAGCACCTACAAGTTCCTTAGCCAGAAGTTTCATGTGCTTCACTACATCCCGTATTATCAGGAGAATAACATAAATTTAACCATTCCCGAGGCCAAACTGCGAAGAAAATTCTCTAAATGGCAAATGGAAAGCAGCTGGATTTGAAGGCAATTCAAATTAATTCCCAATTTTGTTCAAAATCTTTCTGACGTGTGTGGGAGGAACCAAAAGACAAGAAATAAACAGAATAGACCCCCCCAAAAAAAAGAGGTAAAAAAAATTGAGCAAGGTGGAGGGGGAAGATTGCAAGTAGAGCTGGTGAAGTTGCAGATAGTCTCTGTGATTGCTGTCCGGGCTCCTGCATAGCCGGTAGGTGGGAAACCTTCCGTTGCAATCCCGATTTGTCTTGGGACGGTGATGACGTGACACAGTTAGAGAGCTGGGGTTTAATTTTTGAAGCTGTAGAGAGATGCAAATGAATGCATGTATTGTAGATTCGGTAGTGGAAACTCCAACCTGCAGCTTTATCTGGACTGTGAGAAAGGCAGGAGGAAACGTAAAGAACAGTGAATTAACTCTTGCAATTGTTGGGAAAGTCACATTGGTGATGTCCACAAGGAGGAACGACTGTTGGGTAGACTTTGCATCCAGGAACAGACCTTCCAGCGTTGTCACACTGGTTGTAGCTCCTTTGATGTGGTTTATCACTGATGAATTATCATCGTAACATAGTAGAACGATGGTCCAGCTGACCTTGCATGGTGGAATTTGCTAGAGCAAATTACTCGTGCTGTGATTTCTGCAGTTTCTCACAGATGTTGCTGCTTTGGCATGCTGTGCTTGATACTTTAGGGCTGATAAGTCTACTGCCTGCTGAGAGGGAGCTTTTGTTTGCTTTTACTATTTTATCTATCTGAAAGAAGTGTTGCTTTAGGGTGCTCTGAGATGGAGGTTCTTCCAAGTGAAGAGATAAGAGACAACATCTTCAAGATGAAGTGAGGTAGCAAGCTATAAAACTTGGAGATGTCGCCCAGAGAGTGAGAAGGAAGGTGGAGCTGAGATACCAGCAGAAGTTATCCCAAGCATCAGCCTCTGGTGAGACTGGGCAACCTCCGCCTGCATCAGACATACAGGGAGAGCAGGGCAATGCCTCGTCTCCCGTGGGAGGGAGGTGGAGGGCACTCAGTGCTGCAGCATGTGTTGTACTCACACAAGGAGGAGGACCACAGAAATGCCTACAAACCAGGAATTCCTTCATGCCTGGCTTTGGCCAACTGGTTGTATGGGAAGATTTGGTGTCTGACTTGTTTTTTTTTCTCCTGAAATGCTGCAACATTTACTGCAGCCTGGCAGCCAGCAGCAGCCCAGCTCGTGGCCATCAGTGAAGACCAACGAGCAGGTATCTACTGAGTTTGCGAGAGGGACAGGAGGGACTAATACATCCTCACAAATAACTGCCTTCTCCAACAACGCATCTCCCCCAGAACCAGAGGTCTGACGTTCAGCAGCGCCTCTGCTCGAGGGCTCCCCAGTCCTTCCTTGGAGGATGGGGACCTTCCATTGTCCCCAGCACTGGTGACAGCGAGGAGGAGGAGACGTCGCCGCCCTAATGAGACCTGACAGATGGGCAATTGGGCTGCTGCTTAGGGAATTTAATGGTTAATTTCCATAGCGCCGTGTGGGGGCAAAGGGCAGGAAGAAGTAATCCTGCTGCAGAGCGGGGATGGGGATGCTTTTCCGTCTGAAAGGTGCTGGTGAAGCTGGAAAGATTGAGTTAACTAGGATTTCTGTGTCAGCGCCCAAGACCTTTTATAAACAGACTGCATGAGCTAAATACCATGTGACTATTTCCCCGAACTGCAATCCCGTATCGAATTCAGAGTCGGGCCATGCCATTTCCTATTAGGTTGGTGCGTGCACTCTGCTCTGCGCGAGCAGAGGTTCAGCGCTGCCGTAGCCGATACGTCGGCGAAAGCTGCTCCAAAAAATATTTTTGTACAACGATTGGCGGTTTTGGCTGGAAGCCATGAGCTGGAAGGGGCTTGTGAGCAAAATAAAAAGTCTTCCTGCCCTTGATGAAGCTTCTTAGGGCTTATAGACCTCATGAAGAGAAGCCATGTTTGCAGAAAAATATAGTTTGGGATGATTTGGGGGGAAAATAGTGAACTGAAAACAACTTTCTGTCAAATGTCTGCAGGTTTTAAGACAGTGTGTCCATATATATATATATATATATCCCCTTCCTTTAAAAACAAAAAAGTAATTACATTTTATTTTTGTGTGGGGGGGTGCTGAGCAATAATTATTGAATATGTCTGATGTTATTCAAAGTAGGTTTTGATATTCCACTCTCTGTGAAATACCAGTATTGCCGTAAATCTCAACGAATATTTTCTCCATTGGATGTAGTATATTTGTACATTTAGTTTTGCCTTCTGCGAAAGATAGAACTACGTGTACCCACGTGTATGTACTCAAAATATTTGTGAAATACTGAGTATTCAAGTTTCTGACAGGAGGGACTCCTATCTATGCAGAAGTATCTATTTCTGTTCTAGCTACGCGTGTATGGGATGGCCAGGTAGAACGTGCTCGCTGTGAAGAGCGGTGACTCTGACGGTGGCGGGTGTTTTGCTCAATAAGGACTTTCTACTTCAGTAGCTGCCATAGTTCAAAACGGTGGCCAGGCTGGCCTTGCTCTGCTCGGGGTTGTTTGGAACACAGAGGGGTTTAAAATTTTAATTCCTTGCCTGTAGTTAAATCCCTTTCAAACCTATAAAATAGAGGTGGGGAAGTGAATTCCATATATTCATTTGTGGTTCTTGCAACTCCTTAGAAGTGGTGCTGGCAATTCAGCTGCTGAATTACAAGAGGCACGATGTGAGTATTTTTGGCGCGCAGCTGGAGGATTTCTGCCGCCCTCGCAGGCAGGACTAACAGCCCCTTGTCTTCTGAATCTGACGACTCGGCAAGTACTAACAGCTAGGCACAGGCACTTGGAGATGGGCTGAATGAGCGCTTGGTCCCTAAAAGGGAGCGTGTACGATAGAGGGAAAATTCATGTTCTCAACGGGAAGACTTTGATCAGTACTGCAAAGGGCTTTTTGTGAACATGCTGAGAAAACCCAAGAAATTATTTTCTTATTATACTTGGGAGGAATTCTTAGGGAGCTTAGGGACATGGTTTACGGTGGATTTGGTAGTATTAGGTTTACGGTTGGACCTGATGATCTTAAGAGTCTTTTCCAACCTAAAACATAGAATCACAGAATGGTTTGGGTTGGAAGGGACTTTCAGGACCATCCAGTGCCACCCCCTGCCCTGGGCAGGGACACCTCCCACAAGCCCAGGTTGCTCCAAGCCCCGTCCAACCTGGCCTTGAACATATAAATACATGCCCTGAAAGTGAACTCTCCTGGAGGGGAACATGTCTACCCAGTGCCGTTGCTTGTGCAGCTGATGGCTCCTGTTGTCCTCGACTCAGGACCATCAGGACAGGGTTGGCATTTGGCCAGCTCAGCTCCAGGTCCGTGCGTGTTTAGCCGTGAGAACTCAAAAAAATGAATAGTCCTGAATCCACGCGGATGCCCCGCTCCCTGGCCGAGGTGGGCTCCAACTGGCTTTGCTGGGGCTCCTCCTCCAGACCCCACAGAGAGCTGCTGGTCGCATTTCTTTCATCTTTCCCGTGGCTGGGAGAGGCTTGTTTTATTTCCTTTCTGCTTCTAATCAGGATTTGATTTTCCCCTGCTTGCATTCGTGGACTAAACTCAATGGAAATTGGCATTTTCCTCTTCGTAAGGTTAAAACAACAAAGCCTAACACACCACACTATGCGTTATCTGTCTCCCTCACTATTTTTATGGATTTCACAGTGTTTTAATTAAAAGGGGTGTTTTCAGATAAGAGCCAAGAATAATGACAGCCCCCCCCCTCGCCAGCCATCGCGCTGCTGGTCCTGTGTGGGTCTCCGCTGCAAGAAAAACATTTGGAGCCAGGGGTGGAAGGTTACATCCTCGCCCCTGGAACATCTTTCCTGAGAAAAACAACAAAAATGATTTATTAAACAATGGGTACCACGCTTTCAAAGTTGCTTAGGGAAATACCTGGGCATCGCTGATTTTTTTGGTCAGTCTGGGTGGAAAAAACACCCCAACCCTGTGTGTGCTGGAGGGACACCAGCGGCCGGGGGAAGCCGGCGGCTCCTGCCTGCCTCGGCAGCCGCGTCCTCTCAGGGCTTTCCTGTCCCGCTCGGTTTTGACGCGTGTTTTCATCATTTTTTACGGAATTGTAATAATATGAGCTGTGTATTTAATGATGCGTTAGCGTTGTCTGTTGCTGGAGATTGCTCCTGAAAGCTGCTGATTTTGGGACGGCTTCACAGGTGGTGCCACAGTGGGTATTTGTTTCTGCTTAAATTCTGCTTAGTTCCCTTCGTTCGGGGACATGCGGAAAACACCCTGCACTTGTTGTCAACAGCGTCACAGAGGGAATAAGACCCTTTGGAGCACGGATGAGGAAAATGCAACAGTCACTCTGTTATTAACAGCAGCCAGGTGAAGGCAGGGACAACCTGCAGCTCCTCGCCTTTCCTGAGATACGTGGAAAGTAACATGGAGCTTCTGGTTGGGCGAAAAGGTGCATTTTTGAAGGGTGTGAGCCTGTGTTGGAGTGTGGGAGTGGGAGACCCATCGCTGCTCCCCCGGACATCCCGATGGGTCTCCATCTACCCCGTTTCCTTTCTTCCCAGTTCAATTCTCCAATTTTCCAATATTCTCTAAAAGAAGAAATTAAATCCTGTCGCAGTGCAGTCTCCGATGACTTTATCAACGTCCTACTCAGGTTTTTGCAAACCAGTCGCTGACCGGTGAAATTGTAAACAGCGATGAACCCAACGACCCTTCCCCTCGGCTCCCATTTGGCCGGGAAAGGGTTTGCCCGACGGTGCCAGGGATGTCACTGAGCCCACACCAAAGTCGCCACACGGCTGCCTGTCCCCGCGGGAGGGCAGCCGAAGGTTCATGGGACCGTCATGGTTTTGGCAAGGTTGGGTTGCTGGGGGCGGAGGTGGTGGCTGGGCTGCTGGTGGGTTTCCTCTGCTCACCCCTGTTTCTCTGCCGTCGCCCAGGTGAGGTTCTTCGGCCGCCGCATGAGTACGTCCTTGCCAGGCGATGGCCTCGCAGCCCGCGCCGGCCTGGGTGCTGCTGCTCTGCCTGCTGGCCACCCGCCCGCCGGCCACCCAGCCCCGCGACTTCACCGTCAAGGACATCGTCTACCTCCACCCTTCCAGTAAGCCACCTTTGCGCGGGGGTAAGGACGGGGGCGAATGGGGGTGTTAAGGGGGTTGAGTTGAGCAAAGATTAAAGAAATATTCCCGGTACTCACGATGTAAAACCAGAGCGTTGCTTCCCAAAAGGGATTAAAGGACAGCAAGGGCTACAGAAAGGCAGTTGCTGAGCGTGTCAGGGGTGTTTTGTTCTCTGTTTTCTGCTCCGCAACAATCTCTCTGGCCGTAAGACCAAGCCCCACGGCCGCGCCGTTTGCCTGAGCACATCGATAGCTCCGAGCAAGGGCCAAACGCGGCCATTTGCAGCTGCGGCACCAACCAGCCGCTCCTGACGTTATTTCAGTAGCGCCCTGAGGCAACTCTATAGCAAAGTTATGCACCTTCAGCTCTTTTTATGGAATCCCCTTTCACCGGCCTGTTCACTTTATCAGTTACAAATTCTAGGTGGAGAGAGCTGTGCCTGCCATCTGCTCCCAGGGAAAACTCCCCGCCTTTCCAAATTTGGCTGAAAAATTTATATTCATTACGAGCAAGATGGAATTCCTGTTTTATGCTGTAACCATGATCTGATAGTGCCCCGGGGTGGATTTATTAGCGCTGTCGTGTCATCCCACCCCAAGCTGTTCCTCGAGGGCAGCCCCAGCCCCTCCAGAGACGCCCCCAGGCGACTCGTTGGTCCTTACCCAGAGGAGCCTGGGGAGACAAGCTGTCAATGCCTCTTGCTTCACCTCTCCTACCCGACGGGGTCTGGCCCAGAACCAGTGGGCGAGGGGAGGAGGTGGAGGGCAGGGAGGGGTGAGACGTGGCCCGTGAGGCTGTGGAGGTTTGGCTTACTTTGCCCCATGGAGATAAACGTGACCCATTTGGCTTCTGAGAAGGTGGCAGCATCTTGAAGATGTATTGAATGTGCTACAGAAGCCCTGCCAGGAGACCACTTAAGAAGCTACGCTCTTCGTTTGGCGAGATAAATTAGGATGGAGTCTGCTGTTAAAATCTGGAGGTTCAGCAAATTGATTTTTCTTTCCTTTGGGGACGTCGGCCTGCCTTCAAAAGGGGTAGCTCCTTTCCTTGGTGGGACAGAATCCAGAAGTATTTTAGTCCATCTGATATTTTGTTATCAGCGGTGATAAAGTAGCAGTATTGGATGCGAGCTCTGATATCAAGCGAATAAGGACTCCTTGCTCACATTAACTCCCTTTGAAGTCAGCAGCGGGAGCTTTTGCTCGGCAAACACGGCCGAACTGAATCCTTATTGTATCTGTACGCGCCTTTCCCGCATTACTATCGGTGATAGGATTTTTACAAATCAGGCCCAACTTGACGAGGTTGACAGGTATACTTGTAGACAGATATGTCTTAAAGAGAACAAGTGCTGCTGTGTGCCTCTGAAAAGCGTAGTAGAACTGGATTAATTGGCTCATTTTAACTGAATGCTGTCTGTTCCTTTCAGCCACACCGTATCCTCACGGATTTAAATGCTTCACCTGCGAAAAGGCAGCAGATAATTACGAATGCAACCGATGGGCTCCGGATGTCTATTGTCCAAGAGGTAACCAGCCGCATTCTGGTGTTTAATTTAAACCCACCTTACGACAACCGCTCGCTGTCCCCACCGCGGGGACAGCACTGAGCCCCCTTTATTCCTTAGGCGTACGCGGGTGCCGGCGATTGCTGCTCCCGCGTGTAAGCCTCCTCGACAAGAGAGATGTGTAAGCGATACGAGTAATCCTTTAAGCTTTTCTGTCTCTTGGCAGTGGGTGAAGTTTAGGACTTTCATCTGTTCCCCATACTCCTCTAGCTCAGCGGGAAATTAAATCAGGCTGACGCCTATTTAAGGGTTGTATTTCTCTTCCTGGTGAGTACGGGACCGGTTCTCGCTTTGTTGGGTTCCCTCCCCCGTGGCACAAGCCCACGCTTCAGGGCGGCTGAGCCTGCCTCCTTTTTGGCTGGCATCAAGGTATTTTCAGTATTTTGGGCTCATAACCCCCATTGGAGTCTGAAGTTGGGAACAGCTCAGAAAGGGCTTTAGATACAGGCACCCAAATATCAGATCCAGGTATCGGTGAGATCCTCAGACCTCCCCCTCCCCGACCGCTTCTCTTTTTGAGACGCTCACAAGTGTTAAGATGTCCACAGCCCCTGATGAAGCCCTGGACATGGGCTGGATGTGGACTGGGTCCTCACCGATGTGGCAACCACGTGTAGGCAGGTGGCAGCCGCCGTGGCAGAGGGGCAGAGGGATGCTGCTGGGGTGGTGGGATGCTGTCGGGGCTCACCCCTCCCCTGGTGCTTTCTGTAGGCTCAGCAGCGCTTGTGCAGCATCTATCCGGAATGTCTGTGGTCTGTTGTGGGACATTACAAGTGCCCTCAGAAAATATTTATCTTGGAAAGAGAAAGACCATAACCTGCACCGCAGCGATGGACCAGCTGTGTGTGCAGCCTGTGTCAGAGCGTGTTATCTGTCCGAGAATGTATTTGCTTTGAGCTCAAATCAGCACAACATCAACAATGATAAAAGAGATCAGTCTGGCTGGCACCAGATGAGACCGATGTTCACGGACGCTCCCTGTTTTGACAGGAGTAGGTGATATTTAAATGACTAAGGGCGGTGTTACCTGCACATCGCGGAGCGAGGGGTGACCCCACCGTCTGCCCTTAGCAACAGCCAGCAGAAACGGCTTGCCCGAAAAAGATGTGCCGGTCTGGAAAGCAAAGTTAGTACTTAGTGGCTGTTTAGGGGAGGGGGAAGCCACGCTTTGGTGTGTCTGTGTTCCCCAAGACTGCAGCTGCGAGTCACGGTCACCAGCCCTCCTGCCGCTGGTACAAGCGCCCACGTCCATGAAGTCAGGATGGGGTTTTAGCCGTGAGAAGGGGCCAGCCGCAAATCCGAGTCTACCTTTGAACTTCAGCACAGCAGACTTCTTATCTCCTTAAACTGGAGGGATCCGATAACGTTTCACTCGAGGCAGGACTCGTTAGTGCCCAGACTGCCCCGAAATGGTGTTGCCTTGGGCTGGAGCACGGCTCTGCTGGTGGCACAGACCCCCAGCCCCTCGCTGCCCCCGGGAAGGAGCGACTGCGGAGTCGCTGTGCGTCGGAGGAGCAGGGAACTGGGAAAGGGGACGGGCGCTGGGGCTCAAGTGCTCCGTCCTCCTTCTGTTGCAGTGGAAGCAAAGCTGATAAAGTCGTGTCTCCCCAACCTTTTGTTAAGCCAGCTTTTTTTCTCTGTTGCTTTAACGTTCAAATGTGATTCTGCGTTCGGGTAAGGAAGCCGCAGAAATGCAGCCTCAGGTTTGAGGCCTGACCCCGGGCGTGCTCTGGGGGCTGGGGTTATCTGCTCGGGGACTTCCCTTATCTCTGGGAGGCAGAGGGGTGCGCTCGTGGTGCCGCCCCCCTCACTGCGGTGATCCGAATCCAAGCCCTTGCTGTTTTGCTTGGGTTAAATGGTGGGAGAAAACAAGAAAACTCCATACTGGTATTTGCTTTCTTTTTTTTCTTTTTTTTTTCTTTTTTTTTCTTTTTTTTTTTCTTTTTTTTCTTTTTTTTCTTTTTTTTTCTTTTTTTTTCTTTTTTTTTCTTTTTTTTTCTTTAAGACAGAATGCTATTAAAATGCAAACCAAAATATTTTCATTAACTATAATGTAGGACTTAAAGGGAACCACATTTTGTGTATAACAAAATTCATTGTAATGGAGAGTAAAAACACGAATCCCTGTACTGAACAGAGGTTAGAAAAAGCATTTCCTAGAAGGCAGGCCTCCTGCTGTGCATTAACCTTGTTTTCTGTTAGTTATTAGCTTCAGCTCAAGCAGAAACTGCGTTAGTGATCTAATTTGTATGGAAATACTGCACTCAAAATACTCCCAGTACTCTATTTTTGGACGGCCTGTGGGCGGGCTGACGTCTCGGTGGTGGCCACCACCACCATGGTGATGTTCCAGCCGCTGCGGGTGGCACCCGAAGGTGCCATTAGAGGCTGCGGGTTGGGAAACGGGCTCTCAAAAGTCAACATGTGACTCTGGGTGCTTTAAAACCCCAGATTCAGTGTTTCCCTACCCAGTTTAAAACGGAGAGGACAACCTTTTCCTTCTGGAGACACGTGCCAGCCTTGCTGGGTTGCAATGTGCGGGGCTGGTTTGCTTGCCCCGAGCCTGGCTGGCTGTCTGCACCGTTGACTTCTGGTTTCGGTAGCTGGTTTCGTGCTCCCTTTAAGGGTGCAGGAGGGTGCCCAGGAGGTGGATCCCATGGGGAACGTGCGTTTCAGGCGCTGGGTGATGCTGCCATAGGTCAGCAACGCTCCTGGCAGGTCGAGACCGCGGCTGTCCCTTGTGTGCAGGTGTTTGGAGATCCCTCATAGCTGAAGTGCGTCACAGAGTCTTTGCATGACAGTTCCACCAGAGAACGGACAAATGCAAAAGACAGTGATGCTCCGGAACTGCAAAATTTAGGAAGCATTACTCCATGCTTTCTTGATAAGATGCCACCAAGAGCCATCCTTACCCTGTGGCCGTACAGCTTGCAGCCTGGCTTGGGACCACCGTGCTTGGAAGCATCAGCTTCTAAGTCTTATTTGAATCGCTCTAAATGTCTCTGTTATTGTTGGTAAAATTTTTATAGTGTTGGGTTCTTCTCTGTAGCCTGTGTTCTTCACGGGATCAGTTTGGAGTCCCTCTTCCCTCCCTCCGTCCAGCAGCCTCCCCATCTGCAGCGCAGTTAACGACCCCCCCACGGTGATGTTCCCCACCTCCGCTTTGCTCTGGACTCTCCTGGTGCTCTCTGGCCCAATCCTTCTCATAGCGCCTGTCGCCATTGCGCTAATCCTGCTCTGAGAAGAGCGGCAGACCAGGATGGGGCGCAGAAGTTAATATTAATGTGAGTCGGTGGATTTTATTGCTTATTGTGGGCTTACTCCGTAGCTGCCGCCCTGCCTCGCAGCGATGGTAGCCGTCAGTGGTGGCTGTACGAGGAGAGGCGTGCTCGCTCCCTCTGAGCAGGGGAAAATACATATCTCCAAGATGACCGCACAATATTTTCTAAAAACACATGCGGAAGAAAGAATGAAACAGCCCAAAAAGAGTTATGGGGTGCTAGAAGCTTTATTTGTTCCATCTGGGGCCTGTCAGGGCGAGCTCCTCGGCACGGACAGAGCCGTTGCAGGAGAAATAAAGCCACGGGCGCCCAGGTTTGCTGGGAAATGGCACTTCCAGGCAAGGTCCTGGGAGAAGCTCAAAGCCGCCGTGCAGAGAGTGGGGTAAAACTGCGAGAGCTTCACCCCCGGGGGCAGGAGAGCCTGGAAAAGCCATTGAGCCGCGTGTGGCAGCCCTGGCCGGTTTGAAGGAAGGCAGCACACCGAGGGTCTCCAGCCTCCTGAGATAAGTTACGGCTGTTTGCTGTGGATATCGCACTCGAGTTAAGAGCAGGTCAAAGATATGGCAGATGTCTGAGGGGGTTTATTGCCTCATGAAGAACGCGTTTGGTCGGCAATCTCGCTCAGCTGCTGCCGAATGCCTAAAACACGAGAAGTATGCGGGGCTTTGCCCGTCGGAGATGAGGGCTCAACGGGAATGTTCGCTTTAAATTAACTATACTCCCTTTTTTTTTTTCCGTATGAAAGCAACAATTTTATTAATAATAAGGCTGATTAATAAGAAGCAAGGTATAATTTAAAGAAGAAACACATAATGGCATGTTTCCTGCGTTGAAAACCCGGTGTTTTCATCTTGGAGTGCCAGGCGGGGGAACAGCACCTGCAGCTTCCCTCTGACAACTAAAGCATGAAATAAACCCAAATTCCTGTAAGCCTGAGGACAGCCACAGCGTTTGTCAGACGTTCTACTTCGAATTTTCTGGGCGTTTTGCAAGTGTCACCAGAGGAGTAGCTTAAAAAGAGGAGGAGGAGGAGGAGGGTTGTCCCCCTTGGGCATGAGGGAGCCCACAGGAGAAGCGTGCAGAAGACGCGATGGGAATACTGCAGCCATGGTCCCTTCCATGGTGCTTTTTCCAAAGACTGTGAAGCTGAGAAATACATAAATCATTGTTTTGCCGGTATTTTGGCATTATTTTATAGATGATAAAACTGAGGGACAGAGAAGGTGAAGGATCTTCTCTGGGCTGCGCAGGAGCCGCGGCAGAGCTGGGATGGGAGCGCTCGCGCGGGCCACTAGGATACAGGGAAAGGCGTCTCCAATGTGTAACGTTTTAGGTAATTCTGCAGAATTAATGGTTGTGCATGAAGCTAGGGAAAAAAAAACAAACCTATACAAACAAAGGTTAGCTTCAGGCATAAACAGGTATTGCAAAGGTTTTAATTTTTAAAGGCCATTCTTGTAAAACTAACGCCATAGGAGATTTTGGGTGTTTATTTGAACCTCCCTCTGTAACCCGATCATCCAACGTCCTGTGTTTCTTTGGCTGGAACGCAGAGACCCGCAGTCGGACGGGGAACAAACCTCCGTGTTCCAGAGTGCTTTGAAACCAGAGCTCGGGGGGTGTGTGGGGGGGTGTATTTAGTGACATTTATGTATTGCAATAAATACCTCAAAAGTCTCTTTTTTTTTTTTTTTTTTTTTTTTAAATCCCGAGATTTGAAAAAAAAATATCTAAGACCTCTATCCGATTTCTTCCTATTTGTTAGACTCTCACAAAACTCAATTTGGATGGGTAAACACATTTTTCCGTCTTTCTAGGTACGAGATACTGCTTTAGCCAACACATGATGAAAGTTACTGGCGAGAGTGTGTCCGTCACCAAACGCTGTGTGCCATTAGAGGATTGTCTGTCTACGGGATGCACATATGTAAAGCATGAAGAATACAAGGTAAAGGATAAAAATTGCTCTTTTTTTTTTTTATATGAAAACCGGGCAGAATCCTTTTGGCCTCCGCTGGAAGTCTGACCGGTTCAGTGGGTAAATCAGCATCGTCAAAAATCAAGTTTCTCTTCTTAACGAGCTCCAGCTCATTTCCATTTGTTACAGAAACAAAGGGATAACCTCTCCCAGAACAAAAGAATAATCTCTTTAAACAACGCTCCTGCCAGCGGCTGCGGGGAGGGAACCGCTCCCTTCTCCCTTCGCCTGCGGATCTGCTCCGGGCTTGGTCCCCTCCGCTCTGCAGCGGACGCTCGCCCACCGACTGGTGGGTTTCTTACCGAAACGGGACGGGTAAAACCCCGAAACCTTTGGAGCAAACGTTTGATGTGCGAATCCAACAGTTAATTTATAAATAAGATTTTTTTTTTTCTGAAGGTCAATAGTCGGCCTTTTTGGACTTCTCCAACAGGTTAAAATGAAAGAGCTGGCTGAGCTGCCGGGCCCCCCGCAGCCCCATCGCGGGTTTGCAGAGAATTTTATGCTCTCCTGGCCTCGGGCGCGTTACTCCTGTTGCTCTGAACCCGTGTGCTCTGGCAGGACACTGTCACTGGCCCCTTCTTGCCCTCAGAAGCCAGATCTCCATGCCTTTGGGCCGGCACGGGGATTGTCTATCGCCCCCGTGCCTGCACGCTGGGTGACAGGCAATAAAAAAACCCTCTATGAATAAATTCTGGTTTGTTTGAGTCCTGACCCCTGAGCTCTACTTGAACCAAACAACAGTAGTTTTTGTCAGTTTACTTATTTGGGATAAAAAAAATACAATAACCTCTTCAAAATGGATGTGTCCTCCTTGTGCTAGCCAACAGTACGGTTCCTGCATGAGTGAAATGGTTCTCCAAGTAGAGGGATTTAAAAAACAAAGGGCAGGGGGGAAAGAAAGGAAAAAAGAAAGGAAAAAAAAAAAAAAAAGGCAGGAAAAAAACCCCCAGACTGGCCACTGTGCTCCTTTGCAAATGCCCTATTATTTTCCCTATGCCTTTATTCGGTGGCATGGGTATTTTTCCAATAACCAAGTTATAACCCGGTGTCTTTCAGATCTGCACCTCCTGCTGCGAAGGAAGCATCTGCAACTTGCCGCTGCCGAGGAACGCGACGGACGCCGTGTTCACCACCCTCTCCCCCCTCAACAAGACGCAGCGGCTCCCGCATCCCGCCCTGCTGACGACGGCCTGTCTCTGGCTGGGGCTGGTGTCCCAGCACTGGGTGACGCTGCCACGCGCGGCGGGCCCGGACAGCTGAGGTGGCCGAGGACATCTGCACCCACGTCCAGCCTCTCCCCGCCGAGCCTGCGCTTCGGAGTTCTTTGTAAGACTGGTTTTCCTCCTGATTTTTTTGTTAGCGATGAACTAGCGAGCCTGGGATGTTGACGCATTTGAAGGGGGTAAAACCATCGTGTGGTTTCTCTACTTTGTTCTGAAGAAACTCATGCAAAACATTCCCAGAATCCATGGCTGAGACCGATACATAGACTTTTCTTAACGCCTGTCTTTCCTCCATGAAGAAATGTTATTTAAAAGTACTATATCACTGCCAGCTGCTATTATCACCACTTATGCATTTGAAACTTTCTTGTTATAATTCGTCACAGCACTAACACTGGTGTCTCCTTAACCTGTTTTGAGACCATAAGGTAAATAATATATAGGCAGTAGGTCTTTGCAGTCTCCCCACATCTCCTCCTCCCGGAGAGGGCAGGAGTTTGTAGCAGGGCAGCAGAAGCTGGAAGGGATGAGGACAAAGGAACAGCTGGGACCAGGCCAGCATCGCGCCCAGATGCTTCCTCTGAGGTTCCACCAGCAGCACGAAGAGCCACCCCCACAACACCACCCACTGCGATGGGCAGAAAACCACTTTGGTATATAAACCAAACAGGAAAAACTCTAAAAACTCTGGTCCTGAAGCGCAACTAGAGGGGAGGCGGGTGCGTGGTCCCTGACCCTCCCGAGAGGAGAACCGGTGGGTGTCCCGGTTGGGATGCTGGTGGCTCCCAAGCCAACAGGTTCCTGGTGTTTTGGGGCTTTACATATTTCCACATTTTGGCACCCACCATCCTACGGCACGAGAGAGAGTCGATCCTGAACAGCTTCTTTTATTTAATGCGCTCCCACGACGGAGGATGGACTGTTGCTCGCTACAGCTGCATTTTGGTGACCTGCGTTGCTTGTTTTGCTGGGAAATCATGTATGCAATATTTATTTTTGTACGTTGAGTAGGCTCTAAAGCGTTTAAAACATTCTTAAAACTGATATTGATAGGCAAAATCGTTGTTTTGCAAGTGGGTAAGCCTGTAATATATAAATTATCTCATATATATATATATGTAATGGTTTGCATCACTATTGAAAAAGCATCAGCTTTGTTTTGCAAGGTCAGTAATAAAGCAGGGTGTCCATGGACAGACTTGTTTTAAAGTTAAACCAAACTTTTTTATAATTTTTGTTTGGCTTTTTAAAAAAAAAAACAAACCACTGTAGTCGTAAATGGTTCTTTTATGAGTTAACTTTTGGCTAGTCACGCTCCAAGGTAACTTGCGCCTTATCAAGCTGCTTAGTGCTGTTTTGGCGAGTTACACAGTGAAAGGCAGGTGAAGGTGGCCCAGGCTGGAACCCAAATGCTTTGCAAACCCCTTCAGTGCTTTGTGAGGGTCCCAGCAAGCCCCCGTTTGGCACCATCTCTGTTGGATAACATTAAGAGCTGGGAAACTGCTGCTCTGAGCACGCAAGGTCTTGAGTTCTGTGTCCTTTGGAGTGAACTCCGGCCAGTTTTACTGGAGGCAAAGGATGAGGAGGACCTAAAGCACCGCTCGCTCACGATTTAGTCTCAGGTAACGTCTGTGGGGGAGGAAAGCCCGCTGGAAGCCTCGCTGTGCTTCACTGGGTGATGTTTTCTAAAATGTATATAATACTTCATTGTGAAAACTGAACTTCAAACACTGTTTCTTTCTTTTTTTTTTTTTTTTTAAACTTTTTATACGAAACTAGCGTTTTTGAGGACAGACTAGCTGACCTCCCTCACAAACCTTGCGTTTTTGGTGTCCTTTCAGCTCGCCTGTGACTTGCTCGCAGATGGCTGGTATTAAGAGGGTAGTTGCAATCTGTTATTTTCTGCAAGCCAGACCTCTCGCTGGAGACCCTGAAAAAATGAACCCTGGGGTCTTTCTAAAGCCCATTCCCTCCTCTGCCTCTCACGGCAGCTGAGCTGTGCCAGGTACTCACCCTGTATGGGCTGCGGGACAATGAGGTGGAGGGTTATGGCTTCTCCAGCAGCAATTTAAATATTTATTATTACTATTATCCTGTGAAATGGAAGAATTTAAGTCTGGAGGGACCTCGCTCAGCGGTTCAGCTTCTCTCCTGGGCTGGGGGTTAAACAGGTTTTCTGCGATGGCCGAGCATTTCGTCAACGCTGTGGTGTAGAAGCAGGCCCAGATCCAGGACACACGCTTGGAGAACCTGTGTTGGAATCTTGGGAAGTCTGGGATTACTGAGGAACATCTTGTTTATCTGTTCAATCGAGGTGGGCTCGAGGTTTGGGCCATCCTGCACGTGGCCAGAGGTAGGACCTCGTGGGGAGCTCCTCACCATCTCCGGGCTCACACGCTGGTGGTGGCAGCTCAGCTGGAGGTTTTAAGGATTTATGTTTTTACTTTGGGCCATGCTGTTAAACACCTGCATTTAGGAGTCAATCAATAAGACACCTAACCAGCAGCAAGGAGCAGAAGTTACCTCCTGACACGAGCTGGCTGCCCTGGTTAATGGCTCACCGTCAGGTTTCTGCCTGTGTCTTCTGGCTTCTCTGTATGTCATCGCCCTCTATTTCCCATTTATTTTCCAGTTTCGTTGTTATTTAACAAGGCTAACCGGTGGTGTGTAACTCTGAGCTAGATATGTATAATCACATGGGCTGAGCTGCAGGAATGGCTGGATTTCCTCAGAAAATATTGGACTTTCAGGACCGCTCCCACCCCATGCAAGGTGTGGTACCCGCAGTGAGAGGACACGGGCTCCAGTGCTACCTGGCCCATCGTGTGCACTAACAGGCAGGACCTTCATCCTGTGTTTAGGTGGACCTCAGACAGACCAGAGACCTTTCTGGGTACCTGGTAGCGCGCTCTACCCACAAAGACCGGGATGCCACTGAGCAAGTTTAGTTATCGATGTTGCATTACGCCAAGCCGGTTACTTCTACTCCCTTTGTAGTCGGTGGAGGAAAACGTGGTGTTTCAGGGGCTGATTCATTGTATGCTGAGGTGGATGGTTAAATTATGTCTTCTCAGGCACACGATGGACGTGCCTATAAAAAGCAGCTTGGCTGTGAGTACTACACCCCACCTGGGCTGTCTGTTTGCCAGCCACGTGGCTCTGCTGAGACCGGTGCTTTGGGAAAATACCTGAGCGGGAGCCACTCCTGAGCCCATCACCAGCTTCGCTCTGACCGTGATGCTGCTGCAGATGGTGAAAGTCCTGGTTCCTGTGCTGTGCCGGCCCCGCTCCCCTGCCACTGTGCCGCGGTTGTGCCCTTCAAAAGGGACCTGAGCCCTGTCCAACCGAGCTGCTACCTCCGGTACCAGGATTATGGACATCGAGCTCAAAAGAGCAAATGAAGGTGCCTGAGGGCAAGAGGGGAACGGGCACAGCATCCCCCCGTGCCAGCAGGTCGCTGTGCCCAGGCTGCCCGCGGAGCTGCTGGGGGCTTTTTAAAAGCACATAAATGCTGAGCTGCACCGTATTTATATATGCAATATTCCTTTTAAATCTCTAATTTTTTTAACTATTGTAAATGCTGTACATTTGTATAAATAAATATTTTAAATGTTCAGATGATGTGAGGTGTCTGATAACCATGTACAGTTGCCATCACCATCCCTGCTCTTCAGTGCCGTGCCACCCCCTGCACCTGGGACACTGCTCTCTGCTCCCCTGTCCCCTTTTCCTCTCTCTGGTGTCCTAACAGCAAAAAAAAAAACCCAAACCACCCCAAAACCCCCAAATAGCTGTATTTAGAGCATTTTGGTTTAACTCCCACTGCAGCTAATGAATCTTTCCCATTGTTTCCTCCTGTCGAGCTCCCATGATTATTTGTTGCAAATTGGTTTATATTGGGCATTTGAATAAAGTAAGTCTGAGAAGGTTCCTGTTTAGTTTGTGACACCCAAGTCTTCCATTCCCTCGCCTGCTCTGGGAAAGCTTTCCCTTTTTTTCCATAATTGTGCTGCCACACTTAGTCCCAGTGCGTCCTGGAGGGTTCAATGCAGTCATTTCTAATTTCCGTGAAACCTACACTTACTTGGATGGAAACAACTTCATTTAGCTAATGAAAAGTTTTGGACAAAGATATTTACGGGTAACATGAAGAAGGTACAACCCAAAGTTAAAAAAAAAAAAAAAAAGTTTAAAGAGATACATAAGTTAAAGACATAAGAAACTATAGCCATATTATGGGATATTCTGACAATCTCTTTTCCCCTTACGCTACACGTATAGAAATGAATTTACTTGTTTCTCCTGCGTTCTGATAAAAACCTTTCTATCTCAGTGACCGCTTCAGCAGTGGGAAAGGCTGAGCCGAGGCTCTCCTGGCCAGGATACAGCAACGGCAAAAAATAATAAATTGATGTTTGCCAGGGTGTATATATATATATATACAATAACAGGAAAAGTGTGTTGGTGGGGAGTACAACGTGCAATTAATGCTTCGTGCCTCGAGCATCAGGAGAAGCCTTTGGGGGGGGGATTAACATCAAGATGTTAACAGTTCTCGCTTAGTGATGAAAAAATCTGGTTGTACTTTAAATGGGAGCTTCATTAACAGTTTGCAAAATAGTTGCTTCTCCTCCCCTTAAACACCACTAGACGCAGCCTTCGCCTGCTTTTGTGGGCATCGAGCAGCCCAGCGTAGCTTTCTGCCACCCAGTTCATGCAAAACCCGCCTGGTACCTCTGCCCTGCAGCACCCAAAGCGATGCTGACCCTCCTGTTTGCAGTACCTGTAATCACCAACATTTTTTTTGAGACCTCCCGGGAACCTCTTCTCCATTGCCAGCCAGACTCCAGCACCGTCCCCAAAAAAAAACCCCCCAATTTGGACTAACTGGCAGGGCAAAGCTTCTGAGAGCATTTTGACCCCCTTAAAAAGGCTCAAGCCACCAGCAAAGGCTATGCCTCAAGTGTCTCACTGACACCAGGAGGTTCCCATCTATTCCCTTTCCAAGCTGGGGAGAGGACCCTGCCTCACGACTTGCTCCTTCCACCAAGAAACTGCCAACAAATTGAACTCTGACTCTGGTAGGTGGTATCACCATACCTGTATGTAGCTAGTGAGAAAGGAAATAAAAAATATACTTAAAACATGCATATTATGCAATCAACGGCAAGCATAAGTTAACTCTCATGATCCATAGGTGCAAACCTTGGAAATGGCAGTGCCCGAAGTGGTATCAATTCAGAAATAAAAAAACCACACAAACGAGATGGGAACCAGCCCTCTGAATCCTGAATGAAAGTCCTTGTATGCCCCACAGCATTACAATTCCAGGTGTGTGTCAAAACGGGCTTGCGATTTTTGCTGCCAACCCTGTTAGATCATTCGATCGGTTCTCGTACCGATGTCTCTTCGCGCATCGCTGAGTGGGATTCCCCTTGACATTAATCCCAAAGTCCACTTAGATTCCTCCTTAGCCAACCATCAGCCACCCACTGCCCAGGCTGGTCCAATAACGTCATTCCTTTAGCATTGACATCTTGTATTTGAAAGCATTTTAAATATATCTCTTTCAACTTACATGTATTTAGAGGGTTTAAGGTTTCCTGTCCCTTTTTTTAAGGTTTCAGCAGGTTTTTAGACAGCTAACACACATTTCATCACACGCAGCTCAACCTTGCAAGTCTTGGGCTAAAAAAAAATAGCAGGATATCGTCAACATGAAGGAGCCTATCCACAAGAAAGGCAAACAAACACACCACAGGCGTGAGGGCACTGCCAAAACAAAGTGATATCAAGCTCTCAGAAAACACCTCCCAGAGATTTTTATGCTGAGCAAAGCAGCCTGAAAGAGCCAGCTTCGCTGATGGGTATAAACACTTCCCTACTCTCCAACATAAAACTGAACTAGCATTTAGTTGGGCTACAGCTGTGTCTATCAAGCTCTGGTGAAGACAGGCTCAACCTCAACTTGTCAGTCCCCGTGTGTTAGAAATGACTAACTCCGACCCAAAAAGCGTTGATTTGGGATGGCGGCAAGGGGCTGCCAGCCCAGCCCTTTCTGAATATTTGAAGTCAGTAACTATTCTAAGGCGGGTAACTTGCCCAAGTTTTTCCCATAAAAATGAAAATAATCCTCCTGTTGTGAGCCTGTGTGCCACGCAGCGCTCTATCTGCACAGCCAAAGAAAACAGCCTGTGCCAGAAGAACAGAAGAACATGGGGTTGATTTTGCTGACCCCCCGTAGAGGACCACCTGGGATGGGTATTTCCTACTGTTCATCCTCAACTCATGTCTTCGCAACCTAAGCACAAGGTATGTCACAACACATGTGCCCATACGTGGCTTCTTTACAACCAAAATCACGGGTTGTCACCTGAAAACATCCCACTAACCAAAATTTTGAGTTGTCTCCAGGGGAAATATATTCCAACAAGTTTGTTTCCCGACATTTTCTACCAGTCACCGCTTGGGCTCTCCGGGATAGCGCTGTGTCTCTCTCAGCCATAAAACCCTCCCCACAGCCCGGCCCTCAGACTACCTTTGCTTTTCTTCAAGCTTTTCCAATCTGCCAGGCGCTGCGGTTTTAGCGGTAGAGATTACTTTCCCGGTGAAGCGTAACACCCAGCTGCATGAAATTTCAGTCTCCTAATCCTGTTAGGTTCCCCCCATCAGCCTCCACGCCGATGGGACCTTTGTGTTTGTGCAGCTCCTGAAATCCCAGCCTCAGCCCTACCGAAAAACAAAAAGACCCCAAAGCAAGAATTGCCATTGCCAAGGTGAAGGGCTGCTATTTTAAAGGCGCCGCAGCAGCTCGAGGAAGATAAAAGCCGCAGTCACTTCACAACTATTATGTAGTCCTGGTTTTTATGTGGATTTGCAGATTTGGGTGCCGGGCTCAAAGCTCCACCTGTCCGACTTCGATGTTCAAAGACTGATTTTCAGTCTCTGACCCTGTGCATACAGGCACAACCTCAACTTGTGTGAGAGCCTGGCAGGCACGCTACTAGCCTCTGGTCTGTAAGTGCCATACTTATTCATATATATTATATGCCATATATATATATATATATGTGTCTCTTCAGAAAAATGAGTTCAGGGCATTCATATGGAGAAGGAGGAGTCGGTCACGGCCCGTTGCTGAACATGCACAGTCTGTAGTGAAAGTCTATGGTCCACACCGTAGTGCCTAATAAATAGTTCTCCAAACAGGACAACCATCTACGTATTATTAACGTCTAGATGTGGCACTTCAGGGCATGCTGTGGTGGCAGAGATAGTAGGTTGTTTGGTTGGACTCGATGATCTTAAGGGTCCTTTCCAACCATGAAGATTCTGTGATTCTGTGATTCTTGAGGTTTTAGTTTAAAAAAGAAAACTGGCAAAGCAATAGGAGGTGTGTGGCTCTCGCGTCTTTAACGAGAAGAGCTGGAAGAGCAGTGGCTTTGCAGGCTGCAAAGATCAAACCCCACGTGCCAGTGGGCCAGCCCCACATTTCGCCCTGTTTCCGTGGAATATTTGGGTCATTAAATGTGACATTTTCCCTTGGGAAGGGACAAGACGCTGGGAGAGAGGCACGCCTGCACAAGCAGTACTCCCGTGAGCTGTTTTAGGAACCCCTTGGTCACGTTTTGTGTTGGTGGTGGGGATCAGAGGAGCAGCAGGAGGAGAAGGGGCAGGAATGGGGGGTCCCATCACCCGCACCCTGCCGGCACACGCAGGAGGATGTCGCCTTGTCGGGAAATCCCCGAGCTGAGAGTAAGGCATTGCTCTGGACGACTTTCATAAACAATAGGATGGAGCTAAATACCTGGATTTCCTTTGATTCCTACTCTGATTCCTGTCTGTAAGAATTACTAATGGTATTTTCTATGCTTTTGTCTCTAAATTCTGAACTTTTCTGATCTCTCGCTCCCCTCTCCCAGACTCCAAAGTACCAAGTCAGCAATGATCCTGCCCTCTCCCCTCGCACACGAATTTCCTTTTCCGTGCCTCTACACAAACATACGTTGCTTCTGCACCTCTGGGTATTATTTATCTTATTATTTTTATATATTTTCAATATATATAATATTTTATAATTAATTAGTTAACATTTTATATATAATATTATTACCTTATTATTTATCACCAACCTCTATTTTTCAATATTCTTGAAACTTCATGCACTTCTGGATTTAAACCATATTTATCACACAACGCTCCCCCCCTCCGAGAGGGCGCAAAGATCACTGGATAAAATAAAAAGAGAAATCTATCTAACTCCTGCTCGTAAACAAAGCAGTCCTGAAAATAAATATGTTTATCACGAGCTTGTCAGCTCCACATCAGTGTTTAAGTTCTGTTCAAATCAGTAAATTACTTGGGTCGAGATTTTCAACTTTGGGTTTTCCTGAGCAAAGAGACCGCGATGTGTCTCAGCTGCGGGCTCCGGGTGGTCTCTGCAGCAAAGTCAGCCCTCGGGAAACCCCAGCCGGTACAAAACCACCCACGGATTTTAGCAACACTTGATCTCACTGAATGTTTTGAGGCTTTTTTCCTCCTGTCACCACATCAACTTCTCAGCAAAGACCGTGTCAGACGTCACGCTTGGGTCTCCTCAGAGGGAGAGCAGGAGCTTTGCAGCCGCCTGCAAACCAAGCAGGACTTCACGCGACCACGCTGGGCTGCCCTCCTCCTGAGCCCCATCCTCCCCCCGAGCACAAGCCCAAAGCCCCTCCAAAACCTGTACGACATTTATAGGGTCTTCACTGTCTCGAGACCCAAGCATTCATACAGCAATTTGAATTATTGTCACAATATTCAGAGCTGAAAGGCCGAGAGCATCTCCCAGCCACAACTTACCCACGCCGAGGCGACACCACATCTACCAAACCCTCTCAGAAGGGGCAGTTCAGCAGCTGAGCAAGAGAGGTCCCACCGCAGGGCTGGGCTGCAGGAGGACGGGCAGGACCAGGGGGACCAGCTGCAGGGCGTTGAGCCCCCATTACCCACCTGTGGAAAAACCTGCCTCCCTGTAACCAGTGGGTGAGGGAGGGGCAGCTGTTTAACGAGAACATTGGGGCTTTTCGGTGTCTTGCAGCAAATCCAGCTTTGCTGTGCTGCTGCTAGAATTTATTTAAAGAGTTTTTTTGTATTTGAGTGTAATGGTTGGGATGTGATCATGAGTAAACGATTTGGTCTCGGTCACCTGGTTAAGGCGCATGTTGGTGTACGTACCCCAGGGTTAAACCCTGCGTATTAACAGGGCACAGAAAACCCTCACACGGCAAAAATAAACCTTCCATCTCTAAAATGAGCCTAAGCACTACATATCACCAACGCTGCGCGTATCCCCCGGCAAAGAGCTGCTCCTGGCAAAGAGGGCTGTCAGATGCCATTATTCCCCTGGAAACAAAGGGAATTATAACAGAGCAGGATCCTATGAAAAAGCCAACACATAACTTATTCTTGCAGCTGATCCAAGATATTGTCGTCATCAAGCAGCTGCTGCGAGCCTCGGGTGCGCGTGTGCATATGGGCATGTAGCTCCTGGACGACTTCCAGATTTATGGAAAAGGTCCCCTAGGCAAGTGCCAGCCTGCACGGAAACGTAAGGGCACAAAAGGCTCCAAGCGACCTGCTCGGAACAGCAAGCAGAAAGCACGCGCGCATGGCAACCTTTAACCTTCCTTGATACGAATGAGCTGGACCTTTATTTGGTGGAAATTAAAGCGCGTCTGCTGGCTTCCATGAAATAATTTCAAGCAGCTGACCAACTGCCCCCCAAAGTGTTTTATTTTTAAAAAAAAAAAAAAGGCCAGGTCATATCAGAGGCAGCACTCAGTGCTCAGGTGTAGCCGAGGTCTTGATGGCTGAAGTTCTTTGGCCAATGGTTTTAATAGCAGGGTCAAAACTTCAGTACTTTGCCACTTCTAATTGCAATTAAAATTAGTTAGCCCTGCCGAAGTTATGCTTGAAGAGGAAAAGCAATGACTTAAAATAAACCGCAGGAATATTAATACCTTCGCTGCAATTAGTTTTCTCAGCTGGAAATTCTGACCGACCTTAATGCTCGCTCCTGACATAGCAATTGTACAGAGGATGCTTTTCTGGCCACACCATCACGGTCCCTTTCACAGCACACCTAGCCTTCAGTAGTACCTCGCCATCCAATGCTTTTTTCAAGCTAAGAAAAAAAATAAAAATAAAAATGCATTCAATTAGAGCGATAACATACAAAGAAGTATTGATACTAAAAGGCCAAACGATACAGCCAGCGTGTGAGTATGCACTACCGGGGGTTTGGGGTTTTTTCCCCCCCAGTAGCACACACAAGCCACTCCCACAGCGGCAGAACTGATTTCCTTAGGAAATAATTTACCGCTACACGATTTTGCATTACATCCTGAGTGTTAATAACTAATCAAAGCTCTGTGATAACAGGAGGATACCTCGGCTTCAACCCGAAGAGTACTGGTAGCGTTTGTGCTCTGGATCTGCTCAGCAAGACTCTGCCAAGAGCCAATGAAAGCGACGGAGACGCAAGCTACCAACACACAACTTTTCAAACTTCGGGGTATCTCTATGGATTTCCTAGTGGGTGCTGACAAACCAGCCTAAAATTCTGTGGTTTAAAAGGAAAACTTAAAGCAGAGTGTTTTCCTGACCATGACTTTTGTGTGCATAGTAAAGTAAAAAAATAAATATTGATGCATATGTGGTAAAAACAGCTATTCAGAGAGAACATCGGTAATTATGTATGGATTTTGGCTTTGTGTAAGAAAAACTGGGGGGGGGGGGGGAAAATCCAGAAATGTTTGCAAATTTTGTGTGAAATTGTCCTATTTTGCTGGAAGAATGACTATGCAAAAAATATCCGTACACGGAATGCTTCATTTTGGATCAAGCGAGGTATTTCAGCCCTCGATTATCCACTCGCCAGTTAATTCACGTAGACACGGCTCATCCTCCTCCATCAGCCAGCCCTCCACATCCCTGCTGCGATGCTAACACGGCATCGCTGTCATCGCTATCAAATACAAGGGTTGTTATCAGTGTCCACTAAGCATTAGCTCAAGAGCAAGGGAAGGAATTAATTTAACATACACGGCCACATGGGCAGCTTTTAAGTGGCAACACCGTGGTTTAAGAAGTCACCCCGTTTCTAAAGTACGTGATTTCAGAAATATATACGCTGTGTTATCTCATAACGCAACATAATAACTGCCTTATCTATATCTATCAGACATTTTAGACCATGCAGCCATGAAAATCAATTTCAGGCGTGTTTTGAATCAGCAGCGTTCACGTTTCAGTCCGGCAGGCAAACCGCAGGGAGAGATGCTCTACTGCTAAGGGTGCAGCGGGGGGAAAAAAAAAAAAGAGCAGAGAAATTGTGCTCTGATGTCTTGGATGACACAAATTGTATTGCCACTCTGTACTTATTTCAAATTATTTGAGCAACACCATCAACACAGGCTCTGTACACCGAGTTCTTCCAAATTCACGTGGTTTTCCACTCTGTATCTCGATTTCTGCCATTAGTTTAGGCTGACCGGGCAGAAGCTTTGGGAGTAAGACAAGCTGCCAGCCCAAGCTTTGTGTATGGTACCGTGACAAAGTAGCTTATGTCCTGCGGCCTCACCTTCCTGCCTCAGCTGCCCCGAGCTGTCTAGAGTTACAGCCCTGCTTTCCTGCGGGTTTATGAACCAGAGCATCTCTCGTTGAATGACACCGCAATTAGCAAGAAAGGGCGAGGAGCCTGCAGCCAAGCTGGCAGTCAGAGACAAGGGGCCTCTGCCCCAAGAGATCCCTTCGACCCTCTGGGTTAGTCTGAGAGCTTTTTTGCCAGCCAGGTGGCTGCTGGCGGAAGGAGAATAGAGTTCTTCACTGTTTATACTCTTATAAACGAGAGGCTGCTCGATTCCCTGGATTATTTTTCCTGTTCTCTCTAAAGGCATGCACAGGGAACATTAGTTTGAATGACAACTTCGAGGATGCCGAGTAAAAAAGAAGCGACTTTCAGTAAAAAAGAGGCTTTACAAAGACCGGGCCCATGAGGCAAGTCATACAATTGTTTTGCTATTATATTTCAGCTCTACATCACTAGCAGTATTTTTACTCCCTCCACATGACAGATTGTATAGTGTTAATTTTTAACTCAGTGTCGACCAACACCCCCAGCTCCTTTTCCGCCGGGCAGCCCTCCAGCCACTCTGCCCCAAGCCTGTAGCGTTCATGGGGATGTTGTAACCCAGGTGCAGGACCCAGAACTTGGGTCTTCTTGAACCTCATACCCTTGGCCTCAGCCCGTGGATCCAGCCTGTCCGGATCCCTCTGTAGATCCATCCTACCCTCAAGCACATCAACACTCCCACCCAACGTGGTGTCACCTGCAAATTTACCGAGGGTGCACTCGATCCCCTCACCCAGATCATCGATAAAGATATTAAACAGAACCGGCGCCAATACTGAGCCCTGGGGAACACCACTTGTGACTGATATAAAGCCAAGTTCTAAAACCTCTACTGTTAAATGAGGATGTGTCCTAAACGAATCAATGAATTCACTGAACTGAACCAAAGTGGATGAGGATTTGGAAGATTCCTCCGTACACAATCCTCAATCTGTTAAAACACCGTACTTCTGTCCTTTCAACCACGAAATCAACACAACTCCTACACTTAGCTCTTACTGTAGCACAGCTTGAATATGAACATTCATGGCACTGAAACCCACGTAAGCTTTGCGCTTACTGCAAGCAGAAACTGCCCCTTTCCCTCAACACCTCATCCTGTGAATTTATCCCTACCAAACTTTTAAGCCTGGTTTCAAATTTATTTTTGTAACTTAAAATCCTGCCACCCCTGCCGTCCTTAGCAGTGACACCACCAGCTATTTAGGAGACTATAGTGGTGTAGAACTTCACCAGGGTAACAGATCACGTAAGAGTAGTACGAAGATATTTTAGGAGAGAGAAAAAGACAACTCTGTAATTTTTTTCCTTTACTAGGAATTCTGTGGAAAGACATTTAGCTCAGTTCCTCATAACTTAGGGCACCTATTCACCCGTAACATTTTTTTTAGCCTTTTGACTACTATAAGCAACTTCTAGACTTGCATAATTTTGAGCCTATTCTCCATGTATACCAACGTGCTTGCAAATGCAACTACACAAAGATAGCACTGCTCTTGTGATGCTCACCACCACCACTTCACATAAGTTTTTGTGGAATTTCTTGCAAAACCAATAAATTGTGTTATATTTGGTAGTAACTAACTTTAGAAATAGCCTCTCCACATTAAGAAAAATAGTACTTCCCACAGAACAGTAATCTTGTTCAAGGAAAGATATGTGATCTCACATACAACAGCTCTTCTCACGTGTTTGTTTCTTTACTCTAGAAAGGAATTAACTGTGTAACACTGAAAGTTGTTTTGTTTTTTATTATCAGAAGTACAGTTAATCACACTGCATTCAAGAACTTTTATTTCATAGTAGCAAGTTCATTAAGGCACAGTATAGCTCTTCTGCTGTCAGGGAAATTGAACTGGAATCAAAAATGTATGAGAAAATCTTACTTAGAAAAATATCGGGAAATTATACTTCCCCTCAAATTCTGTTATGGAACATTAGTATTAGCAGAGTCAAGGCAAAACTCACCGTTATCTTCAGTGAGATTTTTGCCTTGGGTTGAAGCCATTTGAAAAGCCACTGTAAAAGCCCTTTCCAGGCCGAAACTGTAATGGATGCGAACTCAAACACTAGCATCCCAAGCTTAAATTGCATAGCTGTCTGACAGCCCCCACCCCTTATAAAAAATAGAAAGGCAAGAACAGCACAGTCACCTAAAGAAAAGATAGCATCAAGAGTCTTCAATGTAGTTAAAATATATGTGAACCATTCACAGAATTTATTTTTCTAATACTTATCCAACAAAGTTCTCCACAACAGTGGAGAATAGTCCAGGGAGACACTAAGCCTCTTTTATCAAATGAGCTAATTTGTGTTCTGCAAAATAATTGTATTTTGCAAACAGACAAGACACAGTGCAGCTTCTCAAGCTTTTTTAATCCTCTTGATCGGGGGCGGGGGGGGGGAATCAATGAAAGACTTTGAAGTAATACAGCTTTCTTGGACAGTAGAGAGGAGGTCAAGGACCTGGGCTCTGGAAATAAAGCACAAATTCCACAACAAAGTGATAAACAAATCCTGCCTCAACAGCCATACACTTCAACCTTGGAATGTGCGCAGCCTAGAGCCAACAGTGATGACGATGGTAGGGGAGTAAGATAATCTCTGAATTGCTGCTGGCTTAGTAATTTCTGTCTACTTGAGAGTAGACAGCACTCACTTCTTCAGCAGAAAGTCCTCCTCACTTCCACCTCCGTGATCCAGCAGAGTTATGGGCTTGCAGCAATCCTTAACAAGAACAGGTACAGGCACTTGGTAAAGGATCTGGTTCTAAACCCATTGAAGCCAATAAAAAGACTTTGGTGATAACTGGCTTAGACCCTGAGTAGGGAACAGAGTAGTATACAAACGTAGAACAAGTTTCAAATCCACATTGGTTAGTTCACATTGGCAAAAGACACAATGATTAAAACCCCTACCTATCTGACAGGAAGACAGATCATTATCTTGTGCAGCCATTTTCCAGACAAAAGTTGCACTAAATTTTGACGGAATCAAGACTGAAGGATTCCCATTGTTACACGAACTGGCAGAGCTACAGCAGTGGTGTATTAACAAACAGCCCCGATAACTGACTGCGATGAGATTAAAATCTAGTTCGTTACTTGGTCTCTGCAGCGAGGCTGCCAACAGAGCTCCACAGTTTCAGGTGCACTGAATTTTCTTCACTGTTCTTCCACCAGTAACTTCAACTGACCCGATTGTTTTTACGATACCTGAAGAGACTGACTAGTTTACTGAAACCTTCCTGTTGAAATATTTTTATAATTGATCATAATTGCAATAATTGATCATAATTGCTCTTTGCACAGGCATTTCAAAATTCCACAGAGACAAGTCTAAATTGCACCCAAGTACAGGAAAACAATGATGATATCCAAGCATTGTCCTATTATCTTTTTTTTCCACAATGTATTTAATGACCTAAGAAAGTTACAAAAGCAACTGTAAATTACATTTATGTATATAAACTAATTAAATATATTTAGCTAACACTGAGAAAATAAAATCCCAAGCAATATAAAGGCAAAAAACATTATGAGATGACTGATTCTAGAATAATTTAAGACTTTTTACTGAGTCTGTGGATGTAGCAATCAAGTGAGCACTCCCCTACTGAAGTATCACTTGTAGGTAGAGCACCCCTGAAAGCTTATCTCATTGTTCTCATTTTAGAACAGCAAACAAGCAATTAGTCTGACATTAACTTCCGCAGTTTTTATGAAGTTCTATATTCTGGGAGAACAATTTTTTTCTGGGAATTCCAGTTTGGATTTTTTTTGCCACATTTCAAGTAGCACAATTCCTAGAAACTTCAGTGGCATCAGGATTTTTAATACCAAGAGCATAGACTTGTTAGACACTGAAAGACAAAATGGTTAAGAAGCGTGGCTTGTAAGATAATGTTAAAAAAGGATATGCAGATAGCTATGTACACGTATGTTTAAACTCATTCAAGACGAAGGAAACTCACAGCTTAAAACTCATGTGGCACATTAAGGTATCATCTGTTTGAATGTTGTCAATTAATATTCTAAGTCACGTGTGGTGAACACATATTCACAAAGACTAAAATAAATAACAGCTACTTTATTACCTAAGAATACTTTAAAGTGTGGCATTTCCTGACAATGCTTAGAGAGAATCATCAAGTAAAAGAACGCAAAGGTCGTAAGAACTTGTGAAACCCTGATGACTGCTAGTTTCCACTTAGTTTTCTCATGATAGGGCTGTCAGGTTCAGCATTAGTGAAAATACTTCCTACAACCACATGAGTACCCCAGATGTTATGACGAATAACTTTGCAGCAGCCAAGATCATCAACGGAAAATCCCAAGTGGCGGTAGCGTTCATCTGTTTCAAAGAGAGTGTTGTTTGTGTAAGGTCCAAAAAACTAGGTGGGGGAAAAAAAAAAAAAGAGAGAATTTTTCATGTGAACATTTCCAAGAGCACTTTAAATGTCAGAACTACCCCTTTTTAAAACCAAACCTAAGCCCAGAAGTACTAGTTACATCTGTTGGAGGCAATTTTAGGTACAGTTTTATTCATGAAATTTACACAGAAAACTAAGCAGAGCACTTCTGGTACCCCATATTTTAAGATTTCCCTTCCCCACTGACAGAGTGCTGAAGGTGTATCAGTGTGTTTCAATGTCTGATCAATCATACCTATAAAAAACCCCAAGTGCTTTGGAAAGGCTCCGTTACTTCTACAGGCAGTAAGGATAGAATCCTTCTGTGAAATAGCAAAAATAAGATGTACCTTTTCAATATGGCCCCTATAAAGAAAGATGCTTTGAAGAGCAAAAAATGTGTGCAAATTGGAAACAGGCATTTCAGTTGCTTTACCTCCAGAGGAAGCTTCTGACCAAAAGCCTACTCCTGATGAACAGGTTATCATTAAGGCTGTTGCTACTGAATTGGAGCCCAAAGACAGAACCCTACCTTCATCAATCCGTAACTATTCCTTAAATGCATGGAATTTCTGGGAAGCTTTTAAGCACTACACACACCTTCAACTGCCTGTTCACCTTATAAACATACTCTGTTAAATGTAGCTGCCTCTGCTGACACAATAAATCCCTGACTTTCACGGTGTTTTTAAATAAAAACCCACTAAACTGAGCTTTGCCATGATTACGTTCAACTATGATATGGTTTTAACAGTTCTCAGACAAAAATACATATATGTTCATGCTTTGATAGAAGCTTTCTCAATTCTCTCCTGCAAGTTTTAAGACTCCTCCAAAGAGCTGGTATCATCTGATAATGAATGCCAATGCTGTTTAACAGGAACAAGCTATTCATTTTTTCTGCATAACAAAGATATCATTAACGAGTGCAAAGAGACCTTTTCAAACCCTGTGTAACTGTATGAATAGGTGTCAGGACTACCAGGTTACCTTGGGAGGGCATGACCAGCCTTGTTGTCCACTGACAAAAAGCTCTGGGGCACAAAACTTCTACAGTTATCCAAAATTCAGCTTCATCACTGAACAATGTTCTCCAAAATACCAACTGCAATGACAGCTGACACAGTATGGGAACTGGCTCAGGGTTACTATCCCATCTTAATTTATGAAAGGAATTATCCTATGGTAACAGCTTTTGGGCAATACGAAAAAGCTGGATTTAACCCCTAAAGAAGAACACAAATAGCACTGCTAGTTAGAACACAGCAGTGTCCGTTGCATATTCCACACAGCACATAACTTACTGCCAGTCCTGAGGATGGATCAATGAAGTCAGCCCAATAGCCTTCGGAACAAATCGCATAGCAAATTTCCTTGGCACCATTAATGAACTTAACAGAAAATAAAGGGAAAGAAGGATATCAAATGGGATTTTTGTTACATACACATCAGAACACACATAAAATATTCCAAAATGAACAAGCACAGATTTTTTTCGGCCTCTACTAATAAATGAGAAATTCAGCATACTTGCAATAAAATATTAATAATATTAAGAGGATTAGAATTAATGGCATACATTAGGCTACTTCAATCATATGAGATTTAAAAGTGTTCCTTGTGCCAGTCAGTAATGGATTAACAGCTCGTACAAGGAATAATGTAATTGCTTTGATTATTCATGCAGATTGCAATCATACCTGTTATCCTCTTTAAGAAGTCAACCATTACTGCAGGTATTTCTGTGTTATTTCCACGAGTTTACAGATCTCACCTAAACTCCACAAATTTGACACTAAATGTAGCATGAAATATGTATTTTTATAAATATATGAAAAACATAGTTTTGCTGTAAGGTCTTATCTCAGCCAACAGGACAGTATTATGTAGTTCTTCCTACACTACAAAGGGTTTTAAAGAACATTTCAGTTCCGCATCATGACAACAAACAGTTCCATAAGCACTTGACATTTACATCAACCTACACCAATTCTCTTGTTGTAATTAACTGGTGGTCAGGATGAAGGACGATTTCAAACTCACACGCTATTTAACAAAGTTGTAGGTCACATTTCAATTACACCACTCGATGTTCCTGAAAATAGTATTTTCCATTAAGTAACATGCCAAGAAGTTTCCTGTTCTGTAATGTGTCAAAAACCTCCCTTCTCTGAAGAGACAGTTTAAAGAATATACTTTTTTTTTTTCAGCAAACTTTTCACATCAGCTAATTTAATAAGCTACGTTGGGGTTTTCTTCATTATTATTTTTGTCTTTTAAAATCTTTGGTGTTGACTTGCAGTTATGTGTTTGTCAGATATAGAAGAAAATTCAACCAAGTAGATTTAAAGCTGTGCTCCTGTATTCTGACATCACAACACAGGGCACAAAATAATTACATGACCTACAGATTACACAGCACATTTTTTCCACAGATAAATCGGCAAGAACAGGAGACCTCAGTTATGTACTTTTAATCACCTAGACCAGCAGTTTTGAACCCATGTTATGAGGGACAGCAGGGCCCCGTAGAAAACTTCTGAAGAAACCTCCAAAGGTGAGCGAAAAAAAACACCCACAAAAGTCGAGGTATGTGATAGATCTAAAACCATCCATGAACTCTGAGAAAAACATGTCCAAGTGCAAAAATCTGAACAGCTGAATACACTGGTCTAGAATAAAGCACAAATAGAATTCATATAGCTTCCTCAAAATGTGAAAGAAATTCCCTAGTCTCGTAAAAAAATATTTTTAACTTCAGAATAAGTTAATACTTCAGTGCCCTTAGGAGCTCAAGGTTTCAAGTTTATAGAAATGTTATTAGAATTACTCACCTTCAGTTCCCTAATGGTTCAAATTATGGGGAGTTTATCCTTTACAGTAATCTGTTCTGTATTTTGATATGCGATGGCTCTGATGATTAACTATGCTTCAATTGTAAATTAAGTCACCAATGTAAGTAAGCCATCTGAAGACGGGATTTTAGGCATTACATTTCTGATACAGTACATCTTTTGATCCAGTGTTGTAACAACCCCTCAGCAACCACTCAGAGTGAGGCTAATAAACACTTGAAATTCACTACTGTAAACACTTAGATTTGGCTGTAAGTAACCCTCATTACTTTAGCACAAGCCTCTCACATTAAATTAGTATTTTTAAGGTTACTTCTAACCATCTATGAAGCAAACAAACAGACCATTTTCTTGTGAATTTGCTGTTAGTAACCTTTAGGCCAGGAGGTTACATCCAACATCCTAACACCCCTACAATGACTATATTAGACTTGACAGGGAGGTGCACAAGGAAGAAAGATGCCAATTAACATATAATTAGACCAGATTACAAGGCCAAAGACCAACAGACCAGAAATAATTCAAAGAGAAGAACACACTAAAATGAAGGGAATTTTAATTTGTGTGTAATCTTTATGTTGATCCTTCAGACTGCTTTTTTTTTTTGTGGTAACCCTTACACTGCTTTACACAGGCCACACTTGCAGTTTACAGTATTGACAAGGACATTACCAGATTATTTTCAAATTAATACAACCCTCGCTATACAGATGAAAGTCCCGCAGGGTGCTTTTTATAAGTTTTAGAAAGATTTTAACAAATAATACGTAGAAACATTGTATTTTGAGGTGCTAAGAAAAGAATGCTAGCGATGGGGAACACCGACACCTGCTGGAGTACATGCACAAAAAAAAAACCGATCTGAAGATTGTGAAATAAAGTGATTGTCAGAGAGACCTCTAGTGGCAACAGAACAATAAGACAAAGTTCATGAGGATGGTTAAGATACAATAAATGTAACTGATACCCAAGTTAAAAGCATTAACCACACCCGTTATCAGAATGGAAAATTCAGAGCCACCACTTCTTAAAAGGACACTCATGGACAGACTCTGTACTGGAATCTTAGTTACACCATAGAAAAACAGAGAGAGAAGCAAAATTCTACAAAATGCATTGTACTAAAGCTGAAATAAGGTGAGAAAATAGTTGCTGCCCTTTACCTGCAACAGGACAACAATCAAGTGTTTTTAACAATTTACTGTAGTATTTTACAACATTTTAGCGTACTTTTGACTCACCCCACTCTAAAGAATTTAATAGTTCTATGAGACACGTGTAGAGTAGTCAAAAAAGCTACAAAGCTGGAAGCGTTATCTCCATTTTACCAGTAAAAGAACACAGGATTAGCTCAAAAATGCTCTAAAAAAATAATACGATATATCATTACCAGAGCTACAAATGGACGAAAATACACGCATAGTTCACTGAAGATTCATCTGAAAACAAAAATAGCTGGTGCTACTGCCAGCTACTTACATTTTCTAACAGCATTTCTCTTTCATCCTCCACTTCTTGACTCCATACAGTCATATCATTTTTAGTCTTCTGGGTGACAGTTAATATCGTTAAACGATTGGCATTCACTTCTGGAAACATTGACTCAAAGTCTAAAAAGAAAAAAAAAAGCAAAACTGGGATGTTATGGCTTGCTCTTACATTTTACTTACGATTTTTCAGTTTTCGACAAACTATTGACCCTACTTCAGAGCCTTCCTTTCATTTAAATCCAAGATATATGTTTGTTTTTTCATGTCAGATGCAGCAAACAGCATGCTGGTTTGAAACGCTGGCCTTGCTTTTGTGGAAACTAATGCACCTTGGTAAGGTCCTGTTAAAAACAACCTAGGCAATGGAATTTGCTGTTTCAAGACCTCTTGTTTAATTGCAAGATGATAAAAGCTCCACTACTCTGCACATATCAGAACCTGCAAACAAGTACACTTCTTTGCAAAGACAATACACAAAATATAGTAATAGTTTAATATTTTGAATTGAACACCACACAGTTCTCCACACACATAAGGTGTGAAAACCCTTATTTTCTGGCTAAGCCACGTTACGTGATACACACTGACTTTTTTACATTAAATGCCTCAAAGTCTAGAATGTAGAAATGCCTCAGATCTTCTTCCTAGAACATGACAGCAGACTCGGTATGAGAAGTGTACTGCAGGCATGAGTTGTGACAGTTCTTCCCCTGGGAAGGAGAAGGCCCAAGCCATCGTGACTCTCTCTCTACGTCATCTATTGGGCTACAAACAAGAATGCATGTGAAGCACCAAAGTCACAATTAGGCTTCGTGGACCCTTATTTTCAGTGTAGAAGGAAAAAGCACTTTCCAAAACTAAAGGTCCAAAGGTTCAATCTGTCTTACTCTCGGCAGTCTGTTCTCTTCAGCATCTAGACTAAGATTTCATCCAGACTCCAGTCTCTTCTTTCTTTCAGTATATGACTTTAAAATTGGAATAAAACTTTCCAATTTTAATTTCAATCATTTCGTTCTTGAACAAATTAAAGAAAGATACAAAAGCAATGCTTTCAGTACTTTCATAATTCCAGTTTGCTATTTTACTGGGAAGCAGTGGCAAAAGATTTGATTTTGTCACAAACTGGTTTTTGGATAGTGACTGAGCTCCAGAATCTACCTGACACTGAATCTACCTGACACTGAAGAAGCAGGCGGCAGTTACTCCCCACCCCAGCTGATCTCCAATTTAAATGGCACTGACAAAGTATTGTCAACAGCAAAGTTTCAGTTTTCATTTTATAGCATGTATTTTTCTTTTGTAAAATATTAACTCTGGATTACCCTTTTCTATTACACATTCTGTGGCATCGGTTACATCAGAGCGTCTACTTACATATTTTCACATTTTTAAAGGTTATAATTTCTTAGCTATCAAAAGAAGTGAAAAAATACCTTTTCGTAGCAGTTCAGGACAAGCTTGTACTGCACATTCTACCTTTGCATTTTCAAAGTAAGTTTCAGCGCTATTGATTTGCTGTTTCTGCGGAACATCAGCACCCTGAGGAAAAAATGAAAATTGTTAACATATAACAGGAAGAACTTTGTACACCAGACTATGTTTTTGTGACAAAATGTCCACCGATACGCCCAAGCAGTTTCAGAGAAATATCATTTGCAGTAAGACTTAAAATTTGTTTTTCAAATAGTAGAAACAGAACAGATTAGGTACAACCTATTGCTTAAACCTATACAGAAATGTTAAGCTTTATGTATTATTGTAACCATATTACCTCAAAGCCTTAACCAATACAAAAAATCTTGAAAAAATGGCCTCAAGTATTCAATACAATAGCAATTGACAGATTTCAGACATAAGCACATGACCCAAGCCAGAATAAAACTTTACTTTAAAGTTACACAACAGTTCTAGAGCTCTGAACTACCAGTATTTTCAGCTTTAGCTGTTGTAGCTCGAGAAGCGGAAGTTTCCCAGTAATACTATTTCTATTCTTTACAGCTTTTTAGTTCTACAGTTTCTAAAAAAAAACCCAAACCAAACAACAAACCAACAACAAACCAACCCCCCAGATCCCCCAGATTCTTGTGGTTATGTTATAAACAGGGCACCTGTAAGTTAGATATATAGCATTTAAGCTTAAAAAGTCCTTAAGAAGGTAGTAACAACAGCTGCCTCCTTTGGGATACCAATTATTATGTAATAGGTGTAGCATGCCTTAATACAGTTTTTCTAGCTCTAACTATGCCATAATTTACAAGGAATTTCAGTAAGTTTCTCTAAGACTGAAATGTACTACTTAACATCATAATTAGGTCCTACCTAACACCTGTCTTTATGCAAAAGTTCTCCCTAGAGAAAACTATTACATTAAAAACAGCGTGGGTAATATTTTTGTTCTAGAAGTTAGCATTCAAGAATAGCAAAAAAACCCCAACTAACCCATCAAAAAAATAAACACAAAAACAGACTAACAATAGACATTAACTGCAGTTTCAATACATATGTTTCTATATGTATCTCACATTATGACTGCAGTAATTTGGACAGATCAGTTGGTACTTTAAGCCTGACAAACCATGCAGTTATGGTGGTAAACCCCTTCTCTTCCTAAGATGCTTCTATTACTACGAACAGAGGTTCATTGTGATTTTTTGCCTACTACTCCCATTCTATCCAGTTAAACACCACTTCATAGCGCGTACGCTTAGTAGGCATGCTATCATCAAGAGACTATGACCATTTTCCAAAGATCAATACCGCTTTCTCATATTGATAGGCTGCTAGGCCCATTTACTCTGCTCCGATTAAACTAATGCATCAATCTCAGGTACAAAGAGGTCAGAGAAGTTTGCCATTCCTCTGACTGGTTTGAGGACTGGAGCCTGAGCTCCAGCAGCACCGAGTTTTTCTCCTGCTTACTGCAGCAACCTATGGCAGGTTTCTGTATTCAGCTGATCCCATCATTCAAAATCTGGTCCTCTCCTAAGATGAGTAGTTTAGCATTTTTATTAGCTAAATGTCGTTCATGGATTCCTAAACACCACCAGTATGAAGCAGCACTGACTCTTGTTGACTGCTTTCTGAATACCAGTTGCAAAACCTGCCTCTGCTCTTTCCAGTTTCTCCCTTCCATTTCAGACAACAACAGCTGCCCCAGGCATTTTATTGTACAAGGAATCTTGATGGAAAGTGAACATGCATTCAGTGCACCTGGTTTGCACGAAACAAACAGAAGACTAGAATTTTCTGTTGGGCTTTTAACAGAAAGTATGATCCACACAAGCTGAAAACTGAACCTGGGGAGCTCACCAGAAGCTTACGTTTTCTGAACACTTTAGAATACAATGCCACATTTACAAAAAAACGCTATACAGCATTTTTACAATGGAGATTTGCTAGCTGACTTCCGATGTCTGAGCATGTCACAAACTCAGAGAGCCTGGAAAGCTGAGTCAGCAGCTAGTAGCACTAAACTTCTGTCAAAATGCTGCAATCACACTAGTAATTATCAAGCTGCTTGTTAATAATGCATCTGACTCGTTGCAAGCTCTGCCATTGCCAAAATGCAGTCTCATTGTGAGGCTTGAGGTATGTTGATCTGCTTCTCCTGTATGAATTCAATGGCTGTCAGAACTAAGCAGGCAGATCCAAACACTGTCCAAACTATGTAACTTCAGATCCATTAAATGAAATACTGAAGAAACCACCAATTCCATTTGATAAAAGGCGAGGAAAGACTCAGTAAACAGCAAGTCTTGAAATTGAAGTTTTCTTTTCCCATATCAATATAATTAAGTCACTAATAAAATGCTATTTCACTAAACAACGCTTAGTCAAAAAAACCACACCCTGAAATATTTCCTTCTCCTAAAAGAAAAAACTTCAGGTAGGTTCTATGTAATATCTCGCTCTCCCCAATTGAAGTTCATCTTTCAAAACCATCTAGAAAATCAACAATATCTTTCTTCAAGAGGAAGACAGATTAGTTATGTTTCTCTTAGACAGGAAATACCAGTTTCACAGAGATGAAGCCTGTTCTTACCTGAAATTCGTTTATGTATTGTGCCATGACAAATTCATGCCTTTCACTTGCTGAAGGCTCTGCTAATATATCAGGCAGACTTTTTGAAACTTGGCTTTTCTTCTGAGAAGCAGTGCCATTTAGGTGACAGTCAAAACCAATATTACCAGGCAACTGGAATCTCTGGTCCTGAGGGCCAAATGGACCCATTACTTCATCTGGCCATACAGTTCTCGGACCTGCAAAAGTCAAGGCCTTGCTTTAGTCATCACATCTAAAAAGAAAGAAAAAAAAAAAAAAACCAAAAAGAAGAAAAACCCTCTCCCATACAAATATCTGTATTTGATCACAATCACATATAACTAGAGTAACCACAACGCACAAGTAAAAGTAAGGGCCCTGACATAAAAAGCACACTTGAGAATTCCCAAATTTATATGGGGTGCAAAGTTCCGATAGCACACGAATGCAAAGAAAAAGAAATTGCTTTTTTTTCTTACATAAATCAGGAGGTGTAGCAGCAACATGAGGCTCATCTGAGCCAGAGGACCCTGCTGTAGAAAAAGCCTTGGGATTTGCAACTCTTTTGACTAAGGAATAAAACCCTGGTAGGTAGGTGACCAATCTTGCTCTGGTACAGAGCACCTGAGAAGACAAAAATCAAAATAAGTGTTACATACTGCTAGCAAAAATACTAGTTTAAGTACAGTTTTGTGGATCACAAGAGAAACCCTCATGCGATAATTAGTTTACAGTTTTAATTATGATGAACTGTGTTTCTGTAAAATCAAGCTTTAAGAGTATTTTATTATTACTTTTCTATTCTACTAGTAATAGTATTCTAAGCAAAGAAAAAGCCTCAAAAACTCTTATTGAAAGGCCTTCTCATGTGAGGAAAGAACTCTTAAAAAGTTTGAATGGCACCACTGAAATCCCACAACCTAAACTATGTTATAGATGGGGATTGTTTCCATGATTATTTCCATTCATGTCATTGTTTCCATGATTGTCACACTTCAATCATGGGATTGATTATCAGAAATACCTAGAAATATTGTTAATTAAGTAAATGCTGATATCCCAGACATTTGTCTTGAAGGCTAGCCCAAATGTTAGAGAGCCTATATTCCTACTTCATAAAATACTGGAGAGAGACACAAGATAATATAACTATAGATACATCTTGTAGCTGTTATCTAGAAGCACACATACATATGCGCTTACACGCACTTCTCTGCCAGCAAATTACACATACCAACAGCTCTGAACTATACAGGGAGATAAGCATATCAAAACAGGTAGGTATGGTAATTACGGGTTCTTTCTTTTGTTATCAAAATCCATAAACATTTAACACGTGCAAAACTTAAGTTAGTGCAGCCAGTGTCATTCAGATTCACAAACTGGGTACAGTCACTTATTTATAAACAAGCATTGTTGCAAACAGATCAGTACCGCAGGCAAAATGCCAGCAAGCCATAAAACCTTTATGAATTCCACAGTCTTGGAATACACCAGAAAATCTGCTTCCCACCACAGAGTTTTCCTGTCAACCTAACTTGCAACTGCTGAAGATGATTCTATCGGAAGCTGATTCAGCCACACAGCAAACAGAAAATGATGCAACGCTATCTCCCTGAGTGTGCAAATGGTCTCAACAACAGGGCTCTAAAGATCTAGTAGTTCCTCACAATGAAGATTAACTCTGAGGCCAAATGATATTATCTTATGTAGTAATAAGAGCGACTATTACTGGTTTCTTTTGTTGTGTTGTTTTTGCCAGGTGATGTGATTAAACTGAAACATCTGATCTATTTTTTTATACTTTAAAAATAGATTGAAAACTCTTATGATGCATTTACACAGACATAACAGAAAAATAACTCATACACTCAAAACAGAGAGTTGGAAGTGTAATTTAAAAAAAAATAATATTAAAGACTACTTAACTCCAGCACAAAGCTACTAATACTCTTGAATACAGTTGCACAAAAGTGTGCATTAAGGAAAATACAAATCCCACCTGCCATAGCATGTGTGCTTTCATAAAACTTTATTTTCCAGGTGAGGGAAAGAAATTCTTTTGAGAAACTGACATAAAGGCATTTTCCTTAAGTGCTGTATTCTTGATTCTGTAAAATTTTATGCATGTGTTTGCCACTAAACATGTATGCAACAAGGTTACTTCAGAAAAAGTGAGATAATGCTACTACTGTTTGTATGTTTAAGATAAAGACTATTCAGTGTATCAGGACCTAAGCCGGTATGCACCAGTTTTTTTACATACCCCCTCTGCGTAAACATATAATGTCTAATAAGTTCTATCAACATTATGAAGACTCAAATACATAAAGGCATGTTTGATTTTATGACTTAAATTGAGAATTCATGATTAAGACTTTAAGCTGTCTAGTTCTAAACCACCGCTAGATTTAAAAGGTTCCTGTAACAACAGCAAAAGCCTGAGGATTCCACCTGAATGCTTTTTTCTTCTATTATGTAAAAGCGCTACTAAAATTTGTTTTTGCATAATGACAACGTTATAGATAAAGCAGATGTAAACAATTATAGCTGACACATAACTACAAGAAAAGAGCATTTTTCCTTATAATCAGGATCACTTAACGTGGAGACGTTAGCGTTAATTACAGACGTGTTGACTGCGCTCACTTACGCAAATATTTACAAATGTAGCATTACCCGAGCGGAAAAAACACCGTCGAAATCAATACATTATTCATGCCACCGTGGCAACACTAGATCAATAAAGGGTGTTTTATTCTTCGGTCTGAAAGCTGCCTGGTGAATCCGAGCACTTCATCTTAACTCACGACATCAAAAAATAAACAAAACCAAACGGATCCGACTTAATCCTCGGTTACTCACATTGGCCATTGCAAACAGCGGGCTGCCTCTCGCCGACAGGCCTCTGGAAGAAAAGCGAACGCACTGGCCTCCGAGACACCGGCCGGACCGGGGCTTCCCCCTCACCTCCCGCCCCGCAGCGGCCTCGCCTCCTCCCCGCCCCTCACGGCCGCCCCCCGCTTCCCCGACAACGGCCCCGCAAACCACCGCCGCGCTGCCCGCTCGTTACAGGCCCGGCAGCCCGCGGCCGAAGCTGCCGACGACGGGAGGAGAGAAAGAAACACCGAGGGCAACCAAACCACCACCCCGCCGGCACCTCTCACCTCTTCCTGCAAAATGGCGACGGCCGCCGTCCCCTCCCCGGCACGGCGCACCCGCGCGACGGGCGCGCGCCCCGCCCGTCGCCAAGCCAAGCGAGACGATCCACCGACACCTCGATTAGCGTCCCGAGGGAGCGGGCAGAGCGAGCGGCGGGGTGAGTCGCTCGGCGGTCGATTGGTTGGGGCGGCGGGGAGGCCCGGAGGGGTGAGGCCGGGCGCGGTGGGCGGTGTGTGGCGGCGGGGCCGGCGGAGGCCTCTCACAGCGGGCGGAGGGAGGTCGGGCCGCCGCGGCCGGAGCGGGTGTTTCTCCTTGTCTCGGCGTGGGGGCTTCTCGGGGTCGCGGTGTCGGCACCGGCTCGTCCTTCGCCGGCGGTGCAGTACCCGTCGGGTGCGCCAGGAGTCAGTCATGTAATGTCCGCCGGGCTGCCGGTACACCGCTCCCCCCCCCGCCCTCGGCCGGGGCTTTCTGGGGATGGGGAGTGCAACGGAGTCGAAAATGAATAAAAAAGAGGGTGTTTTTATTGAAGAAAATACAGGGAGAGCTTCCCAGCCAGCGAAAGGCCGCTAGGCCCTGGGTTTCCTCAAATTTGAATATAAATGCCACTTCTGCTAACAAAACTGTTCCTCTAAGGGCAATATGTAGTTTCTTCAAATAACTGTTTTACAAAGTAAAATACAGAATAAAACCCCTTTTCAGTGGACCAAAGGCTTTTCTTTTGTTCTCCCACTTTGTTGTGGAAAGGCTTCGTTTTTCCACCTTTTCTCCTTGGGCCTATTTATTGGAATCTGGGGGGAGGTTTGATTACAAAGCTGGCTTTTATTTAAAATAAACTTCTCCGCTATGAGCCAGATTGAGGTAATTCCATAGGCAGAGCTCTTAAATATCTGTTAATTTCTGCTACGCAAAGTTAACTAACTGCAGAATTTATTAATGCGAGCGCGTATTTACCGTTGAAAGCGTTCTCCTTTGTGTGGCGAGGGAGCAGCTCGGCGGCAGGAGTCGGCTGGGAGCCCCGCGCAGAAGGACTCTCCCGTCCAAAGGACTCTCTGCTCCACGGCAAAGAGAAGGGGTCGTGGTTTTACTCCACTATACTCATCGTCTGCGGTTGGAGGTGCTCCAAGCTGCGTTTGGGGGCAAGGCTTTGTTGCTCCGAGGAAAACGGGCAGTATAAAGATAGTTTGTGTTTGGTATTGGGCCCTACTGACTCTATGGGTTCTGCTGAATAGATGGATCGCTACCCGCGGAATGCCTGTTGAATATCTACACAAAGTCAGTGAGGCTCAGCTGGGGCACCGATTCCAAAGCCACGTCCCTGCGCATGCGTTAGAGTTCCTGCACGTGCTCCCTCTTCGTTTGCAGAATTGTACGGGTTTTCCAGTACATAACCGGGTTCAAATTGCCATCCTCTCTTTCTTAATGTCACCTGGAGCACGACACGTTTATCCCCCTGTGGCCTGAAGTGGACTTGTGAAAAGGATCATCTTAGCTCCTTTTTTATCTTTGTATTTGCCTTTTTCCTCATCCACTTCAAACACTGTAGCCATTGTGCGGTATCAACCAAATCTATAACTTCTTAAATGCTGTGTCTTTCCAGCTTTTCTAGCATGGCTATCTCTATCCGTTTGCTAATTCTGAGTCCGGAATGGCCTTGCACAGGTACTGTGCTGAGGAACCTCGTAATCTTTGTCTTCGGTCTTTTTTGTTTGCTTAGCGCAGGCGATCGCTCTCTGTATCTTGCCTTCTCATAAATCCTGCCATCAATGGAAAGGGGAAGGGAGAAAGCTTTGTAGCTAGCTTAAGACTCGGTGTTGTTTCCAGGTAGCTTTTTTAGTCCTTTTTTCAATATTGTGATTTAATTTAGATCATGAGTTCTTTGAGGCAAAAACGTCTCTCCTTGCATAGGTGGAAAGTGCTGTGCATACTAATGCAACTGTTTAAATGCTGAATTAAAAATATCAGGGGAGAGGTGCCCAAACCTGGATCTTCTTTAAAGCAAATATAAAAGAGCTGTATTGCTTCGGCAGTAGAGGGGAAATGCACACGAGCCACGTTGCTATACTAGGATTAAGACTCTTTTTTCTTATTTTTTGCCATTTCTTTGCTATCTTTTCAAAGCAGTGATGCTGGTTAAGGAAAGGGAACTTTAATCTCTTGCCTTCAAAATAAAAGACTGGGCGTTCAGATCCCTCAGTGAATGTGCACATGCCCTTTAATTTACTTTAGTTATAAACCGGATATTTCTGGACAATTTTTTTTGCTTTGCTGCCGGGTTATTAGCATAAACCAGCTCTAAAGGTTTCAATACATAACCCAATAGCTAAATATCAGAGCAAGAAGTTGTTTTTGTTGTTCATAGTGCTAATATTCAGCCCTACAATGCTCAGAATTTCTGCTTTATTTTATTAGGATCAAGACAACATTCCTATATCCAATTCTAAACAATATGATGCATTAGGTAACTGTAATGTTGCAGTTTTGATTTTCGTATTTTTTCATGAGAACATTTGCTCACTGTTGCATGCTACTCAACTATTTTATTAATTCAATGTTAGCACACTTAATTCTCATTTGCTTTTAAATTAAATATTCATGTTGAATCTCTGAACTTCAGCAAAAAAAGGCTGGAGAAATTCAACTTTAACTCTTTAGAGAAGGTAATTTATTTCCTCTAATAGGAAAGCACTCTGGATTACATTCAGTCTGTATTGACTTGTCCTTAGGCAATCCCAATTTATCTTCTCTCCAGGGTTAGCACTTCAAGATACTCAAATCAATCAATGAGTTATCATCCCCTGAAGTTTGTGGCCTGAATTCGTAAAGATTAATTTCAATAAAGTTTCTACCTCTATTCAAAGGAGGCTGCAAAATCAAACGATCCAATTACAGATTTATCAAATATTAATCATGAAAATCTTCCATATCTTTCTGATGCCAACATTCTTCTCCCCTGGTGTCATGAAAGTAATTAGCAGCTGGCTTTGATTAAATTCTTCCCTCAGAGATTACTTTTCTCAGTTTGGGGGAGAGGAAGGAATGCACACAAGATTATACCTAATTCCTCATTTTAAAGTCTTTTCTGAAAAATACACGTAGGCTCAGTTAACAGGACACTCCTTTCCATGAAGATGGAAGAAACAGTCTCTGTTCAGGAACCTGCAATAATTTTAACAGTGAAACCTGAAGTTCACCACCAGCTTTTCCTGTTGTGTTACTGAGATGCTCTTTTTCCTTATCTTTTTTTTTTTTTTTTTTTTTTGGTGCCGGTGGTTTCCTCCCGGCAGTTTGAATGGGGTGCGGCACGGGGAAGAGTCCCAGCAGCTGCAGCAACATCAGAGCGAGAGGGTTGCGAAAGGGAACTCTCCCAGTCACCACCATCCTCCACCTGAAAACTGAGCTCCAAGCCCTGCTTGGTATTCTCCTTCACCATCCCCAGACTTGCAGGGTTCCTTGGTCTGCAAGCAGAGGAGCCAGGGGGGCTTCTGAGAAGCTGTTTTGATGTGTAAGACTAGCGAAAACTCCGCTCTTCCATCTTGGAGATCTTCAAAACTCAATGGGATGAGGGCCTGGAATTGGACCGGAGACTTCCAGAGACCCAGCGTGGAAATGTGGCTTTTCCTGTGATCAGGTGCTTCTCCTCAGAGGGCTCTCCTCACACAAACATCAAATGCTCCTGGACAGTTTGGTGTCAGCCAGTACCTGCGCTGGTACAGGTGGATGTGGCGTCTTTAGTAGCTTCTCAGCTCCGTGACACCGCTGTTGTAACCTGTTTACTTGAGTTACGAGTGATGGACCCGGACCCCTGTCCTGTTCGGTACGGGGGAATCCTGTCTGTCTCTCTGCAGAGAACCACGTACCGTTCCTGGAGCACGTACGCTGCTGTATAAAGCTCAGCCTTGAGGGGGTTCTTCTGTCCTCTTCACTTGTTGCAGGAACAAGACCTTCATCAAAACCTCTTTGTCTTCATCTTTATTCATTAGCTGAAAGCCAATGAACAAGCAAAATGAAAATTTTGAAGGTCTGTCCAAATAGAGGCGTTTGGAGTTTTTCCACCGGCGTTAGGGTTTAGTTGCCTCTTTTCCCAGGGTTTCATCCTTAATGTGGGTCTTTGCTGCTGTTATGGCTCAGTTCACCCTGCAGTTAATCAGGTGTGATTCATCTGAAGGCAGTGGAACTGTACCTGATTATGAGAGCGGTGGTTTTTTATTCGTAGGTGCTTATCTGAATGCTGCAGAAGCTTGTTAAGTGGTCGTAAAAATAACGAGATATTCTTTATTCTTACTGTACTTATATAAGGAACTTCAAAATGCATTTTGAAGTATCTCCATTTCTGTGCAATGACGGATAGTGCTGGCGCTCGCAATTTACCTAATGGCATCCATTAAACTTCATTAGGACTTTGTTAAACCGAAGTTAAGATCGTTGGCATTGATTTTTGATCTCTACAACCTGCTCGCAGCAGAGCGGTCGCTGATCATACCCAAAGCCAGCCGGCTCTCGCGGCGTGCCTGGTGGTTCCAAAGCACTTCATGAGCGATGGCAGAGGGAGGGAGGAGGCTCTCAGCCTGGGGTCCCCGTGACATTTAGGAGGAACCGTGGGTCTGACCCGCAGAACTGAGCCCTGGGCTCGCGCTCGTCGCGTTGACAGGCTTCAGCCATCACATCGCCTGCCTGTGTCACTGCCCCGGTCGGGGAGCTTGTAGTCTCTAAGCTCTAACTCAGCCTCTTTGTTTATTCGTTTCATTCCCTGTATTTATTTTTTCTTGCATATACAACTGCGGCTCCCCCTTCACTTGACCCACTAAACCTTGTTTGAAACGAGGAATATCTGCTCCTAAGTGCCAGTGAAATGGTGATGAAGTAGAAGGGAAGAAAGGTTTTAACATACTCTTTTTCTGGAAAAGTAAACATCCTCTGGCTATAGGAAGAGTAAACTTCCCCTGGAAATGTATGTGTTTATACGAACAATCTCTTTCTTCTGGCATTTCCAGATACTAGGCTGGGAGATTTGTTCGCTGCCACAGGGAAAAGAGGCTTTTTAGTAAGCGGTGCGAATGCACAAGATAAGTCTTAGCATGGTTTGTTTTCTTTTTGGAAAGACATCCCCCCCAGGTCTGTTTCTGTCAACATGGAAGGGATTTCCTCCTTTATCCCAGGGCGTTGCTCTGTGTCTCGTTCAGCTCCCCCCGCCCGGCCGAACGTGCATCCGAACGAACCGACGGGGGAAGTGAGCATTTCCCCGATAACGGGCTGGATCTAACTCTGCCGGAGCTGAGGGAGCTTTCCTGGAAATCCTTTACCAGCAGAACTTCCCCTGTATCTGTAAACTACCAGTTTACACTTTTACCACAGGGAGAAATTTATCAAACATACTAAACCGGGATGTGCCCTTTCCAGATGTGGCGACATCCTTCGAATAGGAGCCCTGGTGTGTGGTTGCCCGCGTGGCGCTCAGGCTGTAAGGCAGACAGTAATTCATCTCAATTCTTATTGTAGCTTCTAATGATGGGTTGGAGAGGGGGAGGCTGAGCTTTAAAAGCTTTGTAATTTGGTTGATAGGGATTAAACAGGCATATTTTTCCTGGGGTGGCAGCATGAGTTGCTCCTGCCTTCAGCCGTCCCCACTCACATGGCGGAAGTGGAGGGATTCCCCTTTCCTTTCTTCCCAGGTATCGGTTCCACCAGCACTTCTGGGATGCTGCCACATCCAACGTGTCCAGGCTGCCTGGAAAGTGGAACTGCGGGTCTTTGCAGGTTGGGTGTTTCAGGAGGTATTTACATTTATGACTGGGAGGTGTTGATCCCGCTCTGGATCTGCCTCTTTGTGAGGGCAAATAGGGAATTTAGGTATCAAATGTCCAGTGCTGAGACTGTCACCAAGGCTGGAGGCCAGAAGTAGCCTCGACTAACCTTAGCGTGACCTGATTTTGTTCCACACTGAACTTGAAAAGGGACCGTTTTGCATCAGGACTACACCAGAGCGCTGCTGTTCTGCTTGACTGAGGTCCCCCTGTCCCAGGTCTTGGATGGAGAGATCTGCAAGGAGGAGGAAGAGGAGGAGGAGATGGATCTCTCCCCCTTGATCTCCCGGTGGGAAAGACAGCGGGCTTAGCAGGCTGGAAGCGCTCCGAGTCCTGGCTCTTGGCCACGGTGGTCCTCAGCCATGCAGCTGCTCTGAAACGTGGTCTTCCAGGCGCTTGGCTCCAGTTCTGCGTGCCAGATGTGCCAGGTGGCAGGTAAGGAGGCAGGTTCCCATCAGAACTGTATCAAAATCAGGGGGTTTATAGGGCGTTTCTATTTTGGTAATTCTTTATTTTTCCATCTGGAAAGCGTTCTCTTAGAAAACCTGAGAAGTCAAAATTCATGCTTAAACATAGTGCCATGCCTAATGGGCTACCTACTCCACTAAATTCCTCATTTATTGTTTTTTAAATATATGGGGTCATACTTTTTAACCCTCGTGGTTATGAAGTATGTCTCGCAAAAGGGTTTATGGCATCGAGTGTTGCCTGTGAGTTATGAGACTCTGTTCCTGTCTGGCAGCGAATGAAAGAGCCCAGCATCTGGCAGTATGTAAAACCAGATATCGCAAAACTTCCCAGTTTGAGGAGATGGGATGGATGATGGATGTTGTGATAAAGAATCTCTTCTGACGTGTAAGTCAGGACAGTTGGAGGCCCTTTCTATAAAAATTCATGGAGCTTAAACCTCCTGGCCTGAAGCTTGAGGAAATCAGTCACTGTGAAGGATGCCGCTGCCACGCGATAGCAGGAATGCTTAAAATCCTTTTGTCCTCTGCGTTAGGAACAAATCCACAACTTGGTTCTGGGAGATGGAGGCGAGCAGTGCCCAGAATTTCAGGGATCAGTCCAGAAAACCTTCTTGCAAAGTCTCATCGGGATTTTTGTCACCCACATTTAGAGCCCAATAAAGTCAATAGAAGACCTTCTGATGCCTTTAGTGAAAACTGGAATAAAAAATAGACGTTAAGATACATTGTGTATTAGTAATTCTCCAAATATTTCTTATAATGAGTCACCGAGTGAGGCAGAATCCACGTGTGAAGTCTCTCTGTCCAGGCTCCCCAGCATCGCTCTGGTACTTCAGGGGTAAAATGGTTAGTGTAGAGCAGCCTTGGGTAGAGACAAGAAGACGAACTAATAATCATGCGAGTTCTTGCATTTTGTCTTGTAATATATCTAGAGCTAGAGCTAAACCTATTAACTTGGAGAGCATCTTTATTGTTGAGAGCATTCTGCTGACAAATCTGGTTGGGTGCTATCACATATTTCTGTCACCAAACTCTGGTTCCTACTTTGCTATTTTGCTAATGCATTTTTGGCCTAATTCCATGGCACAGCACCTACTTCTGCTTTAGAAAGAAAGAGAAGTAGTCTGATTTCCACAACACGTTCCTGGTAGCTTTAATATTCTCTTTTACCATTTTAGGAATAACAACCAACCTACTAATTTGTCACTGACAGATTCCTTTTCTTGTGTTGAAATGACTGAAACAAATGACTGAAAACTACATTTTGCATGTGTCAACCTCCTCCTTTCTAAGGGTAACCTAAAATAAAGGCTCTTCACTTTCTTACATGAACTTCAGAAGGAAACATCAGACATCTTCTTCAAAAGTTATGATATGAACAGATGAGACCTGCAAGATGATCAAAGGAAGACTAAAGTTAGCTGAAATGACCTGCTCATATGATGAAACCATAAAATGCTGTGGGTTCACGTGCTGCATTTCAAATTTAAACCCGCAAAGAACATCCGAAAGCTTTCTTAATACAGGCTGGGTTGCGTTTTTTTTGTCAGTATCTTTAAAACTACTGAAAAAAAAATAGCAAGTCACTGGTATAAATGATCAGTTGATCCTGTCTTCCTCTTGGATTAATACTGATCAGAGGAAACGGGTCTAGTGGGGACAAACTGCGGTGCTACTTTGGAAGCATCATTCCTGCTGTGTATCACTGATTCATAGAATCATAGCATAGCTTGGGTTGGAAGGGACCTTTTGAAAGTCACCTAGTCCAACCCCCCAGCAATGAGCAGGGACACCTTCCACTACTAGATCGGGTTGCTCAGAGCCCCATCCAACCTGAGCAAACCTGTAGATGAACTACGTGAGACCCAGAGACGCGGCAACGTGCATACAATTTTCTTGAACGTATAGTTTTATTTAAGCTGCGTACAGCAGACCCAACATTGCATGCTCTCTTCCAAACGCTATCTTTAGCTTCCTTTTGACAGCGAGTATAAATCCGTGGCTGGGGTGTCTCACAAAAGGCATCATCGAGCATATCTCTATGTACTCGAATATTCAAACTGGCATCTTTATTCATCTCCCTACAACGGTTCCAAAGTTCCTCATCACCAACTATGGTGATAAACCACATGAGCTGTGAGCTCACTGAAGGCTTCTCCATAGACGGACAAAGAAGTCCCATTAGGTCATGGTAAGATCATCATTTCATCATGCTGAAACTCATCTGCAGTGTCTCCTGGGAGCAAACCCAGCTCAGCTGCTCGCAGCCTGTTCTGATCAACCTATATAGCGACGTAGAGCTCGAGAGGAAGGAGGAGGGAGACTTGGGCTCCCACTTGCCAGTGTTTGCCCATCCATTCTACTTCAAATAAACAAGTTTTAGAGTGAATGCATTTGAGGGAGGAATGCTTTGGGACCAAATATTTAGTTGGGTGAATCGGTTTGGTGTGGAAAACCAGCAGAAGGGCCGAATCTCTTTTAAAGCTTTATCCTTTTCTGTTGTGTTCACTTTTTCCCCAGGAAGAGGCTTTTTGGCAAGCTGCCTTCAGCTGGTGGGTCGTGGCGCTCTGTCCCCGCATGGCTGCACCTGTTTGACATGCCTGTGCCATTCCTTTGAGAGCTTTTCGGGAGCGAAGTGACTTGTGGAGAAAATGAAAGAATTCTTTCTAAGTGTGGGCACAAGGGGATGACATTATGGAACTGATAAAGCGATGTATTTCGAAAGGTGACGGGCAGGGTGGCTGTAGCGTATGCACATCTCTTTTGTAGCTTGCCTGTTTCGAGCTTGCCTGTCCCTCCGGTCTTCCCGATGATGATGGGGAAGTGTCTGTAGCTCGTGTGGGGCAGGACGGTCACCCACCCCATCAGCGAGAGGGCAGAGGAAATGAGAGCACCGCTCCCTGGAGCGCTTCCTGAATATTTATCGTGGCAGCGCTAAGCATTTCTATCGAGCTGCCCAGCCTTTAGGGGTCTGGGGCTGATTTTGCTGCTGGTGTTTACTGTAGAAAATGCGTGCCAGGAACCGTCCCCACGCACAGATGAAACGTGTCGGTCCACAGCAGTGGCACGGGGCTGCGGCAGGCAGCTCAGCAAAGACCATGTGTCCATTGTTACGTTCATGATGGTTGTTGCCCCAGATGAGCCTGGACAACAGCTCCGGGGGTGGAGGTGGCGGGGCAGAGCTGATCATAGATAGACCAATCACCCCCCAAAAGACGCCAGGGTGCAGGTAGAGGGAGCAGAACCCGTTTGCATCAGCTGAGGACCTGGTTGGCCAACTGTGAGCTCTTGGGGAGGGCTGTTGTGCCGCTCTCCCTCCCAGGTAAGCCCACACGCTCTCCTGCTTGGCCGTGCGTGCATGTCGAGTCGTTTAAACACTTGCCAGTATTTAAACCGAGCACAGCAGCCCTTAGCGGTAATAAAAGTCAACGATGTGTGTTTGTGCACGGACTGCAGATAGCTCGGGTGGAAGGAAAGTGGGTGAGACTCAGACTACTGCCTTTGTCCACATTACTGACCTTTTGCCTTGCGTATCTCGTGGCCCGCGGGTGCAGGAAGGAGGATTAAAGGTTAAGAAACCTCTCTTGAAAGAGTTAGGATGCCTAAATGTTTTAAATGTTTCCTTTCCCCAGCAATTCCAATACATATTAAAGCTAAAACCCTTCTGAGAGGTAATAAAACAGAGCAGCAGAGAAGATCATTGGGAAGATTAGGAAGAAGAGACTTAAGAGCTTACTCTTGATGCTTTCAGTTTTATACTTTGTTCCTGTTTTCCTCTGTCAATCTCTTCTAGGGTTTCTCACTGTGATTTTTATTGTGTTTTTATGGAACAGAGACGGCGTTGCAAACTACCAGGGAAAAGCTTGTTGTCGTTTAGTGGAGGGGGGAAGAACATTCCTTTGCACATTTTTCAGTGTTCCTGTTATATATCAACTTTAGAAAGTAACACGAAGTAGCATCCAGTTTTCATTAATGCTTCGGGGATTTCTTGGCACATGTGTTTTCATTTCCAAGCGTGCACATGAAAGGCAGAGGAGAAGATGAAATTCCTCCTTCCTGGCCATCGATGGAGTACCCGTCTGGCCCTAACCAGGGGGATCCCTGGGCCTTGGTGCCGGGCAGCAGGCTGTAACCTGCTTTTTCTGTTTGCTCTAGCTCAAAAACCAGCAGCAACGGGAAAGACGATGGTGGTTTATGTGGACAAAGGGCCGCAGTGTGATTGCTTCCCTTATGTGAACGTTCCTCTTGACACAGTCTGGCTCGTGGCCCATATTAATTTGCTCCCAAAAAAAAAAAAAAAGAAGAAAAAAAAAAAGATGGTATTCACATTCTCGGAGGAGTTGTGTGTGTTCCATCTGGATGCTACAAACCTGCTAACCCTGTCCAAATATCTCCCATGTTCGCCTTGCTCAGGGAGGGATTTTTATGCGTCTTGTCAGTTAAACATATATGTGAGCCCCTAAGGCAGGAGCTGAGCGTGAGGGTGTCTCCTGCCCATCCCGGGGAGACAGTCACATCAAATCCTTACTGCCCGAGTAGATCACAGCAATGTGTAGCTCTGTTTGGGAGACGTCTCAAGTCAGCGTTGTCAGTAAATTTGTAAAATCACCACGAAGGTGCGTTTTGTCAGCTCAGGTGTGAGCGGGTCTCGGACCTCCAGGACTGTGCTGGCAGGTGGATGGACTGGGTGATGTTAAAAGTCTTCTCTCTCTTAGTCTCAGTGTTTCTATGGAAACAGATACTGAGCAGGAATTGTTGTTTCCTGCCTTTTTGTCTCTCTGATCATGGTTTCGTTGGTGAGAAAAAGTGAAACTTCAGGTGAAAGCCAGAGTACCCAGGAGTCGGTGTTTCAGCGAGAGCAGGGCCGGGTCCTCGCTGCTCAGCCCCTCTTCACTTTCAAATCAAGGGATGTGGAAAACAGAGACTCAAAAAGCTTCATGTTATATCTGGAAAATTATTTCTGAATTTTAAGCAAGAAGCGTGCCCACGTGTGACCATGGCTTTGGTCAGAGCGTTGCCACCAGCTGGAAGGGAAGGAGGCTACAGGATGAGGACTGTGGTTTCCCAGACCTCTCCTAACCAGCCTGGCCTGGAGCCCTTCTGGGTTGGGTTTCAGCTGGAACAGAAGCTTAGGCTCTGGACACGCTATAGAAATAAAATGGTCACTCGGGTCAAAGAGAATTGTGATGAAAAGAGCTTGGGGACACAGGGGCAGGCCGGTGCTTGTTGGGGAGATGGAAGCCAGCTGCTTTCTACCATCTGGAGACATTTGAGTCTTGTCTTCATGATGATCCTCCTACACAAGAAGTACGGGGTAAGGAGGTGTGTGTTGGAGTCAAAGCTGGAAAGAGAAATGCCTCTGCAGGTTGCAAGTGAAGCAGTTTTTTGGCAGCAAGACTTTCAGGAGCTTTTTTTTCCTTTAGTGAAATGCTTGGACTGGATGTTGCTTGTCTGCTTAGCCAGAGAGGGGCCTGGACCTCTTGTCTGCGGGATGGGGGCTGCAGGACTTGGTGCACCCAGTGGATTTGGTGAGTTTGAGGCATTTCTAATACTCCTGACGACTGTCGCTCGGTGCCACAGCAGAGTGACAGGTTCCACTGTGGTCCAAGTGTCCTTGTCTTTATTGCCTGGTGTTTCCACTAATGGATGACACCCTTGTTTCATATCAGTCTCGCTGCAAAAGGTTGCAGCTCCTTCAGGACCAGCTGTCCATCACCTGTTGGAAATGCAGAATAGGAATAAACCCCAATAATTTAGGATATTACTTACCAAACTGTGACGACCCTCTGGCTACGTATAGAGAAGAGACAGGGAAAAGGGAAGGAGGACGGTGAGCTGATGAAGGACGGGTTCTGCACTCAATCCCAAAGCACACCAGAGGCCGATTGCAGCAGAGAGTCTCTCACAGGTTGTCTTGTGAATAAATCACAAGATTACTCATCTCTGTGGCATTCGGAGGCAAAGAACAGATCTCGGGAAGAGCATCTGGTCCTGATATCTGCGATGGGAGGGAAAGCTATCCATTGCCCTCCTAGCCATCCTGTGAAGGGAAAGCAGAACTCTCCAATGATTTTGAGGCTTTTCACAAATTTCCCTATCCAGAGGCATTCACCTGCATGAGGCTTGAGCTCCTGACGGGATCTAAGCTGGCACAGCTCGCAGCTTCAGCCACCTTGTCACGGAGATCTGCTTCTTCAGCAGCCTGCTGTGTCTGGTCCAGTCTTCTCAAATGAAAGGGAGACATCACTGGAAAAATCTATGCCGCTGTATTCATCCAGAAAAGAAAGAGTTAATCTTTCTTTTTAAATAGGGCTTGCCTTCCTGTAAGTTTTGGTATTTAAAATTAATGAAGAAAATGAGAAAAAAATGTGGATCAGATTACTCCTTCTCAGCTCTTTTGCTTTTTCTGGCAAATTGTTGCTTGTAGAGTTCTGGCAATTTTTTTCTTTTTTTTTTTAAGCATTGACATCTCTCATCATGTTCTGTATAACTCTTTCTTGGGAATTATATGAGGGGTGGATGGCCACTTCCTCCTGGTCCTGCTCCTAGGGGCATCCTTTTGCAAGCTGTTCTCCCCCTCTTTCATCCCTCCACCAACCTGTGGGCGTCTGACTCAGAGAGTTTTGGAGGCTCATTATGTACTTTTCTCATGTAACACTGTTAATTAACTTGTGACTCAACATGTTCATGTTAGAGAAGAGATAATTTACAGTTTTACTTTTGCTTTGCCTGTTTCTGGGTGCAGCATGCATGTGTGATATAATTCCTTTGAAGGTGGTTACATTGGTAGGTTAGATGAGGTTGTAGAAGCCCCATCCATGGAAACATTCAAGGCCAGGTTGGACGGGGCTTGGAGCAACCTGGGCTGGTGGGAGGTGTCCCTGCCCAGGGCAGGGGGTGGCACTGGATGGGCTTTAAGGTCCCTTCCGACCCAAACCATTCCATGATTCTATTTGTAGTGGTAACGGCAGTACTGGTGTGCTAGAAACAGGCTCTGAAGGAAAAGGTCTTCTGTAAGCAACAAGTTTCTTGCACAGTTGCAGCTACCTCGGAGGAGGCACCGCTGCGGACGGTGACCAATTGGCCAATGCCGCTCAACCCGGCACAAAATACCGGCGCTGAGCTGGCTGCTGTGTGCCAGCGCGGTTGGGCATCTTCCATCGGCAACGGGTCTAAAGTCCTGCATCTCCCATACGCAGAGGGGCCAACTTCTCCGGCTCTAGATTTGGAATTGAAGAGGCGTTAACATGCGTGGAGGCTGCTGGCAGCAGTTCATAAATTCTGCTGAGGTTTTGGTAAGTTCTGGGTGTCCGGACACCGCCTCCCTCAGGGCGGTGCAAGGTGATGGGGACCATTGTGGGAGGAGACGTTGCAAATGGCTTTCTGCTCATGCCTACAGGAACACCTGCTAGTGTTTGTCAGAGGGGACATCCCTCCTTGAAACTTTTAAATGCCCATAAAACCCCCATGTTTCTCTTTTTTACCGTTTGCAGTTTAGGACTATTTTGAAAACTAAAGCAGTTAGGAGAAGGAAAAATTGTTAAACTGAAGCAATTGAGTTGAGCATCGAACTGCAAGCCCAAGGCCCAACATGCTGGCAAGGAAAACAACTAAAGCCGCTCGCAAGCTATTCAAAACACTCCCGCACCCAAATAAGTACAATAAAAACTACAAACCTAATCTTTAACTTTAGCTCACAGTATTGGGGTTATTAAAGTTATTAAAATCCACTCGTTGGAGGGCTCGGGGTCTCCGTTAAGGTATCTGCGGCTCATTGAGCCTCATGTAGGAATTTTGCCCAGGAGGATTTTCTGGTTAATGCATATGTTGACTGGCAAATTGCTTTCTGTCTGCAGAGCTGGCTGGGGGAGTAGCTGGGATGCTTCTATATGGAGGTACTGCTGCTGCTGATGGAGGTGAAGAGGACAGAGGGGGGAAAACTCACAAGTAATTCAAAACCCATGTGTGATTTAGCCTCCTGGTGCTCTAACCCAGCTATAAATATTAAACATGGGTTTGGGATGGGATTTCAGCTTGGCCCGTTGGCTCCTCTTCCCAGCGTACAGCAACCTCATCCATCTCCAAGCCGAGGGCTGGGCTGCTGGCCGGGCAGCCACGGCTCGGAGAAGCAGGACGTCTCTCTCCTCTCCTTACCCAGTTTTTCTCCCCTTCCATTAATCACACTCCTAGCAGAATGGGGGAGGGATAAAGAGTTTAAAAATCTCTGTTTGTCTGTAGGAACACGTCGGAATTGGAGCCATTTCTTTCCACTGGGACACAAAGCCCATGGGGGAGGGAAAGTGCCAGGTTTGGGAGTCTGGGGGAAACCCCACAGCTGCATGTCTGCAGGGGGGGGACCTGCCAAGGCTGCTGCAGGGTCACGATGTGCTGGATTTATTCCTTCTGAGGGCTGCAAAACATCTTTGCAAGGGAGTAGCAATGCAACGCAGAACTGTATTTCCACCGAGTACCAACGCCTGTGCAGAAATGTTTCCCCTGGTCATTGTCAATGCAGGCATCCTTTATTAAATAGGATTCAATTAATTGGAAAAAGCTTAGGAAGCCAGGATTCCCGTGCTTTCAGAAGGGCTGGGGACAGAAGAGGACCCTGGGACAAGCCCTTGGGAAGGGTGACCCAGACGTAGTGCCTGATCTGCGCCACATGGGATGCACCAGGATCCTGGGTAAATTGCTTCCTTTTATTAAGTGCACTTAGAGTCGGAAACGAATCCGACTAATTTAAGTTGTACCAGACTAAATTTTGACTTCCAGCTACGATAACTTCTGATAACGTTGCCTGCCAGGCTGCAGAGCACTCTCCTCTTAGACTGCAGACCGCCGTCTATTAGATACAGAAGATATTGTGGCCAAGTCACCTGTTAATCTTTGCCTTCATGAGAAGATTAATCTATTGAGCTTATGTCTTTTGCTATAAAAATGTATCTAACGTTGTTCTTCGTGTGAACAACAAGCCTTTTCAACCTACCAGCACCCTGTATTCTGGGCTCCAGAAGTGGGAGATAATTTTTCCTCTACGAGTTTTCCGAAGCGTAAAAGTAAATACCCCATCACGCCTTCCTCCCGAGGAGACACGTTGCCGCAGGTGCTTTTTGTCGAACGCCACGTTTAATGAAGAATATTGCATTTTGTCAAAGCATTTTTTTCCTAGCCTCTTATGTTTTGGTTATTTGCATCGTTTAGCCAGAGGATTTGGAATTTTCACCGCAAACGCAGCCATTTCCAGACAATATTTTTATAAAGTCCAAAGTTATTTCATTTTCTTGGAAGACCTTTTTCAGGGGGGAAAAAAAAAAAAAATATTGGAAGAGGTTTCCTGGCTAAGCCTAAGAAAAGCTGTGCGAGTCCGTGTTACTTATTCACTTGTATAAACGTGTTTAGTTCCACAGATGCAAAGGTGCCGGCACTGCAGGTGTGTTACTGGGTGATAAGTGCTGTTCATATGTTTAGTCATGCAGTGTGGAAATAAATGACCACATTTCAGATTATTTTAAACTCCTGACGGGTTCCGTATGGAGAGGAAACAGCCAGTACAAATAGATTAAGCGCAGAACCTGCGTTTAATGTATGAAACTCTCTGAAGGCATCTAGTGCTAAAAGGCACTGCAGGAAAATGCAAAATCCCACGTGTTTGAACTGAATCGTTACAACTTCGGGGGTTTTGCAGACAGAAAAACTAACAGTTATTGCACAGCGACCGTCTCCTTTTCTTTCCCATCCTCGCAAAGCTGCTGTGACGGATGCGCGTCACTCCCAGACAGAGAGCATCTCCAGCGGTAATGAAAGCCCCCCATAAAGCAGTGGGTATTGGCAGAGCGTAATCATTAAGATGATTTTACTCCATAATGAGATGTTGCGGAGTAGAGCTCCATTCAAAAGCCCTTTAAATAATGTTAACATTGAATATAATAACCTTACAGGGAAATAAAATCCCTCTCCGAGTCTGTTTCTGTCTCAGAAAGGGAATCAATTTTCTGTGCCTGATAGCTTTCCCCAGCACTTAACACAGATGGGGGAAGTCGGTTATTGTTAGGGTTGCCCATGAATTTCCTTATGAAGGTCAATTCTTTCAAAAAAAAAAAAGAAAGGAAAAATAGAGGTCTCGTGAGCCCTATCCTGATGGGAAATATGGATGCCCAGTGCATCCCCTGTCTTGCAGGTCCCATGGGAAGGACCCGCCACCGCTGCGGTGCAGTTATGGGATCACAGCACGGCTCGCTCTTAGCCCTGCCACCGCAGGGCAAGGTTGCAGGTCTTAATTATATGCACGAGGAGTCTGTGTCTTCTTTAAAATAAAAATAAGGAACCAAATAATAGCCTGGACCAGAGGAATTTGGACTCTGTATCTCTCTGTTTTAGCTGTGGCACCCTTGACCTGCGCAGTCGGAGCCAGCTGGTGCATCCAACACATTGCTTCTATCGCCTTTCAGACAAAGCAATGTAAAGAAAAATCTTAAAATGGTGTCATAGAATCACAGAATGGTTCGGGTTGGAAGGGACCTTGAAGACAATTTAGTCCACCCCCCTGCCCTGGGCAGGGACACCTCCCACCAGCCCAGGTTGCTCCAAGCCCCGTCCAACCTGGCCTTGAACCCCTCCAGGGATGGGGCAGCCACAGCTTCTCTGGGCAACCTGGGCCAGGGGCTCACCGCCCTCACAGCAAACAATTTCTGCCTCACATCTCATCTCAATCTCCCCTCTTGCAGTGTAAAACCCTTCCCCCTCGTCCTATCGCTACACTCCCTCCTAAAGAGTCCCTCTCTTGCTTGCAGCCCTCCTGAGCCGTCTGCTCTGTGGCTTAGCAGGAAGACCCCTGGCAAAGTGCAAAATCAGGGAGCCCTTTTAATAACGCACTTAATTTCCCTTCTCATGGAGCGGCTGAGAGAGGCAGGGTGCCTGGTTCCCCTTGGTTTGCTTTGCTCTGCAGCTCTAAAAACCGTGAGTTAATATTTTCGGGTGAAACCGTGACTGTTCAGGCCAACTTCTACTCTCAGTTACTGTACTGTAAGCCCGATGAAGTCAAGATTAATAGCCTTTAATGAGCTTTCCAGGGAGAACAAAAGGCAGAATTTGGCCCACGATGTGTCTTCTGCAAAATGCAAAGCCCGGGGAATGTGTACGTCGGGCAATGAAATGCCTGCAGTCGTCAAAGTGGGGGTTCAGGTTCCGGAGGGGGAGCATTTAACAGAAAAATATAACTCGGAAGTAATTTTCCCCATAAAATCCCGACTGCAGAGTGTCACCATAATGCACCGTAATGACTGGGAGGGGGTGTAATTTTAGAAAGTGGTTTTAAAATGCTGTTCTGGAATACATCTGGATTCTCTTAGGAACAAGCAAAATCTCATCAGGGACCACTTCAAAGACCATTTCCTCATGGTTAAATTATCTCGCGTGAGCCTGCTGTTGCATGTACATTGTTACATTATGTATGATTTTTGACTGCTCCTAATATGAACAAACTGCACAATATTCCATTAGTGATTTTCAATTTGTTCCGAGCCTTAAGTCCCACAGACAGCCCGCCTTGCTCCCTTGGCTTTCTAGGTGTACGTCGGGGGGAATTTCGCAGCCCTCCGGCCTCATGTCCTGCCTAGAGGCTTTAGAAATAGGAATTAATTGTGTTTTTCAGTAAGCATGCCAATGTTACATTTATAATAGTGTTTAAGTGGCTTTCAGAGTTTTTCATTCTTAGAAAAAAATGTATTTTAATGGTGCTGCTGTGGGCTCGGTTGCACGGGTCTGATGGCCAGTCTCTGCGGCCGCTCTCCGGGATGTAGGTACAACACGCCGGTGTCACGCCGGGTAATGTCTGCTCAGGTTTTATTTTCTCATTTTCCCTTTTTTTACCTGGCAGGCGCGCGGCTCTCTGCTGTCAACGAGGGAAGTGATGCTTGGGCAAAGCCTGTGTCCTGGCAGGGAAGAGAAAATGATGTCATTTGCTTCCCAGTGAGGTACACCTGAAGGATACAGATGTCTTTTTATGCCAGTACCGTGATTGCACAACAGCGCATCAAATTAAACCCATGTAGCTGCCGAAAGCCTACGAGCCGCTCGTATTTCTCGGCGTACTCTTGTGGAGCGACTCCTTTGTCGTTTGGCAGCTGAAGGGAGTGCAATTGCTGCCCTGTGTCTCTTGCTACAGCGTGGCCCAGAAATTGCTGCGTGCTCTATAGTAGAATTTGGAGATAAAACATAAATATACCGTCTTAGGGTAGACGTTTGGTGGGAATGTAACAAGGTAACTCCATGTTGTACCACCAGTGAATGCCATCAGCTTCCTCTTGGAATCAAATCCAAATCCTTTTGTGGGCCAAAATAACAGGGAAGTTTAATAACTCTACAAGGTAATTTTTAGCTTCATTTTCTTCCATTTCCATAGGCATGCTATCTCATTTTAAATTCCATCAAACCCTTCTCCTCTTTCACGCCGTGCCCTATAATGCGCATTTTTGGGTCTGTTATGTAAAGGGCGTACATCTAAAAAGATCACCCCTTCTTTAATTTACAGGAGATTTCTGCAGTCTGTGCTAATGCCGCGCATCAGGTCACCTCACTTCTCTCACCTGGGCCAAACTTTCGTGAGTTGATAAAATGCATCGGTGCTTTCCTAACATTGCTCTTCCACGGAATTCCACGGAATTGCTCCAGCTGCCGGAGGGATATTATTCACTTGCCAGAGGGTTGGAGGATAGAATGTAAAATAGGCTTTCTCTGAAGATGTAGCCTATGTTACGAAAAGGCTTAAAAGCCTTGATGTTGCATCGTATTCTGTCTTTTTGGCATATAGTTTGCAGCATGTTATCATCCTTCTTATTCCTTCACGTGTCCTTCACTGGGGGAAACAGGTCTGAGTGTCCCCCTCTCTTGTCACCTGGGGGGACTGGCCATGCTTTTGCCTGATGCCTGGCACAGCTGGTGCTCCACAGAGGCGTTTTTGGGGTGCTCTGGGGGTATCCCTGGAGGTGCCGTGCAGCCCACCCTCCTCACCCCCCCCGCAGCCCCTGCCATGGGGACCGTGTGCCCCAGCCCCGCAGAGCCACCAGCCATCCCTACGGCCGTGGGCGATGGCAGCGTGCTCCACAGCCAGCAACCACTGCCGGGGGAAACTCCCCATCCTCCTCTTTAGCTGTGGAACACTAAAGCTCGCCTTTCTTGCCAAGATCCCCGGCTGAGCTCTGCCAGGCCCTGGGTTCTCCTGGCTCGCTCGTGCTCGGGGGTCCCTCCTCGCAAACTGCGGCTGAAGCCTTTGTGCAGTCCCTGGATGCACCGGCGTGAGCAGGGACTGAGGAAATGATAGTGGAAATTGAGAATGGAGAGGAGACGAGAGGAGACGAGAGGGGAGGGGAGGGGAGGGGAGGGGAGGGGAGGGGAGGGGAGGGGAGGGGAGGGGAGGGGAGGAGAGGAGAGGAGAGGAGAGGAGAGGAGAGGAGAGGAGAGGAGAGGAGAGGAGAGGAGAGGAGAGGAGAAGAGAAGAGAAGAGAAGAGAAGAGAAGAGAAGAGAAGAGAAGAGAAGAGAAGAGAAGAGAAGAGAAGAGAAGAGAAGAGAAGAGAAGAGAAGAGAAGAGAAGAGAAGAGAAGAGAAGAGAAGAGAAGAGAAGAGCCAGCTTCTGTCGCCTGCTCTTCTCCCCAGTCGGGGCAGGGACCAGGGAGGGCTGCTGGCTCCTTGCGTGTGTGCGGGCAAACACTCCAGTACGGTGTTGAAAGGCGGAGGTCAGAAATAGCAGCCTGGGATGGGGAATAACCACATTGATTGGTCATTGAAGCAATAAAAGTTAAACCGCTCTTTTAGTAGCTTGAAAGAGTTTCAGCCGTACCCAGAAGGATTCCTGAAAGTGGTTCTGAGATAGAGAAGAAAGATAATTTGCCAAGAGAGTGCAACCACCCCCTCTTTGAGCATCCTCCTCCTTGCAATCCCCTCAACGCCCTTGCACAGATAGTTTCATGGAAACATGGGAGAAAGCTGCGCTTTGCTTTGAGTCATTCCTAGTCCCATTGTTCAAGAATTTGGAGACCTTCGTTTTGGGTCCATGTGTAAGTGATTGGGACAGTCTCAATTTCCCTGCCCTGAATGACTGTTGTTAAGATTTAGCTTGCTGCAGTTCTTCCTGCGAGCAGAATATCAGCTGAGAATAAAAAAAAAAATAAATAAATTAATTACAGAGAATATATTCTCTTTATCAGTTAATAATTTTGTGTGTAATCTGAGTCACTTTTGTGTGAATCAAATATAGTCATCCTCATAACACAAGGTAATTAAATGAATCATAAAGCAGTAGCAATTACCTTCCTTCTCCTTGGGAAACCCTTATCTGGGATTTGGCAGGGCTGGGCGGGCTCTCCTGCAGGGAGCTGGCGATTGTGGAGCTGGGCGTTGTGGGTGCAGCACTGCTCGGCAGGTCAGGTGGGGGTACAAGGTGGAAGAAAAATGGGATGGGGTCTGAAGACAGGGATGAGCTTCGGATGGAAAATTGGAACATGGTGCGGTAGAAGAAATTTGCCAATCTTTTGTCTGGTCTTCTGGTCCCCGTGCACCATGTGGCCAGCGTGGAGGGGGCTGCCACGGAGGGATGTGCTTGATGAGGGTGACCACCAACAAACACATCAACCAGTAACCAAAATGGGGTGAGTTAGGGTCTAAAGCCAGGTTAAATATCTAATGGAGGAGATGGTTGATGTCAGAGAAACCTCTGGTGGTGGTAGGTCACTGGAAGAGCTTTTCTCCTAGATGCTGGGTGCCCAGGATGTCCCAGCATCTGAGGGTGGCTGGTGACCAGAAGGCTTCCTGGGGGCTGTGGGTCTACTGCCCACCTTGGGTTCTTGTGCTTTGAGCTAGGCAACAACCCCGTGCCCTGAGAGGGTATAAATACCACTGGTGGTCACTGCGCATCATCCCAAACACCGACCTGGCCCATGAAGGGAGCGAGCCTCGGCAGCTGAGGCTGCATCACTGCTCCCCAGCGGGAAGATCCTGCAGGGGCAGGACTGACGGGGCTACGTACTGGAAGAGGAAAAGAGAAAAATACCTATTACTTCATTTTATAGGTATTAAAGAAGGTAGTTTTATGGCTCATCAACACACAAGGTCGTTTTGTTCAACATGCTTTCACACATACCGTGTAAGTATCCAGCATCTTCAGCTTTGGCATTTTTCAGCAATCCAATAAACCCAGAGTAGATCGTTGATTTTTTAATTGACTCCAGTATAGCTGGAGGTACGCGTTTGATATCCTGACATTACTTCTGATTTGATGTCATGTGCAATTTTCTCAAAGCTATTTGACTTCCAAAGCAACACCTCTGGCTATGCTTTGTTTTTTTCTGTCATTGGTGGTTTGGGGGGAAGTTTATACCCCCCAAAATTTTGCAATGCCATAAAAATTCATGACTTGTGAATGTTTAAGGAAATCAGATTTCCAGGTAACTCGAGTTTGCTCATACTGAAAGCCAAGTAAAGCTGGATGGATAATGGATTTTTTAAAAAAAATAATCGCCGAACTGAGAGAAAGTAGATTCAAGTGAAATAAAATATTTATTTTTTTTCTTTAGGGTCAACCCAAAACATCTCATTATACCCTAGATGAAATCTGGGAGAGTATTTTGGGGTAGTTAATCTTGCTGTTTAACCTCTTTTTCAAGTGAATTGATTTTGCCATTTTGAAATGAAGCGTCAGGAGGAAACATTCTGCCATTTCTGAATTTGCTAAATTCAGCCAGAATTCATGTATCATTTCATTCCTCCCAGAACACTGTTCTTCTGATAATCTTTAATTGATCTCTGAATTTATGCTCCACAGAAGGAAACAAGTGGGAAGAACAGACTCGCAATTAATTTTTGCCAAGACTTGGGAGATGCAGCGCTGGGGAGGAGCTGCAAGACGCCGGTGGGTCCTGAGGGGGCACAGGAGATGGCACCTTGGAGGTCTTGGAGCGATTTTGCACGCTTTATCCCCCTTCCCCAGATTGATACAACCTCCCTCGTCATCTGAGTCCCGTTTAGAGAAGCAAACAAAAGAAAAACACAGTCACATAATGTCTGTCCTGAAACCTGAACGCCGATGGGGCCATCCACTGAAATAATCTGATAAAATTAATGTATTTTTGATAAGGTGTTTCAATGTTATTTCCAACCTGGATATTCACTGGGCACCTGGATTTTCACTTATTCTGTTGAGAAAAATACACAGTAGGAATGAAATTTTTCACAGCTCCTTTTGCTCACTGAAGAGAAGTGAAGGAGGTGAAATGTTTATGATCTGTCGCAAATCAATATGAATCTGGAAGGTCTTTGACACATTCATATTTTTTATGAAAGAGTGTGAGAGGATGGAGAATACGAGGAAAAACAATATTACAGAACGCTGACACCTTTGTCTGTGATCTGATGGGATACGACTGATGTACCATCAGCTGAGAAACCTAGCAAAACGCGGCTTGCAAACGATGAATTGAGAACCGAGATAAAGCCAACTCCCCGGTGGGTTTCCTTTTATTAAAACAAATGATATTCATGTTTTATGAAGTGCACAGTAAATCTGTCGTATAACTGAAAAGTAAGAGGATTTTTATTCTCTGGCTTGAGAATACATAGGTTTATTTACTTTAGGTATCTGAGATTTGTAGCTGAACTGTGGTGGGGACACACTGCAATGCCTCCAGTGTCCGTGTTCCTCAACGGGCACAGCTGGAGGCACAGCTGGATGCAGAGCATGGGGGACAAGAGATAAAGTGCTCACCTGGGACCAGATGTGGGGGTTTTAGAGCCAAGTTGGAATCGTGGTGGCACCGTATTGCAAAACATAACTATTATTCTCTTGGTTTGTTGTAAAAAAGGGTGTCGTGCTACAGTTTTGTGCATTTTGCCTACTTTGAGACTGTTTTGTAATTTAGCGTTTTGTGCTAAAATCAACCAACGTTTTGACAAGGGTTGGGAGGGTTTTTTGACAAAATGTTGGTGAAGTTTGACAAGGCTTTGACTAAGAACCAAGGAAAATCAGCGGTTTGGGGCAAGATTTGCTCTCAGTTTTGGGTTTGTGTTCAGACCAAGGACATACATAGAGAAGGACATTTTGGCAAGAGCCAAATCACTGCTCTTTTGGACCATGGCAGACCAAAAATGAGAACTGCTGACCAGGAACCACCTTCTTTGAAATGATGGAGAGGAGGGAGCAGATACTGCTGTGCTTGGTGGAGGAAGGCAGTGAAGAGGTGGCACAAGCAAGTTCTCAAATGTTCCTCCCCATCACATGAACTCTGTTTATTATGAATGCAATGGAAAGGGTTTAAAATTAATGCAAGGTTTGGCAGAGCTGCCCCATGCCAGCTTGTCACTTGCTATTTTAATTCAGGTGATTCTGGTTCTTATAGAGTTGGTTTGGTGTTTTAAAGGATGGAGAGTGCACGGGGTTGTGGTGCGTATCGGGGATTTTCAGCACTCCTCACCTGCATTATGGCACAGATGATTTATTCATTTAAATAAAGCAGCGATGGAAAATTTTGTTCTTACTGCAGAGGCATCGAAGGAAACCACAATACGTGCGGATTGCATTTAGAGTTCCTCTGATTTACATAACGCACATTACTTATGAAAAATGGAGTATGAAGAGACCAGGAGAAAATAAAGGTATGATTTCCTCTGCTGCCACTCATGGCTTTGCCCTATATCATTTTGAAAAACACAAGACCGCTTAAAAATATCCTGCAATTGCCCATGTCTTTGTTTTCTGTCGGAGACGTCTATGGCTTGTTATGCTCTATACTCTTGGCTTTCCTGCAATCTTCTGGCTGTTTAGCACTGAAATAATGTAATCCAATTTTCTTTGTTGCCATAAAGGCCTTAATTATGGCTTCACGGGATATTGTAATCAGAATCTGTTGGATTTTCTCATATGTCAAAGTGACGTCTGCTTCGAATTCATCAGTGTCCTTGTGTTGTTGTAAGCACTCGGAGAGTCTGGAGGTCATGCCTCGCTTCATGTGTCATTGCCAAAGATGAATTTATTCAGCATTGTTTCTCCTACAGCAACACAAACTCTCAGCTTGCTTTGAATTTTTGCCTTTATCTTTAGGTTATTGCCGCAGAAATGCGATAATCTCTCATTTGCGCCGATGCTGATAACATCTTTCCCGCTTTGATTTTTCTGTTGACGTTTGCAGGAAGAGTTTTCATCTCTCTCGACCGTACGCCCCGAGTCACCCTTGGACCGTGGGGTGCGCAGGGGCCACGTGGGCAGCTGCGAAGGTCCACCGTGGTCATTTGTGTCCTTGTTTAATTAACACGGGGGCTTTGTGTCCGAAGCAAAAAAAAACACAACGATTTTTTTCAGAGAGCACCGTTATCCTGTGTTTGCCAGGGTACCTTTTTATCACAAATACGTTTTTACGGCAAAGGTGGTGTTGGCTTGTCTCCAGCCCGTGTATTTCCAAGTCACCTCTCCAGGTTTCTTTTGAGCATATGGGGGCTGGGGGGGGAAGAGGAAAAAGAGGAAAACATTATTTCTGGTTCATGACTTTTGTGTTTCAGAAATGGCCAGCGATGGCTGGGAAGGCTGTGGGGCACAGAGGCGGTGGGGATGGAGCTGGGCTTTGCAGGACCGCCGGGGGCGACCCGCAGCCCCTGCCGACGGGGGACAGGCGTTTCGGAAAGCAGGTGCTGGAGCAGAAATGATGCGCCCAAATGGGAAAACTTTCCTTAGGGCTGTGAAATTATTGAAATTTCCAGCAGCGCATGTTGAGCCTGGCTGAAGACAGTGAGGTGGGCTCGCTCCGCCCGGACCTTGCTAGCCAGGCTCCTCCTGGGTGCGGGCTGGCGAGCTCAGGGCTAGTTGCTTTCCTAGGAAAGCAAATTAAATCACATTTGTTATGTGCTTATTTCCAAAGTGTCATGCCCAGCGTGGCTCGCGTGGACAAAGAACCGGATCCGCATTTCTCCCGTCCAACCTCCAGTTTGCCCTGGCTGGCTGAGGGTGGCAATCATCCTCCTGTCAAATACCGCTGTAGGATTTTCCGGTAGGGTTTCCAACCTTCCCCTTTAAAATAAAAGCCCAAGACAGATTATAGCTATTTCCCAGGTCTGATCACTAAATATGTTGTGGATTATTTTATTTTCCCAGAAATACTGGTTTGAGTGGTGCGTGGCCAACCCCAGGGAGCCCGTTTAGGAGCATCCTCCCCGAAGCAACTCCAGCTGGGCGTGAAATGAGCCCTTTTGTCTGGCGGAGCCGCGGGAGGGGGTCGGTGCGGGCGCATCGATGCAGCCCAGCATCCGAAACAGCCCAGCCGGGGACCTTGCGACAATAGGAAATAAGGTTTAAAAGCTCCACGCTGAATGCAGCCAATTGCAAATAATAATAATTTTTAGCAGGAGCGAAAATTGCTCCTCTTGCTCCTGTTTTAGCAGTTCAGCTGAAGCCCTGAGCTGGGAACGATGCCCTTGGATGTTGTTAGTCTTTTTGTAACCTAAGTGCGACAGTAAAATCACAGCTCCGTGCAAATCCACCCAACCTTTGGTATAATTGTAAACAAGTCCCTCCAAGCAGCCTTGCTCTTACTACTCTAAATGGTTCTTCTCCGTCCTGCGAAACAACCCATCGTGGTTTGTAGCAGCATCCCGCCTCCACACCTTTTTGTACCATGTTTCAAATTAATTAATTCAAATCTCTCGAAAGTCCTAATGACTCATTCTTTGCTGTGAAGCGTTGCTGTACGTACGATGTTCGTTTTATTGCAGCTTCCGCTATATGCAAAGGTTTATTGCCGAACGCAGTAAAGGCAAAGGCAGCTGGCGTTTCCAGCAGGGAAAATACCCATTGTTGTTTGCATATATGCAAAGCGAATGTCTCCGCAGGCGTTTCTGGCAGGGAGGCAGGTTGTGGGGATGCGAAGTCCGGTGTGCATGGGGGGAGATCTCAGGCTGGGACCTCCTCTGATCCACAGGAGCATTTTCTACCCACTTTGAAGCCAATCCATATGCCGGCTTGGATAGCATTGCCATAGAGGCTGCGTTTTGCTGTGGTTTATGTTGGGTTTTCCCTGTAGGTGGCATTTATTTTCCCGTTTTATTGCCTTGCAGGTGTAGGAAGCTGCTTTGCGGCAAGGCAAAGTACTTCACCCAGCTTTGAACCACGGTCTTTGCACCTTCCCAAGTGGGGCTGTGTGCGATTTGTCGGTCAGACACCTCCTCCTCAGAGAGAATGTAAAATCAGATCCATCAATGTTATTTGCACAGTCTTCTGTTATGTGCCAAGATATTTTGGGTGGCTGAAAAAAGCCTGTAAAGTTCACTTTAGCATTTACCAAGTCCATCATTCTGATATTTGGGTTCAAGACAGCATTTCATTTGCTTAGTTTAATCCTAAAATGCCAACGCGGAGCTGTGATGGAACTATTTCATTTTCATGGCAAAAAAATTTAATTTAACATTGGCAATGAAGGAATGAATGAACTTGAAATGATTTTTCCCTCCCGTTTTTTCAGACTAGCAGGAAAGGGAGAGCCCAGCCCTTCCCAAAGCCCTTCCCAAAGCTCCTGTCCATCCCTCTGGGCATCATCAGGGAATGTAAATCACAGCCACAGCTCCACGCGAGGCGTAACCCTCGCATGGCTTTATGGAGGCTATAATTTAAGCCTTCACAGACTGTGAATCTTTCTCAGAAGTTAAAGGGCGTTCACCCTGCCTTTCTCTCTCATTACTACGTGTTGGAAATGCTGCCCACGCTTGGAGCATCCCTGATGGTTCAGCTCCCCGGGAGTGCTCACCAGCCAGCCAGGGCTCGCGGCGTCTGTGAGCCATACCTGTTCCCGTCTTAAAAACATGATGGGTTATTTTATTTTCTAATTGACTTTTGATTTGGAAGTTGTCAGATGAGAGCTTTGCGCTTAAGCAAGAACTTAGCATGTGATGTGTTTTATTTGGAAAAATTTCCCATCAAAATATCCCATATTTCCTTGCCTTTGTTTCTCCCGCAAGATCACAGGCTTGTTTGCTCTCATCCTTTTTGCTTTAGTGTCATGACCCTGCCCTTTTCTTCCTTCTTCCTCATACTGTGCTTTGTCATTAAATCTTAAAGATTATTAAATAAAGTCATTTCTACTTGGTGCATTTCCCCTCAGCTTCTAGCGGTCCTCAGGGAGATCTATCTGAGGACTGCACCGTCTCTTAAATAACACTTGTAATAATACTTAAAGAGCGCGATATACGGTAATTGCTGCCGTTAGTGCACTAATGGGTCGTTTGCTCACGCTGGGGCTGTGCCCTCCCGGTGCGGTCGCAGGTAGGGCTGCTGCCAGCTCCACCAAAACCTTCCCAATGCACCCACTGCTGGGCTGTTTGGGGGCGGTTTTTAGGTTTTTTTGTTGCTATGAGTTTTTAATTGTGGAGCGGGCATGGAAGAAGGCAGCGTATAAAAGATTAATGGTGCTATTGATCACGCCAGCGTGCTGTAACCACTCGGCATGCAAAGCTGCTGTAGACATCTGAGGGCTACCGGTGTTCCCAGACATGAAAGCTGAAGCAGGCGTGTGCGTTTGTCTGCGTGACATCGTTTCTCGTGTTTTTTTTTCCCCCTTTGTATTTTCAGTCATGTTCTGCGTATGTAAAATGAAGCGCTGCAGAAGGAACCAGAGAATAATGAGGGTCAGGTGGCGGGCTTCTTATTTATGAAGAACCCCCTTGTAGCCTTCAAAATAATTTTCCAGTGTTATTGGGCAATCAAAGCCAAGGATAAAAATCGCAAGATCAAATAAATAACGTAGAACTAACGAAGCTCTATCTACATGCCAGCAAATGTCAGGAAAAAAGGCTCAGGCATGCAAATGCCTCCTCATCTTGCTCCCCAGGGAAAGGTTCAGAAAGACTGAAGGTCATCTTAGACGTTGTGGATGGCTATAAATTGATGCCAGAAGAAAGAATCACAACAGGAATTTTTCTCTTGTTTGCAGGATTTGATCCCCAAAGAAGCCTTACGTCCGAGATGAGCTGGGGCATGAATGCAGTTCTGGGCTGTAAACTGGAAGGTGCCCATCTCTGTTGATGGTGAGCCGGTGGGACAGGTGGCACCCCTCAATCCACTGGTTAGAAACTGGTCCCACATCAATAAATATGAGGGAAGGGAGAAATCATTCTTGCTTCTGGATGTCCCAAAACAGCTTTCATGATACCTTTACGTACAGCCCCAATTAATTGTATTGTTTAATGGTAGACTGGAGGATGCACTCGAAAATATAAGGAGCAATTCTGCTCTGACAGCGGGGATGATTTAGATGACCTAATTCTCTAACGTATGAGATTTCAGATTGCTGTATCAGCTCCGTGTCCTAGGGTAAGTATTTCATACTGCACCTTAGCGTAGTCTGAGTTGTCCAGCCCCACACCCAAAGCGTGGTGTTTGCTTGCCGACATGTGCCTTTTTCTGTCCAAGTTCCACCTGAGACTATATGTACCTATATACTGATTTTTTAAAATACATCTGAGAAGGTATCTTGACATCTTTGATGAGCACCTTGAGCAACAAATGTATAAACCTTTTAGTCCTCTCATTTATAAACAGCTTAAAACACTCAGAGCAACACTGATGGAAACCAAGACGAGCACCTGACAAAAGCAAATAAATACCTTATTTAATACATAGTAATAGTAATACATAATAATTGCCACAGAATGTAAATGCTGGAGCACTGCTTCTGCAAAAAGATAATGTGGGAAATTTTTTGTTGAAAACATATAAACTTCCATATATCAGAAGGAAATATGAATTACAGATGCATCAAAACCTATTGAAAAATCGACATTGGTTGTGACTATTATTTAAGTCTGGGGGATCTGATAAGATTCACGAGAAAGAGCTCTCCTCCCTCTAACACATGCAAGAAAATTGGAGGAACTGGAAGGAACTCCATCAGATCAAATTGTGAGGTGGATCAAGCTCTTTTCTGTTGTTTTTTTTTTTAAACCGGATTTTCTCTTCCTCTGTTTCTGAAGTATCTCCATCCTCATCCTTATCAGAGAATCACAGAATTGTAGACTCTCTTAGGTTGAAAAAGATCATTGAGTCCAACCATCAACCCAACACTGCCAAGTCCACCACTAAACCATGTCCCTCAGCACCACGTCTACCTGTCTTTTAAACACCTCCAGGGAAGGTGACTGCCACCTTCTGCCCTGGGCAGCCTGTTCCAATGCTTGACAGCCCTTTCATTGAAAAATTTTTCCCTAATATCCAACCAAAAACCCCCCTGGAACAACTTGAGGCCATTTCCTCTTATCACTTGTTCCTGGGGAGAAGAGACCAACCTCCCCTCGCTCCAACCTCCTTTCAGGCAGAAGACGTGATTGTGAAGGTCATCTAACTCAGCTCTCAATGCAGTCAGATTTCACCACCTTCACAGAAAAAGACCCAACCAACCCAACTCAAAACTTGGATTAAATTTTCCCCTGCAGATGCAGGGACTTCCAAGGAACCCAGCTGCATTTTGGTACCAGTCAGCCCTTACTTGCCCTGGTACGTGGCTTGATCTGAAGGACCAGCATCCATCCCACCACCACACTAGGTGGCTGGGGTGGGGGCTGCGTGGCCGTGTGTGTGTTTATCACCGCTGGGGATGAACAGCCGGCCAGGTTTGGCTGTTGGGAGAGCCAAATGTGTCCCCGCGTTAGCTCAGGGGTAAGGGCTGGAGCCCCAGCGATGACCGGGGGGCAGCCTCTCCGGGAAGGTGTCCTGTTTCAGCCTGGATTCCTTACCCGGCGTTAAGCTACCTCTTGGCTGCTCTCCAAAATGTAAACATACTTCAGGGCTGGGACTTGGGAAGTAATTTAAAATGTGTTAGCTCTAATGTTGGGAATTTGGGACTCCCGAAGCCCAGGGCCTAAAAGGAACATTGTTTGCCGTCTCATTAGCCCTTTTGCTGAACTCCGGTAACAGCCTCCCTGGATTTTCCCACCAGTATCTCTTTATCTAATGGGGCTGAGAAGGAAAACCTGTTGCAAGCATTAAATATTTTCTGATCGGTCGTACGCTTAATTGTGGCTCTGTAGGATTGTATTTATGGTCTACAGAGCTATTATGACTGTTTCTTATATTACAGCTTTACACTCGGCGGACACTGCCAGCTGCGGAGGTGAGCTGCCTGGGGACACGGGAGCCGGATTTTTCGGGGGAAAGCTTTCTTTCCTTCCCGTGCTGGCAGCGGGTGATTTCTCCTGGCGCAGGGATGCTTGTGCAACAAGGAGAAAAAAAAACTGCCCAGGAGGAGAAAAAGCAGCATTGAGAAACGCCTGGTCAGGAGGGGCTGGGGAGCGTTTGGGTGTCCCTGCAGCATAGCCCTCCCCGGGGCTGCCTGGGATGTGGCCACGGCCTTTTCCTGATGGCTCTGCCTCTATTTCTGATTTTCATACCAGTATTTCTGAGACCCAGGATCCCTCCTGGGGCCCGTTGCGGGGATGGTTGGTAATTCCCACATGCATTGAGCTCAGAGCCAGGCCCGGGCTGACCATGGGGAGCTCTGGGCCATGGGGACACCTCTCTCCTCCCACCCATGGAGAAACGCCTGGGCAGCAGTTTCATTCCCTCATGTCTTACTCTGTTTCTTGTCTTTGAACTATTATTCCCCCTGCAAAAGAAGCTGAAAATGAGGCTGGATATTCAGTTGATAATCAGGATCACCGCATTAAAGCTGATGGATAAAATAAAGATGTGGGCCACTAATTTATCGAAGCACTTAGAAACACTAACGACAATGGCTGAGTGAGTTTCTGCCTATCCACCCAGCCATTGCAGCAGCCCGTGCATGCCTGCGGGGTAAAATCCATCTGTTTTATCCACTGTCAGCAGCGTTTGAAGGGAGATGGTTTTCCTGCAGCCTTGGGGCTGGGAAGGGGCACGCATCTGCCCATGGGGTGGCTGGAATTGCTTTTTTCCTCTCCCAGCACCTGAGCTAACTGGGTGCATGTACCGAGTCTGTGCCATTGAGCCCTGATTTGCAGCGTGGGCGCAGGCAGTGTTACCCACCACTGGTAACGGGCTGGCACTGAAAGGTCCCCTCCATTGAGCGCAGCCACCGCCGATAGTCCTGGAGGAAAAGTGCCTGTCGTCTGCCAGATGGGCAGGAATGGGGACTGTGCGTATCTGGGAGGGATGCCCCTCCAGCACGAAGCGAAACTCTTCTGATTGGGGTGTTTTGGGGAAGATCCCTTTCCAGCAGCAGAAAACCAAGTCTAGCAAGCCCACACCAGGATCTGCAGCAGGGAACAGGTCAAGGGTGTGCGCCGTCACACATGTAAAGGAGGTGTCCCCACACGTGGCTTGCTGTCCCGCTCTGCGCTTCAGGAAAGCCAGGAGGGTGGAGGATGAAGGATGGAGAGTGGAAGATGAAGGATGGAGGATGGAAGGTGGAAGATGAAGGATGGATAGTGGAGGGTGGAGGATGGAGGGTGGAAGATGAAGGATGGAGGCTGGAGGGTGGAAGATGAAGGATGGAGAGTGTAGGGTGGAGGATAGAGGGTGGAAGATGAAGGATGGATAGTGGAGGGTGGAGGACGGAGGGTGTAAGATGAAGGATGGAGGCTGGAGGGTGGAAGATGAAGGATGGAGAGTGTAGGGTGGAGGATAGAGGGTGGAAGATGAAGGATGGAGAGTGGAGGGGGGAGGATGGAGGGTGAAGGATAGAGGTTCGAGGGTGGAGGATGGATGGTGGAGGGTGGAGGATAGAGAGTGGAAGATGAAGGATGGAGAGTGGAGGATGGAGGATGAGGGACGGAGGGTGAAGGGTGAAGGGGGGAGGATGGAGGAGTGCCTGCCAGGGTTTCAGGGCTGGTTTTGCCAGCAGGGGCCTGCAGTTTTCCAAAGCTATCTTAAGGTGGCAGAGTTGCAGTCTGCTGGAGGCTGAGCCCTGGGGCTGGTTGGTTTGCGATCCAAGGGGAAGAAAGGTATTTCAGAAAAACGATCATTTGTCTTGCAGAGCAGGCTGAGCTTTAGAGGAGAGAAAAAGATCTGAAAGCAAATTAGCCCATACTAATTAGAAATATGCCGGCATTGAAATATTCAGGTCATTACAAATTTGTGACTCCCTTTGAATTTCTCTGCGCCAGGAAATGAGCAGATGGTGAGGGATCTTCTGCAGCCGGCATCCCACCCTGCCTGTGCAAACCATCACTGGGTGCATGCCCCATCTGGGGCTAGGTGCTGCTCATCCATGGCGCAGAAGACCCTGTTCCACCCCAAGGCTTCTGGTGGGACGTTTCTCTTCCTTGGCAGTAGCCATTGCGACCAAACGTGCTGCAGAACCAACGGCACTAAGGGGTGGAGGAAAGGGTATGATGCCAAATAGCTTTCTTGCGATCTAGTTGCTGGAAAGCTGAGTCAAATTGCAAGGTTTCAATGCAGCACTGGAAAATTAGCTTGAAATGGGAGCTAAGCTGTGTAACATGTGTCGGGGATGCTGGTACCTGTTAGGGCACTTGTGACCCCTTCACATCATTCCACACATTGCCAGAGTGGGATAGATGTCTAAATCTTGGAAATTTTTTTTCCTGAAGAAAATATGAGATGGAATCACACAAGTGTTAGTTGCACTGTTGTTATGGCTTGTGACGTATTATTTCAAATAGTAGTAAATTCTATCCAATGTAGTTGAATCGTATAGAAGTTCATTATCTAGGTCTAAGACTTTCTGCATTTAGAATAAAAATTAATATAGTGGGAAATAATCCTTAGCACTTTGGTGGAGCTTTTGATGTATGTACTTCAGAGGTGATCTGCCTCCATTGGAGGGCAGGAGTCGCACCGATGTATGGAGAAGATGCCACAGATGGGGTTCAAAGGCAGCTGCTCCTCCCTAGTTTAGGCAGCCCATAAAAGAGAGCATCGTCTGGACACGCCTGACCCACCCTTTGGAGTCAGAAGGTAAAGCAGGAGTGAGGCTGTTCATCAAGGAAAGTTTTACGCCATAAAGAGCAAAAATTAGGAATAGCTCTATTTTAGTTCTGATTCCTTCTCTCCACCCTCTGGGAAGTAACACGGATGTGTCCATCGTACACGTTGCTGGCATAGTGACAAAAAACAACTCCAGGAAACCCCAAGTCTGATCCCCACGTTGCAGCCGGAGGAGCCCCCCAGCAGGCAGGCAAGCCTGCAAGCATTGGGGAGATGTGCCCAGCTTTCAAAACGAAATGCTAAATGGGAAGAGCCTCCACCGGCTGCCCTCAGCAGAAGATGCCACCATTAGTGGTACAGCCACTGCTGACGGTGTGCGGTCAGCTGCCAAACACGGGGCCGTTGAGTCGCTGCCAGTGCAAAGAGGTCCTTGGCCTTCAGAAGGTGAGGAGAACTCCAGGAGGCGGAGGGCTGGGCTGCAGTCCTCTCCGTGGGCACGGCAGGCTTTGCTGCTTAACTCTGACCACCGAGCTGGCTGCTTTTCGGGAGGAGGAAAGCAAGTATGGCTTCGTAGGCTGCGGCACAATGGGAATTTCTCAATATGTAACAACTGGGGAAAAAAATAAAATAATTTGAGGCTGTGTCTTATCTGCTGCGACTATTTGCAGTGTTCAATAAGCCATGAAATTTCTCATTTCTCAGCACGGATGCAGGGGGCGACCGCAGTGTGATGCGTTGTGGGTTCCCTGCCTGCCTACCCGGCGCATTAAACACCCGGAGCTCACGCTGTCGAAACCTTTACCAGCACTGAGAAACCCAGGTAGAGATGAGACTGGCTTCAAAGGGTGGAGAGTAAAACGCAGATTTGGCCCTCAGCTGCTGTTTCACCTCTTGTTGTGACAGCTGGCTGCTGAGGCAGCAAACTGCAGAGCTTCGGCTGCGCCGGGCAAGACCCTCCTGGGACCACGAGCATCTGCTCTCGGAGAGGGTAAGAGGGAAGGGTGGTCAGTGACAACCGACCCATCAAGCCCCCTCTTCTGCTCCCTGCTGAGAGTACAAATTCTCTGATAAAAGGACAGCTGAGATGGTTGTTTATGCATTTAATTACAGTTACTTGGCCGTGGCAGGTATCTGCTGAAGAAGCGCTGAAAGGACAAGCTCATCTAAGAGCTATTCATGTTTTCAGGTTCTTTAGGTCCACCTCTGCTCATACGGAGAGCCCTTACCAAAGATACACAAGCATCCTAAATTTCATCTCTTGTGTTTCTAGACTGCGTCTGATCGCCCACGGACATAGTTACCCTCTCCTGCTCCTAACTTCATTAGCAAGGCCCTCTTGATGGCTGATCCAAATATCCCACGTAGCGTCGGCTGAGGTGCAAACATCCAAATGACTCGAGCAGGAGGGACGGCATACCCCGGCTCTGATCACCGCCTTTCCTCGTCATTATGCACTTCCACTGGCTTGGAGCAATCAAGCGTACCACTATCAAGGACATTGACGGATTAGCCTCATCAGTCCCCCGCTGTGACCGCCAACTTTCCGTATATTAATCAGAAAAAATAGCTCCCTGATTGCCATTTAAATTGCACAAAAGATATATTTGTCTTGTGGTAGCCCATGACATTTCAACGTGATGCAAGATCGCAACATCTTAAAGGAGCTTTGTTGCTGTGGTTCCCAAGAGGTTGGAAAAGCAGAAAGCTCGTCAAAAGAAACATTTTGCTTCATCCGGTTGGTCTCAGGCTGAACGTGCATCAGTATAAAAAAATGCAACACCTCTCTGGGGCTATCGTGATGGCAAGTAGATTTTACTGGGTAATATTTAATACATGCACTAGTTACTGTGACTTGGGCTCTGACTTGGGCTCTCCATGTCCTCCTGCTTTTGGATTTTCCTTCTGAGCTGGCAAGAAAAGCAATCTTGCCCCTATAACTGAGATGATTGGGGTGTAGAGTTGCAATAGTGTTTGTTTTTCCTCCTTCTATCCCCTAGGGCTGAGACTAGTCACATCATATTAATTTCTGGACAATTTATGAGGCCGTGGTCCCCTCCTACCGCAGCCGCAGCTGCTGTTGTACATCATGGCCTCACAACGAGACATTGAGCTGAATCTGTGGTTCAAAATTTGATGATCAAATTTGACTTTTGTGCATCATTGCGGTGGGTTGACCCCGGCTGGACGCCAGGTGCCCCCCAAAGCCGCTCTGTGACTCCCCTCCTCGGCTGGACGGGGGAGAGGGAATATAACGAGAGGCTCGTGGGTCAAGATAAGGACGGGGAGATCACTCACCCATTACCATCACGGGCAAAACAGACTCGATTTGGGGAAAATTAATTTAATTTATTACCAATCCAATCAGAGTAGGGTAACGAGAAATAAAAACTAAACCATAAAACACCTTCCCCTCACCCCTCCCTTCTTCCAGGGCTCAACCTCACTCCCCATTTCTCCACCTCCTCCCCCGGCGGCGCAGGGGGATGGGGAATGGGGGCTGTGGTCAGTCCATCACACCTTGTCTCTGCTGCTTCTTCCTCCTCAGGGGAGGGCTCCTCACACTCTGCCCCTGCTCCAGCGTGGGGGCCCTCCCACGGGAGATAGATCCGAACTTCTCCAACATGAGTCCTTCCATGGGGTGCAGTCCTTCAGGAGCAGACTGCTCCAGTGTGGGTCCCCCACAGGGTCACAATTCCGGCCAGAAAACCTGCTCCAGCGTAGGCTCCTCTCTCCATGGTCCACAGATCCTGCCAGGAGCCTGCTCCAGCATGGGCTCTCCATGGGGTCACAGATGCCTTCAGGCATCCACCTGCTCTGGTGTTGGGTCCTCCGTGGGCTACAGGTGGATATCTACTCCATCATGGACCTCCATGGGCTGCAGGGGGACAACCTACCTCAACGTGGTCTTTGCCACAGGCTGTAAGGGGATCTCTGCTATGGCTCCTGGAGCACGTCCTCCCCCTCCTTCTTCACTGACCCGGGTGTCTGCAGAGTTGTGCCTCTCACTCCTCTCTCCCGGTTGATGCTGTGCAGGGCTTTTTTTTCCGTTCTCAAATATTTTATCCCAGAGTCCCCACCACCCTTGCTGATGGGCTTGGCCTTGGCCAGCAGTGGGTCCCTCGTGGAACTGGCTGGCGTTGGCTCTATCGGACATGGGGGAAGCTTCTAGCAGCTTCTCACAGAAGCCACCCCTGTAGCCCCCCCACTACCAAAACCTTGCCATGCAAACACAATGCAGTCATGCACCAGAGGTTCAGATTTTTTGAACAACCATAAGAATGACTGGAAGGTGGAACAATAAATACAGAATTAACTGTGTAGGATAAGCCTGATGCAACAGGTCCAGGAGCACTCCTGGAGCATCCCTGGAGGAGAGGATGCAGACAAGAGCGTAACACTTCTGCAAAGTGCCAGGGTGAACCCATCCAGCGTGTGTGTGCTCCAGCAAGTCCTCGCTCAGTGGCAGGTAAGCGTCGAGCAAAACATCAGCAAGGTTTTGCAAACCACCTTTGAGCGACAGCAGCTGCCAAAGGTCTCCCAGTGGGACTCCTGTATCCCCAGGCCCTGTGCGGGTGCGATGCACAGGGGATTTGGTTTTGCATGGGTGTTTGCACTGCCTTGTAGAACTATTTAAAGGACGAAAATCTAAAGAAATCTGTTATTCACAGCCCACCGCGTGGTGTCTGGGTAGCACTTCCTTGTAAACCAGGCTCGTGTGCTCCCCTCAGGCGGTGATAGGTGAGAAATTACACACGATATATTTTACAGTGCCTGTATAAATTACTCATTTGAAGAACGACTGCACCTGCGTGCTTGTCCTGCGTTAATTACTGAGGCAGGTAATGCCTCTGCCACAGGAGCTGCTCAGTGTCATTAATGCCACGTTGGCACCATCTTTTCCAGCTCTTCACACTTCGAGCGGGTCCAGCCTTGGTGGGTCCCTGGGAGCTCATTTGCTCAAGCTGAGGAGCTGCCCCCTGCCAATTTTTTCTATGTATAAAGTGAAATAATTTTGAAGGTGTCTAAAAGCTGCTGAGAAGCAGCTGATGGGGTTCTCCTGGATGCTCCAAGAGACAGGCATGTCCCAGGCGAGGAGGATGCTCCACATGGCCTGGGGGTCCCTCGCTCTCAGGCGGAGATCTCGGGGTCCACCTCACATCCACATTTCCTCCCTGCTTGTAGGAAGCCCCTGCGGCTGGGTGACGCTCCGGTTTCAGTCCTTCAGGAATTTATTTTCTTCCCTTTCTCACTAATATTTGCTTGCTTCATTAGCTGCTTATATGCTCGCATCTCATTTACTCACTGACCTTGCAGACTCCCATCCTTTCCGGGACATTACGTTGCAACCTTATTGCAGATGATCTTTCAAAGATCCTGGTTGTAATGTAAAAATTATACATTAGGCCCAGATCTAATATGAGAACATTTTTTTTTTTTTTTCAGATAGAAAACAGCTTTCAACAGAGCAGGGAGTGATGTGGGAGGAAAGATCTGTTTCCATCAAATTTTCTTTATTTTGCATAAAATTCTATGATTAGATACCATTGATTTTTGTTTTCTTGGACAAGTAATGTCTCCTTTTCCACCTGGAAATCTTTTCTGTGAAGATTTTTGGGGAATTTTCTATACTTGTCCAAGAGTGTCCAGATGTGTCATGGACTGGGGTGTCCACCTTCCCCAGCATGGGCTTTTTTGGCCAAGAAATCCCAGCCACAGATACACTCCTCTTTGTCCAAAAATTTCTAATGACAATAATCACTAATGTTAAGGTGACAAAGTCTTTATTTTCCTCAGAAAGCCAGAAAGTACGCTTAAAACTTTTCTGAGTGCATTGGTTGCATTAGTAAATGCTTTCCCCGTGGCTGCCAGATGAAATGCAAAGATAAGAAGTAGATTCACGCTTAGTGCTTTAGACCCCAGGAGAGTGTTTTTAGAGCAGAAAGTTAAGATATTATGGCTTTTTTCTTTTTTTTTCCAGTTTGCTGGATGGGATCCAGGGCCCCATCCCGTGCTGCCCATTACCTGTGTGCTTCCCGCGTGATCAATGTGTTTTCTGCATGCCGAGAGGATCTGCCACCTTCGGCGGTGGGGCTCCCGCAGGGCAGCCGAAGCTGCTGGTGGGGCGGTGGGAGGTGATGTAGGATGCCGGGGAATGCGTGAAGCTATGTTAAGTGGGCAGGCTGCAGTCCCAGCACGCCGGGAACGCCTGGGGCTTACTTGGTCCCGGGCAGACCCCGCGGCAGCAGCCGCGCTCATGGAAACCCTGCGGTGGGTAAAAGGAAGCCCTTGCTCTGTTTGCTGAGAAAACTACAGAAAACAGAGTAAGAAGTGTATTCCCAAAAGACTGAATCATAGAATCCTGTAGGTTGGAAGGGACCTTTCAGGTCATTGAGTCCAACCATCAACGCAACACTGCCCAAACCCCCACTACCCCATGTCCCTCAGCACCACGTCTGCCCGGCTTTTAAATACCTCCAGGGATGGTGATTCCACCACTTCCCTGGGCAGCCTGTTCCAGTGTTTGATAACCCTTTTGGTGAAGAAATTTTTCCTAATATCCATCCATGTCCCTTCCCTGCTTTTGCTCTGCCCTGCCCCTACCCTCCTCCTGGTCCCTCCCTGCATTTGCTTCTCTTTGCATTTGTTTTTTTGGACCCGTGTTCCGCTCGTGCATCCTTACTTCTGATGGGGAAAACCACAGGATGTTGAGTTATTTATCCATCCAACTATTGTCTGTATGATAGCCTAAATTCAGGAAAAGATGACATAATTCGCTACAAGTGTCTTAGTAAGGATTTCAGCTGCACCAGCTTACATGCAGTTATTTCAGTCCGTATTGTGTCATTCTTCCTCTTACATATTTATTTCTATGTGCATAGCTATAATGGCATTGAGATAGAGAGAGGCAGAGACACATGAGCACGTAGGCATTAGTCACAAGCACAGTTTCAAAGCAATTAACTCCAAGGTCAAGAATACATTTGTATATGCTGGAACTGCAACGAGATGTTTTAGGAAGATGTAAAAAATAAATATGATTAAAATCAATTCCATTTGTTCATGAACAAGTCCTCTAATTCGATTAAAGGTTTTAACAACAACAGAAAACTAAGGGTGGTTTTCATAAAGGTGTTTTTGTCTTGCTATGTGCCATTTTCAGCTGTTTATTTTTCCCTGCGTGGGCAGGAGAGGCATTGAAGAGGCTTTCACCTCTCTGGGTGAATAAGGGAAGAGCCAGGTCCCCCATCAGCACTGTGGCAGGTGGGGAAGGTGCCGGTGGGGCCAGAATCACAGAATTTTAGGGTTGGACGGGACCTCTGGAGATCATCTAGTCCAACCCCCTGCCAGAGCAGGGTCACCCAGAGCAGGTGGCACAGGAACGCATCCAGGCGGGGTTGGAATGTCTCCAGAGACGGAGACTCCACCACCTCTCTGGGCAGCCTGTGCCAGGGCTCTGCCACCCTCACAGGAAAGAAGTTCCTCCTCACATTGAGATGGAACTTCCCATGGTCAAGTTTGTGCCCGTTACCCCTTGTCCTGTCCCTGGGCACCACTGAAAAGAGCCTGGCCCCATCCTCCTGACACCCACCCTTTAAGTATTTATAAGCGTTGATAAGATCCCCCCTCAGTCATCCTTTTTCCAGACTAAAAAGACCTAAATCCCTCAGCCTTTCTTCATAAGAGAGGTGTTCCAGTCCCCTCAGCATCTTGGTAGCCCTTTGCTGTCCCCTCTCCAGCAGTTCCCTGTCCTAGAATCGGGGAGCCCAGAACTGGACACAGCACTCCAGATGCAGCCTCCCCAGGGCAGAGCAGAGGAGGAGGATGACCTCCTTCCACCTGCTGGCCACACTCTTCTTGATACCCCCCAGGATGCCATTGGCCTTTTTGGCCACAAGGGCACATTGCTGGCTCATGGTCACCCTGTTGTCCCCCAGGACTCCCAGGTCTCTTTCAGCTGAGCTGCTCTCCAGCAGGTCACCCCCAACCTGTCCTGGTGCAGGGGGTTATTCCTCCCCAGGTGCAGCACCCTACAAAAGAAAGCTCATCGCGGTCACCGGCGCTGTCGGTGCACGCCGCGATGGCAGAGAGTGGCAGGGACATCCCCACTCCTCCAGGGGCTGCACAGAGGATGCACCCCCAGGCCCCATTTACCTGGGCTTTTGGGGTTTTTTTTGGAGAACAAAGCCCTGCACGATCCCCTGTGATGCTTCTGGCCCTGGTGCCAGCCGGTGCTCCACGGAGGCTGCATGAAACCATTTTCTCTCTGGTAGCACCTTCCCGCAGCAGCTCCTCATTAGCATCACGGCGACGCTATAGCATCTTCCCTGCCCTTGCAAACTGTTATGCAAATAGCGCTCGCTGACAGCATAAATACATTCATTTCGGTGTTGCGCTAATTGATTTTAGCTCATTAGGAGTGATTTTGCCCTAATTTGATAAGGAAGTGTGAAACTATTTTTCCCAACAGCAGGTTTGTTATTTGTTGAGGTATTAAGAAAGTGTTAATTAGACACAGTTCTTCTGTCATGTTGATGGTTCGGGGAGTAGTCACCGTACAGAGCGAATAGGCTCTGAGACAGCCGCGCCTGTTGCTCGATGCAGTTTGTCAAATTAAGTTAATTACGTTAACGTGAGCAGCATGTGGCACGTATGGATGTGTGTCAAAGGCAGCAGCGCGACCCTTTGTCTCCGTTTTACGTGAATTTCTTAAGCAGGAGGCACAGAAGCCAGTGATACCTCTCACAGCGAGGTGACTATTGAGTACTCTTTGAGTGAGGTCTTCCTTAGACGTTGTCCCACGTCTCGTTGTGTACACAGAGACCGAAACCTCACCACAGAAATGGTCCTTCAGCAAACCCAGCCCAACACCTGATCCTTCAGGCCCATACGCTCAGGAGAAACTTTCTCTTGCATTTATTTCCCAGGGGCATGGGGGTGTTGGGGTCCAAGATCCTGCCCTAGGTGGGGGTTTGTGTTTGATGGGTCATTTTGCACGTGCACAGCAAACCCCGTCGTTGGTGGGCAGAGAGATGTCCAAGAAATGTCCCTATTTTGACGCCGAATTGGTAAAACAGCGACTTGGTGTCTCCAGGATGGATTGTCCCAAGTGTTTCTAAGGACCTTGTGGATCCAGCGCTGTCTGAAGGCTGGAATGCCTGTTTTACAGTAAATCTGGATGTTTCAAAAGCTGTTTTCATTGCATTTGAAATAAAGCCAAAAATTTCCAAACTTGCACAAGCAATGAGAGTTTTTAAAATAAAAGTTTCGAAAGCATTGTTTTCCTTCCAAAAAGGGAACTTGTGAAAGAAAATTATTATTTATTTTATTTTCTGTAGAAAATGTCATTGACTTTTTTTTTTTTTTTACTGAAAAACTATTACCATATGCAAGCGGCGGGGGGGGAACCCAAACAGTGAAAAATTGGGCATAGCTTGGGTGCTTGCAAAGGGCCCGTGGCTCGTGGGGAGTGTGAGGCAGAAGCTTTTTCATAGAAGCCAAAAAAAGGAGCCGGGCCTGTGGTCTGGGGACACTCAGCTGGTGCAGGCAGGCACACACGGAGGCATTTTAAGCTCTCCTGGTTCAGAATGAAATGCTTACCACGAGTATATGATTGCGCTGTTTTCAAGAAATGACACGAATTAATGATGAGGCTGGGAGCGTAGATTGCTCACAGATGGCAACTGGAGACAGGAGCAGTGGTGGGACGCGGGCTAATCAAGATGAGAAAATAAAGGGGAAAAATGCAATGGCTTCATAAAGTTGAGTAAAAGGTAATTGATGTGAGACCACTGGAGAAATCCTGGGTTCCTGCTTTGCTTTCCACCACCGGCTCCCTGGAGGTGTCTCTCGTAGTGGTAGGTTGATGCCGTGAGGCTGGTTTCTGTCCCACCACCCCAAGGATCGGTGGGTGGCCATGGGGGAGCCGTTGGGTTATTTGTCTGAGCCCCGCTCTGAAAAAGGCCAGTTTCAGATGAGAAAGGATGAAGTGGAAAAGGGATGGTGACACCTCTGTGGGCATTAGCCCCTGCATGGTCTTACCACATGCTAACCTGGCGCTGACTTAGCTCTTGGCCAGACTGTGGTCTGTACCGGCGGTGAGCAATATACCTATTTCTCTATGTTATAGCCTTTTAAAAAAAAAATTTCTACTTTGCAAATCTTCTGTACCTGTCTCTTCCTTTGTTAGCTGTGTTTGGTGTTTTTTTTAAGCTCTGATGTACTTAGTCTGGATTTAGGTACAAGAAAAAATAAGAAGGAAGGGTCCATCGTACTTTGTCCCAGCCTCTGGACTGATCCACGCTGGACCATAAATACATCTTGCAGGAACATGTCGGAGCTAACTAAGTGTGACAGCTCGTGCAGTGACCCCAGACATCTCTCTTAATAAGTTTATTTGTTCTTTTTTTTCCTGAACAGTTTTTATGACAACAAATGTGAAGGGACTGAAGCCTCAGACTGAAGATGGGTTGAGATTCAGACTTTAGTTTTTGGCAGGAGTGCCTGGACTGGATTTTCCCTTTTGATTGCTTACAGGCGTGGGCTCCAACTCAAGAAAAAAATGAAGTTTCACAAATTTTCTGCCAGGAGGCTGAATCAGGTGCGGGCCGAGTCTTCGCACGGCATGACGGTATGGGCAGAGAGGAGCAAATAATGCCCTGACAAGTGCACGGAGACCGTGTGTTCACACAAACTCCATTTCAACCCGCTTCCAGCAAAGCAGATCACTCGTACTATTAGCAGAGAATTCAGGCTTTTGGGGCCTTGCGCTTACTGCTCTCTGTTTTTAATGTCCTCTAATGTTGAGGTTACATTTGGCTGACAGCAAAATAACAGGTATATTTTTATCACAATTTCTTTTAGCTTGACAAAATGCATCCGTTGTCAAAATTGGTCAAATTATCGTGTCTCCACAATAAAGCCGGTAGCATTAGAGGAAACGATGTGGTTTTTTCCCAGGGTTTCCAGTCCTAAACTTTCCAGCATGCACTGTGAGCCGCTCTAGTCTCTTGTGAGAGCAATTATTTCTACTAGGTCAGAAGCACTGAGCAAGGGGCTTGGGGGGCAGCACAGCAGCAGGGTCCTGGGGAAGGTGGAGGCATTGCTCTATCTGGGGCTGAGCCTCTATTTTCCAGGTTAAAAATCAGTTTTTCACAATCCAGCCCGTAAGCACCAACAATAATAGCAAATGTGCAACACCAGCAACGCCCTCCTTCAGTCCCGTCTTCTACCAGACTCCAAAAATGGTGGTTTCTTACTCAAAGGTCATGTGAATTACCTTATTTATTGTGTCTAAAATTATTTTAATGAAATGCATTTGAAAAAAAAGCATTTGCGGCAATAGCTAATAACCTCTCCGTCTTCAGTAGGAGCATATAGATTGGGTAGGAGCTAAGCCTCCATAAACCCCCACCCACCAGCAGTGCAGACTCCGTTTGTGCTAGCAAACTCTGAGTCAGTCTGTACTGCAGAACAACCGTGGAGGGATAAATTTAGCCTTTTCTTTGTAAAACACTAAACACCAAAAAAATGTTTGAAAGTAAATATTTTGGAGAGTATTTTCCAAGTGTATAAGCTCAACAAAGAACATTGCTAAGAATCCAAGAAGAGTGTTGCTTTCTGGGTTGAATGCATCTTGCAACTGCTGTAGCAGTGGCAGGACAGCTTTGGCACTGGAAGTCTCCTGGACGTTTTTGGGGGAACATCCACCCTTTATGGTGTTTAACCTTCCCGGCGATAATTCAAGCCAAAGGGGCCCAATCCTGATCTCACATCAAACCCCAAAACATCAGAATAACCCCTTAGAAAGAGCAAATGCTGCATCAGAAAGAGGGAATTGCAAGTTTATCATCCCGCCAAGGATGTGAAGTTCCTAAATGTGCTGGGTTTTCATCAGCCGAAAGCCTAAGCTCAATCTTTTTTTCATAATGGAAATTTCTGCTAGTTCTGCAGCAGTGATCTGATGGCAAGGAGAGCCCACAGTTGTCCTTGCCCCACTTTCCTCTCTGAATATTTGTTCTGGCAAGGCCAGTGAATATTGTAACGACATATTGATCTTGTTAAATCTTATTAAGAGGTGCATCAGGTTCAGGCACGTCTCAGAAATACGTTTGTACCCTTCCCCTTGGTTTTAATTTTTTTGTTGTTCCTGTTGCTCTGTCAAGCTTAAATCTAAAAATAAACACTGTGTAAATACCTCCCATGTATACACGCATATTTTTCTCAGTGATGTTTGACCTGAAACAAAGTGAAAGCCTGGGTTAAATGTGGTTACCCAAGATAATTCCACCTGGGACAAGAGGCTGGTGCTGTCTTTCCCCCCGAAGGCAAATTTAGCTGCTGCGAGGGTGAAATCCTCTTTTTTTCTGCAGCATGGAGAGAAGCCGCAGCCATTGTACAGTACGGAATTTGGTGTATGGAGCTCTGCTCCAGGGAGGGAATGCCCTAAATCCCAGAGAGTTCGCTACTGAGCCATGTAGCACATAAATGCATCTCAATGCGTCATCGTACCAATAAATTTCCTCACTGGGCTTGAGAAGTTTGTTTAATCTCAAAATATCTCAGCTTTCCAAGGTGGGAGCATGGAACTGATACTTTCCTGTCCTGTCCTGCTTTTCTGTCTGACACCAAGGGCGTTAAAAAATGGCACCGTGCTTTGAGATGAGCACCCACAAAGCACCATCCGAGGGCAAGTGTCCAGCGTTCCTCTTGCTCAGAAGGATAGACTATAATGGGACTGTCCCCATCAGCACAGGCATGAAGATGCCAGTAATTACAGGTGTAACCTTCTGGGGAAATTTCAGCTCATTTTGCTTTGTAATGCAGATGGAAAGACACACAGCAGGCAATAGCAATGACCGCGCGAGCGCAAGAACAAGCCTCCGATTGCCTGATGTGCCTGCGGACTTCCAACGCCCCTCTGGCGAGAAGACAACCCCTCTCTTCTCCCAGAGCTGGGACACTCCTTCTTTTAAAAATGGATTTCTTCATGTTTTTAATCTACTTCTTTCGTCAAAACCCAAGCATCATGCTTGGCCCCTTTCTAAGCACTTTCCTGGAGTGGCCGTTCCAGCTAAGAAAGCCACTGACTTGAACTTAATGTCGCCACTAAGGGACACAGAAATCCAGCTGGGGCTTGATGGTTGCCCCGATTTGCTCTCTTCTTGCTGCACCCCTAACTCATTCCATCCAAGCAGAGCAAGCCTCGTCCACAGCCACGATCTGGCTCTGCAGCCACAGTTGCCAACCCATTAAATAATCCCCATCAACTGGGGGAGCCCATTTTAGGCCTTGTTCCAGCTGAGACATGGCTTCCTGGACCAAAAACCAGACCCAAGACCACAGCCATCCCTTCCAGACAACACAATCAGGAAAAAAAAAGAATATAAATAACTGAAATAACATCCTCCGTTCCGCCCAAGCATTACATCAGAGTGTATTGCTGTATGAAAACTGCTCAGCCTTAAGTCTGATAAAAAAAACAAAACTCAGCACAGAGATGGAAAACACAGGTGGGAAACAGAGATGGCCTGAAATGTTTCCAATGAAGGTATAGAGAAGACAGGCAAATTTTCTTGAAGGCAGGAAAATTTGGTGTTTGGTGCTTTCAAAAGTCTCACCAGGTGCCCACAAGCTTGGGCTCACAAATCTGTACTAAAGAAAAAATGTTTTTTTATTTAATTAAGTAACTGTCTAACTTGGATATTCACAGTTCATCACCCACTTTAAATAAAACAGTGAATAAAATGGAAATTGTTACTGTACTCACAAAACACAAAATAAATCTACAGTGGATTTTACCCTCATATAGGCACAGCAACCTCCTCATAACTTCGGGGAGACATTTGTGTCTTCGGGTAGAGCAAGGTCCTAAAAACTTATTGCCTATTGTCTGTCTGTTCCCTTAAACCTGCAGCACCTCAAGGACATAGGGAATTCACGGTCACCAGTAAATATACATCACTAATTTGGTCACATAAATCTTGGAAAAAATGGTCACGTCACCCCACCGTTAGAGCTACCAAAAAAAATTGACTCGGAAAAGTCAAGCATTAAAAAAATTATCATCAAACTCTGTGAACATTGACCCCCATCCGTCCCCAGCTCGCCCATCTACATGCTTTCCTTAGGAAGGAGCTCGGTATGAAAAAGATATGGATTAAAACGTGATAAAATCACCAGATGACCTATTACAAATGACAAGGTTAATAGTCTCCTAATCAATCACCATACATTTCACAACACGACGGTTCAGATAGCTGCAGAAGGGATTTGTGCATTCATCATCAAGAAGGCAAAGGCTATTCCCCCACCTCTGCAGCCATCTGGGTCTAATCTAGAGCGAGGGGCCCCATCACCTTCCCGCTCACCATCCCTGCATCCTTTCACTAAACAAACTGACGTGTAGGGTTTTTAAAAGCGCTAGAAATTCTCAGTTTTTCCTCTGGACCCTGGTGAAGATGATAAGCCATGAAGGAGCTGTGCTTGGACGGGACTCCATGAGTACTGGGCTGGTGGTTACATGCCCACCGACGTTCAATGTTCAGAGAGCAGGAACTCAGGGTCATAGTCCCACCGCCACATATAAAGTAGCTCGCTCATTAGCTACCAAACTTCATCACGAGGCATCAGAGAGAAGGATTTGGGTCCTGGCTCCATTTCCTCCATGACAGACTTCTCGAGGAGGGCTGTAAACCCCTGATCCTGCTGGGGGCATTTGGCCCAGGTTGATGAAGGCTCCAAGAAATTCTTACGCCAAAGGATGCTGCTACTGGTCATTAGTGCCTTTGTTTAAGTATCAACAATACCAGCAAAACACCTGAACAGCCATCCCTTCTCGTGCGCAATAGAAGATAGACTCACAGAGGCAATTATTGTTATTGCTCCTCGATTAACCGCTATAGGGATGATTTAGGGAGAGCTTGGCTGGTGGAGCTTGCAGGCATTGCCTGCTCAGAGACAGCTCCTGCAGGGACCCCTACACTCACCGCACCGTGGTGAACCCAACGGGTTGGCCAATGCCTGCATTGTCAAGGTCCGTGGTAGGAGGATGGTGTGGGAAGAAGGAGGCTGTCAGTGGGAGGATCACAAGGATGCTCCGAAGAAGTTTGGACTGTGTGGGAACCCTGACGAAGTCCCTACCTCCTGGAGCAGTGTCTGGTGTTGATGGGGAATAAACTGAGATGAGGCTTGGGCTCGTAAAATCAAATTTTACAAGATTGAGCTGCCAGGCCCGCACATCACAGATCAGATTTGCAAACCCAGCTGGAATAACAGGCGGTGTGGTTGGAGAGCGTAATGCGATCGGACACGTAGTTACTTCCATGCGTGTCTGCCAGCCAAGCGAGGGGGAAAACAGCCGGAGACACCTCGAGCGGCTTTGAAAGCTGGGCGGGCGCAGGGTGCCCGATCGATGACGAGAATTGGCAGAGTTCATCCCCGGCAGGGGCAGAGAGCCATTTGTAGGCAGTCAGCGTCGCGGCGGTGGGAGACGGAGGACCGCAGTGAAGAGTTAATCGCTGTTCCCTGTATTATGCATGAGGCCGTTGATTTTTGCACGCTTTGGTCTTTCATCAATGAAAACTCGGCGAATGGGACGAGAGGCTGCGTATTGTCTAGCGGCAGAGACAACAGCTTCCCTCCCAAGGTGCCCAGACGGACAACGGGACGCATCAACGGCAAACGCGTCCTGCATTTCATTCATCACTCACATAGAAAAATGCACGTTGGTGTCAGTGGGCAGGAGCAGTTCATTATTGCTTTCCTGTGTTTAATCCTCATTGCAGGTCGAACCCTGCCCAAGCACCAAAGATCCGCAAAGTCTCTCTTTGGCAGCTGCGTGTGAGATTAAAGCTTTGGAAATCGCATTGCAACCAGACAATAATTTGGAGGTAGTTATTAGAGCTGGACAAGCATCAAATCAGTTACGAACGGTCTAATGAGATATAACTAGTCAGCGTCTGCCTTTTCTTTTTTGCTCTCGCTGCATGGCACCTCCCCCAAATGAATAAATCAATCGCAACTACCGGAGTGGTTTTTCTGGTCAGGGACCTTGAGTATGGAAAAAGAGATAGCTTGGCGATTTAGGAAAAACACGTAAAACTGGCTGAAAATATTGATCTGGTTCACGCAGAGAGATTTTAGAGCAGAGAGATTTTAGATGACCTGGGCGAGCTCTGCTCGGGCTGCGGGATGGACGCACAGCTCATGTCGTGGGCATTTATTGCCCTGTTCCTTCTGCCAAGGCTTTGCGTTAAAGGAATGGAGAGCAAGAACCCACTTGGCTGTGAATGGCGGCGGTGACCAGAGCCGCTGCTCTCGCCCCAACGAGCGCTGGCACAGGGGCCAAGGCTGGGAGAGAAGCAACGAGGACATTTGTACACAAATTAGTGGTGGAGCCCGGTGTGTGTCTCATAGCCGATGTATCTATTTTTGTATAAAAATACAGTATTTATTATGTGATAGTGATTTCTGGCTTCGCAAGCTCCCACAAACGTCCCAAAGGAAGGGGGGTGGAAGAAGACGGGGTGTGAGGTTTGGGGGCTGCGCCCAGCCCTTCCCCTGATGTCAGCACCACCGAGAGATGGGCAGGCATTGAAATGAAAACAAATGAGGTTTTATGGAAGGAAGAGCCGGACTTTTGATCGTTATCTCATTTTCTTGCTATGAAGCGACGGGCTTTAAATGAAAATGAAAAGCTAATGGTTGCCGGGAACTCTACCGCACAGCCTCATTTCTCCTCCTGATAGCACCGATGCTCTAATTAAGGTGATGTGTGCGCACGCTTAAATATACACGCCTCGGAGGCAGATGTTACAGCATATTTTCAGGCTCGAAGTAAAAGTTATTTAACGTGTGCTGGTTTTTGTAACGCAATGCCCTTAAATGTCTCATTTGCTGTGCAGAAGTACCCGCCGCTGATAAATACTTAATTGCGCGGAGGAAATCCCCAGTAATTACTGTTTTGAATCAGATAGGCGCATGATCCAGACGGATACAAAGGTACCCTCTTCCAGGGATTTACGGGAGCAATAAAGCAGTGGTGAAGCCGAACTGAAAAGAGCATCGTCCTGTGGTCAGCTGTTGGTGAAGACGGCGCGAGCGGCAGCAAGGAGCCGCTTCGCCTGGGGTTGTGCATCCCACAGCCGAGACGCAGAGGGTGCCTGTCCGCCCCGCCTCCGGCGTTTGCTGTTTGCTCTTCCCAGCTGTGCATGTGGGCAAACAGAAATCCCAACAACCGCCGGTGGTTAATCAGAAAAACATCTCCGGACAGGGAGTGTAAACAGCTCGGCGAGTGTATATGTTCGTAGACCACAGGAATGACAGCCATGTGGGCCCCCTGTGCCAAGAACCTCTCGTTAGGCACATTAAAACTGAGACAAAATTCCCTGTGCCTGGAAAGGGACTGGGAACGAGGCACAAGTGACTGTCTCCCACCGTCTCGCAGGGTTAAACCGCGGGGCACCGGGAGCAGGGACCGCAGGAACGGCGTAGTCGGTGCAGCCAGGGAAAGGGTGGTTTGGTTTGGTGCATCCTCACAGGGATGCAGTGATGGGAAACAAGGCTCGGTATTTTCTTTACTCTTTCTTTTCCCCCGAAATGCATCTTTCTTATCACAAGAAACTGGAAATCATTTGGCAGGGTGGAATGGCTTTGTCTGCAAGACGTTTTTTCAAAGCAAACTTTCTCCAAAACCTTCATTAAAAAAAATAATAATAATCCTGAAAATCTTCCTTTCAACCTCTCCTTCGAAGCCCTCGCTGTGCCAAATTTCTGAAATGTTTTGATTCTGGTTCTATTACGACTTGCGGATGTCAAGATCAAAAAGAAATACGTGTGCTGTTGGCTTTGTGCGGGTTTAACGTCCCGTTTCTTTTAACTCAGATCAGAAGTGAATGAAAGAGGAGACCCCGGCGTTATTCCCAGGGGAGTTGCATACAGGGAAGCAAGAGGCACGGTGAAATAAAAGTCAGACCCTTTGGGGCATTTGAAATGGCGATGAAAGCAAGAGGGCATGCAAGCCGAGGGAGATGTGAGGAAGGCGGACGGTGCGACAAGGCAACAGAGGAGGCACGAAAGGAAAAACAGGGAGAGAGATGAGGAAGGGAACAAGGCAATTAAAGGCAGATGCTGTCTCGCAGGGCCCTCTCCTCCGTCCGTGCCTACAGAAACCGATGAGCACGCGTGCTGGCCTCAGAGGGAGTCCCCATCCCTCCTGCGCCAGCAGCACCCCCAGCTCTTTGTCCCCCCAGAGGGCGGGGATCAAGGTCCTGCTCAACTCCAGAGGCACTCGATCCTCGTGGGATTCTGCGCGGCGTGTGTCCAGCTGAGCACGTGTCCCTCTCCATGCCGGCCTGGGTGCTTCCCTTTCCATCAGCAGTTTTCCAGCAATCCCTGGTAAAATCCCTCACCCCGAGTGACTGTTTGCTTGAGGGGGACCAAACCCGCTGAGGCTGAGATGCCCCAGCAGCCCTGGAGGGGCAACGTGTGTGTGTGTACAGGAGCTAGAGGCTCTCCAGTGCCAAAATTTGTGACGTTATGGCCCCAGCGTGGTTATTTTTACACCTCTTGCTCCCTTACCCTTGGGGCTGGAGAGAAGGGCTCTGCATCACATCCTCACCATCATGCCCCAGCCCTGGAGTGTTTCCAGCAGAGCCAAAATGCCTTTCCCCATCCTGGGGGAGCCAGAGGGATGCTGGCCATTTACAGTGTCCCAGGAAACCCTCTTTGGAACTGCAGCACAGGCCACCAACCTCCCTCCGACCAGTTTTACACCACTGGCTTAGAGGAGCTACCCATGCACGCAAGAGGGATGAGCACATAGGGTTAGAGCCCCAAGCCCAGGGAGGTCAAATTCAGGCTTCCAGACAACTTCTTGCAATCCAAACCTAAAAACGAGGACCAGAAAGTCTCCTGGGACATGTGCTGTGAGCTCCCCGGCGGTTCCTGCAGAGCAAAACCAAGACCGAGGGCCAGCAACGGGCTGCCGAGGCCGGTGGGACCCGCTGGAGGGCAAAATGAGAACACGATGGGACAAAGGAAATGCAAACAATGTGGGAAACAGCAAAAAAGCATCTTTTTTTTTCTCCTCTGTTTTAAAAAATAAGCCCTTCTCTGCAGGGCGAGGCTGCACAGAGGGACACGTCTGTGTCCCTTGGAGCGGGGCTGGCTGGCAGGCTGCTGCTGGGGGCTAGGGCCTGAAAGCACCCCCATTTTTCTCATGCTGAAAAAGAGGGAAAACAGGCAAAAGCTTGAAAATAAAACCGAATAGCCACATAAACAACTTGCCTGCCATGGGGTTGCATCTGACATTGCTGAATATTTGTGGGCTGTTAAGGGGATGGTGCATCTCATACTGGAGTGTGGATGAAGCGATGTGGGGTAAGGAGGAATGGGGAATTTCCTTCCCATTAAGAAGGAACAGGCTTTGACAGCAAAGGCTAAATATTTCCTGCGTTTCAGAGAAGTCACTCACCCCGCCACCAGCCTGTTTGCGGCCGGTTTTAGATCTGCCTTCACGGTCAAGGGGAGAGCTAGCAGACAAAACATGCGAAATAAAGCAGCTCGGGAAAACTTCTGGAAGATATTTATGCGCATTCTCATGAAACGGGGCAATATTTTAATCCTTCACCTAATGTTTACATAGTTTTGTCTTCATTTTCCATTCTTCAGCAGGCGGCCGCCGCTCCCACTGCACGTGGGGCTGGGGCCGCTTGTTATTAGATCGCATCCCTGGGCCCAAGGCAGTCCTTGATCTACACAATATAGTAAAAATCACCTTTCTTTTCCACCTAAGGGAGATGAGCCGGTGGGCACGGCAGCTTTGATAGAGCAGAGGTTCCAGAAGCATCTCCCGTACGCCTGGCTGGCTGGTGCCACTCTGGGGGGCTGTGGGTCCTCATACGGGGGAGGGATAAGTGTTGCTGAGCATTAGAAACGCTGCCGAGGCTGTGCTGGAAAGCCCAGCTCGTTTTCACTCTGCTCCCTCTTGTAAAGCTCAGTCGCTAAAAATAGTTTGTCTTGTTTAAAGAATAGTGTGTAAAAAGCCCTGAAATTCCCTTGCCATTTAAAGACACAGAGATAAAAGACTGAAAATTATGACTAGACAATATGAATGGTCTGGCTAAGTAATTTATTACTGTGAGCAAAACCCTTTTTTCCAGATATCCCCACTGCGTGCTAACGTTTCCATCAGGGGCGACACAACCGGCTCGTTGGCAGCGCAAAAGTAGACAGATACACACAAATCTCCCCGCGCTGATGTCCTTCCCCATGATGACAGCAGCGCTAAGATCCATCAGGATGGATGAACGAACCTGATATCTATTCGATTTATACCCCAGCTGGACCACAGTAAAAATGAAAATAAGACTCGTAGGAGTTTCTCTTGATAAATACCAGTGTTATCATCGCAGCCCCACTGAGGTCACTTATTTTCTCCTAGCGATTGGCAAGAGCCAAGAAGGTATTATGTGGGCCAAGATATTTATGAGAATATATAGCAGTGTCTTTATTAAGATAAAAGGGAAACGCTGGGAAAGATGAAAAAAAAAACAAACCCAAACCTTTATTATCCTTTTAGTAAGGAATTACTGAAGCTACAGTAGTCCTAACGTGGGGAGGGAGGGGGAAATGCCGGCGCAGATCCCGATGTTTCCCTTGGCAGAGCAGCAACACCGAAATACCGTGGGCAACATTTGCAAATAACAAAAGTTAGCAAATACAATGCTATGGTTTCCAGGGAAACCCAACCTTGGCCTTTGGTCCCATATTTCAGCGGGTTTCATTATCCTCTGTGGATTTAGTATAATGAATTGGCTGTTGATGGATGCTGCCGCCTCTGTGCCGCCTCGTTTACGGAGGTTTCCGCTGTAGCCCGGTCGAGGCGGGATGCTGGTCTCAGTGGAGATGTGCCGTGAGCACCAAAGGCGTCGGTGTCCCTTCAGAGGGGTTTCTCCTGGGTCCAGATCGCAGCATATTGGGGGGCCCTCATCAGTCAATTGAGTTTTTTCTTTATTGTGGTCTGTCTGTCCGTTTTCTGCATACGTAAGAACCATTTATGGGTTTCTCATACCTTTCCAGCACTGAAACTCTGACTCAGCCGGTCATGTGAAAGAGTTTTTTGTATTATACCATCCACACCTCGTACAAGTTCTTCCAGCTAATTGCTTTATTAATTATCCATAGAACCAACGACACCAAACAAGGTTTAATGAGTGTCTCCTGCTTGGGATTATCTGCTGAGGTTTCTGCATGGACGGCTCTCTCTTTACAGCACCGGTTCCTGCTCCAAGCCAGAATTCGTGAAGTACAAAATCTGGAGAAAAGCCACTCTTACGGCAAAATCCTTGCTGAAATCATTTTTGCCTCACTCCTTTTATAAAAGACCCCCAGGAAATCTAGACCAAATGGGAAGCTCTTGCTAGTCAAAATGACTTTATATTTATATATATAAAAGCTAGCCTAAAGCAGAAGCTGGAGGCTGGGGCAGTCCTGTGGCTGATATCCTGGGGCCAGTAACTGAGTAACTGAGATCACAGAGAGCCTCCTATGACCCAGAACAAATAGGCAATGGGTAAAAAGTATTGAAAAAAGTGGCTGCTGGTTTTTTGTGGGGGTGTTTTTTAATAGATCAGTCTCTAAACACATTGCCTGAGGTCACTTAGGAAATGTGGTCTACCTGGGACATGTTGGTGGCACCCAGGTATCATCATACCTTTCCTAAGCAAAACCAAGCCAAGCTCCTCAAAAACTGAAGAAACTCTCCCTTCACTTCATTTTTCTTCTTAGCAAAGGCACAATTTTATGCATAGGATCGTTTGGGTTGGAAGAGACCCCTAAGATCATCATGTTAAGGTAACAGTGCCAAGTTACCACCAAACCATGTCCCTCAGCACCCCATCTACACGTCTTTTAAATACCTCGAGTGGTGACTCGACCACCCGTCCAGCTTTAGGATGTGAAACCCACAGGGGTGTCTTCCCCCCGCCCCCTTTAATTATACCTGAGCAGTAGTTGAAGTGAAAGCGGTTGTAGGGAACTTGCGTTTCTGGGGATGCTTCATGAGATGTCTCCCCCAAAAAATCCTTCACGAGATTTGCTTTTTCCACGTGTTGGTATGCAAGCAATGATCTTGGAAGCAGGGAACCAGTGCCTCTATCAGGGGCTGAGGACCAGGGTAGAGGATGGAAATGCGACCCCTCTCGCCGTCACCGAAATCCCCGTTTGCACCTGCCTGTGCTTGGGGAATTGGGGCTCCAAAGAAAGGATGCTCTTCTTTTGAATCTTGGCCACCTCCTCTGCTTTTTTCCTTCCCTTGTGCAAGCACTCTTAGGCAGTTCTTCTTCCTGCAGTGTTTTGCAGCGTGGGCCAGGACTTGACAAGTGACTCATCATTTTGAGTGCCAAAGGCGAGAAATGTTTTTTTAGAAATTAAATGCTCGGCACATTCAGAAAACAAATCCCCTTTAAGGTGTCTCCTGAAGAGGCTCCAAATAGGAAAGTGTTTGCAATTCAGTCATTTTACAAAAACGTTGGCTTCTGTGCTTAGTGGCTGAACTTCTTTCATCTTCTCTTGGTAAATATCAGCAGTGGATTTTGGAAATTTGAGCAAATTTACCGTTTCACCTCGTAAATGAACTGACAGCGAAAAAACGTGCTTGAAAACGTCGGTTATATTTTGTTGGTTAATTACATGTCTTGTGATGGTTGGAGTAGCCTATAAAATCTCAACCGATTAAAAAGCTCGGATCAAATCTGGTCTTCATTTTTGGACGTGTACGGCTGGTGTCTCTGTGCAATTAGGGTAATCCCAGAGTACACAGTTTGCTCTTCAGGCTCATTCTTTTATGTTTCCCATATGTATTTAATTTTTTAAGCAACGCGTTTCCACTTCTCCTGCTATTGTACTCTTTTGTACTTAGCAAAATACATAATCGCTAAAGAGATTCTCATGCGATGGCTTCATTCTGAAATAATGTCACGGAGACAAGGTTCAGAGCAGCCCTCACCTGCTCCTAATTTATTGCAAATACAATTAAAGTTTTATCTGAGGTCTTTTTTCCTGAACTTCACTGCTCTGTGCTTTCATCAAGCACATAAAAGAGGATTTTGGTCCTTTTTCCAGCCGTTTAGCGGAGCAGAGGTGCTCGTGGAGGAATCTGCTTTCTGAAAGGGACTCCTCTGAAAGCTTCCCGCCAGTTCATCACAATTTTCCCATCTTAAAAGCAAACAAGGAAAGGGGTGGGTAATAAAAAGACAAGAGATGTTAAGTGCAGCACATCTGAAACGGCCGCCCTGTAAAATTATGTGAAGTTACATCCAATTCTTCCCTGATGGGGTGCCTTGACCCTTCAGGTGGGGAGGTGATGGGTCTATTTGGATTTTTAACTATTCCATGCTTGAGAATTAAGCCCTTTTCCCTTATATTTTCATCTGTCATGAGAGCAGCTGAGCTCATTCTTTAGCTTCTTTATTTGGGCATCACCCCCACCATCAGAAACATAAGCTTGGCTCTGAGGGGAAGGCTTATAAACAGATTGCAGTAGCTGTTGCTCCATCTAAAACACACTGTAAACATCATGTAAACAACAGGTAAAATAACAAACAGCACTGGGAACCATTTAAAGACAGCTTCTGCTGCTGGCGACTGCTCTTCTTGGGAATGTCACGTTTCTTTAAATGAAACCTACCAGCAAGAAGCCTTTTATTTTGCTAATGTTTCCAACAGCTCGGCCTTTTGCTCTTGCTGTGGATCCATTCTCTGCAGAGGCACGGAGACACGGCTTTTACATCCCTGGCATGGCAATTCCCTCAGATACAGTTTAATATTCTGTCTCTCATGGGCAATTTCAGGTGACTGCATCCTGTTTTTTAATCACGCTTCTCTCTCATACGGACAAGCAAGACAGTCGGGACCAGGTTTGGGTGATTGGATAGTCCTGATGAGGTTCAATTTTGGGACAGCGGTTTCTAACACATTGCATTTCAACACAGAGCGATATTTTACAGCCTGAGAAGCTGGTGCCATGGTCCTTGCACCGCATCAGGTGCTCTAATAATAATGAAAGCATTTTGCACCTTTGTAATATAGCATCTCCTAACTGAGCATCCCCACGCGCTCCACAAAAATTAATTCAGTCTCACAGAGGTCCCTTGAGGCACATGAGCAGCGGTATTGCCATGACAGAAATACAGACACTTAGAAAGGCTGATGATAAACACTTTAATTGGGCCCTCGCTGGGGTAATTGCAGCAGCAGCCCTGGAGGGTGGGAGGAGGGGAGGAAAGGATCCTCTCCCTTCTCCGTGGGGAAAGCAGGGAGTGAGCATCCTTAAGGAAAATGCAACTGCTTTTACATGTTTCTGGGCTGTCATAAGGGAAATACATTTACTCCTTTGGTTTTGCTTCCTTGCTCCCGATGAGGTCAGGGAAACCACATTTCATTGCTCCCAGCTAGTATCGCTTTGGATTGCAGACGTTATGAGCTAAACTGACGGGAGGTGCATTAAATTAGTGATAAAGTCTGTAATAGCTTTTGCGCAGGGGCGATGGCATTTTGGTGCCTCCGCCGAGAAGCTTATTTTCCCTTGCTATAAAGGAGCAATAACCGATGGAGGCGGGGAAGAGCCGGTGCCGGCTCTCTGGTCCTCCATCAGCACGCTGGCAGCCCTGGGGAGAGCCGCGGCCATGGATGCTTAACTTCACAGCAGAGTTTCCCATCAGCAGAAGAAAGTTTGGAAGCACGAACCCAAGGAAGACGGGGACAGCCCCGAGCTCAGTGTGCCAATGCAGATCCCGGCGTGCCAAACCGGGATAAAGCAGGAAACCGCTCAGACTGCAATAAACTTGTTATTGTTTTCGAGGAAGGGGATTAATTAACTATCTATGGAATGAGCTGGATAAATCAAGCATGACGGGCAACTTCCAAATCAAATTAATACTTCAAAGACGACTTTCAACTGACTGCAGCGGGGCAGGGTTGCAGCCTGGGGGCTCCCATGTAGTTCTTCAGGCCACCACCTGTACGGCTTCCTATGGAACCGTATGGCGATGTGGCAAATTGCTGCCTTGATGGAGTGATGGGCTGGATGACCATGGGAAGATCCAGTGGGTTCGGGGGTCCCCAGGGTCAAGGCATGGCTGGGAAACCCAACGGTGCTGCGCGGCTCCCATTACACATGTACACGCCCTGCTCAGCTCTGGGGGGCTGAAGGCACCTGACGATCATCCATTAATTAACCCCCAGGACATGCCTGTGAGCTAAGCGCTGTTAGCGTCCTCTGCTTCCCTGGGGAGGTGGATGTTGTTCTGCCAACAAACCGGCTTGATTTCCCCGTCGCGGAGGAGGAGATCTCAGCAGAAATACTGTAGGAGGGTGCTCCGGGGGTGTTTTCATAAGCAAAATGCTTCCATGCTAAATGAAAAATTGGAAAGAAGCGTGTCTTATATCAAGGATCCCAGTGAATGAGCTGTGACTCATGAGTCCTGAACGAGAAACTTGCCGCCATCTGTCTTTATTTTACCACCCCGCCTGACTTAGCTCAGCCGCGCAGTGACAAGCTGCTGCCGATGCGGCGGCGGAGGGGGTGGCATCACCTGGCACGCTCCTAACAGGACACCCCAGCCTGACCCAGCCTGACGTCCCCCCGACCTGCAGCGTACAGAGGGCTCAGGAGGGCTGGCAAAGCCCTGGAAAGCTCAGGCAGGCGGTGTTGCCTCTGCAGGTCCCCGGCACAGGAGGACTGCAGCATCCCCGGGGGATGGTCTGTGTCCTCCCCTGTCACCCATCCTCTTTCTGTTGAACCAAGAGGCTGAGGTGGACCTTCATTTCCAGTTAACCACAAAAATAAACAAGGAAAATACATTATGCATGTACAGAAAGAGTGTGAGTTAATGAAACATAACTGCGGTCTTCCGGACTAATGTAACATTTGCATTTTTCTAACTTTAGTAATTTGCCAGACTTTGGCTCTGGCTTCAATGAAAGAATAATTACTTGTTTTCATAAAGGGGAGTGTTGATTTAAAAATGCTAGCTCCACTTTGTGAATTCAAGGGGAAATGCTTTACTTCATATCAATCAAGCTCTTTTAAGCGATGCAAGTTCATTTCACGCTCTTCTCCTTGATTTTGGTACCCTGTGTTCAGCAGCAAGAGCAAAGCACAGAAATAAAATGAAGTCTGTTTTGCAAAAATAGCTTTTGCAGAAGAACATGGAAGAAATGGAAGGTTTAAAGCTAACGCCTTGCTTTGTTCTGCCTTGCTTGTCAGGAATAGACAAGAGTGTGATGAAATGGCGGGTATCTTGTGCTGCGAGGCCAGGTGCCCAGCTGAAATGCCACTTCCAGGTGTCCTGCATGCTCTGTGGCACCTCCAGAAGACAAAGACCACCCAAGACTTTGGCCATCATCTGGAAATGCTCCACCACCTGGGGAGTTTGAGGTGCCCGGTCCCATACCTTTGGCATCTCCAGGGACTGGTTGAAGATGACTTGAATTTCTCATCGAGAGGTTGGTGAACCTGCAGATGGGTCCCAGGAGAGGCTGGAGAACATCTCCCAACCCATGTGGTTGCAGAAGGACAGGTGAGGATCAAGGGATAACATTCACGTTAATCGTCTCGTTGGCTTCGGCCTTGGATCAGGGATCCCTTGGATCCCTCCCTTGGATCAGGGAACGCTTACTGCACCCAGCCGCGTTGAGGGTGTCGGGAGTTGCTTTCCACTGTAAAAGGTCTTTGAGTTTATTTGCTGCTGAAAAGCCTCATTCTGGGGAGTGGAAAGGCCTTAGGAAGAATTATAAAAATAATGTGAACCTTCAAAAATGTACCTTACAGTATCTGGCAAATAAAATTTATCTGTCTGGCTTAGCAAAGCACGGGCTTAGAGGTGAGCTGCGAGGGGTTCAGGATGGCAACGTGGAAGAGATTTCTGAAAGCTCTTTAGTCTGGTGGAAAACAGCATGAGATCCTGCAACTGGAAAGTCAAATTCAGACTAGGAATAAGGGGCAACATTTTAAGAGAAAAGAAAGTATGTATACAAATAACCAATGAAACGAAGTGGAGGGGACCTGCTGTTCTCTGGCTGGGTGTCCGTGGTCACCCCAAACCATGTTTTGTGAGAGGTGGAACGTCACTTTTAGCCTTGTCTCTTAATGCAATTTCTTTCTATACCTGGCCCCATGGTTACACATTTGACCATGGTGAATTCAATCCTTTGATCTAAACAAGAAATAAAGAAACGTCATTTTAAATAAGTTCTTTTTAATTCAGATTTACAGGGAAATATCCCCATTAGAAAAACGAGGGTCAGTTGGCAAGGTCCGGATGCCAAGACGCCCTTTGGGCATCCTCGGAGAGACTCAGCTGTGTAAGCAATGAATTCCCAAGTCCAGGGCTGGGTTCAGTACACAGGCTTAGGGGGCTGAACATCGCTACTCTTTGCTAGTGTTGCATTTTGGAGAGCCAAGGAAATCATCTAATTCTTTGGATAAAAAGCTTCTGCTTTTGCTCATCCATAGATTAGAGGCTGACTCTTTTTTTTTCCCGGGTAACACTCACTTTGCACACTGGAATATAAGGTGCATTTTCCCTTTTCTCATCCTTATTTATCTCGGTGAGGTTCTAATTGTTCCTGTAGGCCCTGATTCCCAGAGGGCACACCGCTGAACTGAAAGGACTCTTTCCACTTCCAAACCTGACGGCTGCAATGCTTCATTGTGTTTTTAAATTTCTTTCTTAGCTAGTGTTTCGGAAACTTGCCATTCTTTAAAGCGGCTTGAGTTTTGATACTCCTGTTTATTGCTCATGAAAGCAAAAAAAAAAAAAGAGACTGCTCCTCTTCCTCCTCGCCTTTCCCAAGACACAAAATGAGCAGCCTTCTTACCGGCTTTTGTAAATGATCACCGACTGACATCTCCTATCAATGCTCTTCCAGGAGTGACATAGCGTAAAAAATAAGAAAGGACCACGAGAAGAGCATCCCATTCAGCACGTCTCCGCGGCAGCCAGCCGTGGAGCACTCAGCACCCACGCATCACTGCCTGAGAGGTAGCTCTCCTCACGGGGAAAAAAAAAAAAAACAACCCAAAAAACAAATCAAAAGAACGAAACTCGCCGCATTCAATCTGCTGTTCATTTTAGCAGTTATGGAACAATAATTGCGTGTATTCCCCATGGTCGCAGGGGTGATGGTTGTAGTAGATATGGGCCAGAGAATACAATCACAGGGCAATTTCTCTCAGTCCTTAATGGACTTGTATCGTACCCGTAGGCAGCGGAGTGTCCTAATATCTTCCTAGCGGGGTCTGTCTCACTGCGGGGTCATCGCAGGGACCCTCGTGGCTTTGCCTGGTTTGGCAAATTCCTTACATGCCAGATGCTGCCACCTTCATCCACGCTAAGTGGTGCCTTGCCCAGGGTGTCCGTCCGACAGGAGGGCAATGGGCACCGCAGGGGTGCAGGGAGCAGAGCGGGAGGCTGCGGGGGGCCCTCGGAGCTGCGCCTTCTCCGCTGCTTATTTTAATGGGGATTTATTTGTAAGCTGAGCAAACCAAGGAATTTCTCCTCTTCGCTTAAGTGAAGAGAAAAAAACAACCCAACGACGCACTGGCTAAAGAACACTTCTTCCTAGCCTGTGTCCTTCATGGATATTTTTCTGCAGTATTTCTGGCTAATTATGTTATGAAAGACCGAAGGCTTCTCTCCAAAGCCTTTCTGCAGCCTTTGCCAAAGATGTTCTCAAAAAAAAAAAAAATCAATGCTGTTTTACCCCTTTGCCTGGAATAAATCCTGCCAAGAGAGTAAGACAACCAGAGAGCCTCACCTTTTCGTTATTGCTGTGTACTATTACTGCAGTCACACAGAAAATAAAAAGGTTCAATAAGAATTGTTTTAACTCTCCACCAGCACATGGAGAACGGGATACATCACAGCTGTTTGCAGGCATTTAGCACCATTAGATGCCTTTTTTATGGGGAGCAAAGTCCTCGCTCTCGCTTTGGGCTGGCTATTGCTGCGGAGGAAGAAATGAGGTTAGCAGGTTGCCACGGCGAAATCTCTAATTTTTGAGCAGAAAAAAAAATAGCTCTGCCTTCTTGTTTCCTTCCAGCTCCTAAAACATTCACCCTTGGTCACCGACCTGGGTGTCGTCCCTGGTCCTCATGAAGGCCACTGTTCCTGCAGAGCTTGGGGACCTTCTCTCTTTTCCCTTTGCAAGCCATTGGGGAGATGTCCTGGCTCTCCGGGGGTGCTCCTTCTCCTCCCTTTCCATTCATTTGCTGTCTAGCATCAGCTGGGGGCATCATTCCCATCACAGCTACAATATGGAAGTAAATGACGGAGTTATTTGCGGGGTTTCAAGAGCTGAGCTGCTGAACACTTGGAAATCTCAAAGATCCACCTCATTAGGTTAATTGAGCAATTACAGTTTCTGCAAACCGTGAAGGAAAGATAGGACCTGAAAATCATGGAAAAATACCGACTGAATGGCTGTCTTTTCTTTGTGTTACTTACGTGACCTTAGGGATTGACAGTGGAATCAAGGCAAGAGAGAAAAATGAGAATGCGAGTGTAAAACCAGCCAGCTCATGGAAAAGCCAAGAACCTGGTAGATGACCCACCCTTCTCTTTGGCTGTACAAGGAGACGTGAACTACCTTTATCTCAAGGTCAGGGCAACATTTAGGGAGAACTCTTATACTGCCATTTCTTCCACTTTTTTTAGTTCAATGTTTGACAGCACTTTGAATATTCGCCTTGAAATGTGGCTATACTTCCGTTTGCTGTTCCCCCCATACGGGACAAGAGGCTTGAAATCAGAGTTGGATTGGATTTGTAAGGTTTTGAAAAGGTTTGGGAAGTTTGTGGTTTTAAAATGGATGCTGTTAAAGTTATTCCAACACAACTGGAAAGAAAGGACTTGCGCTTTGTGAAGCATGTCATAGCGTGGCTTGGTACTTGCACATCAAACGTTTAGAGCCCCGATACATTTATCTTAAAAGATAATGATGGAGCACTGGGCTGATGGTAGAAAAAAAAAAAAATGAAGGAAAAATGGAAGCTGACCTGTCCTTTCAGAGCCATTTATGTCCCTTTTTATGTCCCCAGCTGTTTGCTGGTGAGCCTCCTCTTTTCCAAACCTCCCAAGGCACACGGAGGTATCTGCTGTTGCGTATCTGCCCGAGTCCCCAGGACGACATCTTGCGCGTTACGCCCCACTGTCGCCGTTAGATCCTCCCATAAACGTGAACATTTTTTATGTCTGTCACGGGCCTCCTCTCACGTAGATTGCCTTCAGGCTGAACTTTTGTGTAATATATTTTGACACCCCATATGGTCCCCATGGTTGTCTCAGGCACAAGCTGAAATCTTGCTCGTGTTGTTGGCAACTGCCGATATCTGGAAGCAGTCTGTCTTTTTTTTCTTCCACGGCGATATTCACATTTGGGAAGATTAATGTGATGATCAGGCACTGGCAAGGAGATGGAGTAGATGACCTAATAGGTCTTTTCCATCTCTAATTCCTGCGTTTTATTAAGTGGAATTCTTTGTTGCCGTGGCACTAATTTGTCTGAGCTGTCACCGTGGAGGGAAGGCAGAAGAGGTGGCACTAACAGTGTCATCTAAATCCATCTTTTTTTTTGGCACCTCTGCCCCTGTGAATCAAGCGTCCCATCTGGTGAGCGGGCAGATTGCCATGCCGGCAGATGGGCAGGAGCGTATCTAGCTATGAGACCATGTATGATTATCAAACGTGTTGTTGGGCGAGGATTTCCAGCAGGAATATCAAAACAACTTTTCGTAATGAGCTTCTGGTTCCTGGGGAAAGGAGACGGGCCATTTAGCTCCCCAAGAAACCGGCCATAATTCAGCCCCCAGGGCTGAGCCGTGTTGGGGCTGGCAGGGGGAGGAAGGCCAGCGATGCCTCCCCGATGTGCCGTTGGGTACCGGTCGTTTGCCGAGCGGCAGCCGGATGCTGGCAGCCAGCGCTACCCACGGCACCAGGATGCCATCCCTGCAGGGGTCAGGTCGGAGTGGCGAGGGATCCCGCTTCTCCTTTCGGAGCTGCAACCCGCCACCGGAGATTTTCATGCAGAAAAACACACCTTTGGTCAAAAGGTTCTTCTAAGAGGGCACTCATAATTAGAAACTTAACGTTGCAACTGCCATGCACACCTTTTACACCAACGTGAGCATTTGCCTTCAGGTCTCGTTCCTGTAGCTGTGACATAAACACAGACAAGGCATTATTTGGTGCCACTGAGTATTTTTAGCTGGACATCTATTATTCAAAAAAATTTTACTTTCCCAGGAAATGTGAAAAGCTGTTTTTCTCTTAACATCCAATATATTTCTTTCGATTTCACAGTCACCTGGCAAAGCCAAACACTTTCCACCTGGGGACAACGTGAGTGCAGGGACTGTCACTAGAGGTGACTTCACTGGATGAGCGGCGCTGGGCATCGCGGGGAGGGCACTGGGGTTCATTTTCTCCTCACACCAGTCCCCTCTGATTTAACCAAATCTTGTTGCACTAGAACAAATACATACGCCTTCAGACGGTCCTCAACACCCATCAAATCTGGAGTTGTGTCTCTCCGTTACACCAGGGAAGATGGTGAGGGTGGGGCTGGTGCTGCAGCAACCTGCACTCATCCAGTGGGATTTATTAGCACGGGCTCTCTGCCACCAAAAAGTGGCTGAATTTAATCTGGGTCCAAGCTGGCACGTGATGCGGCAAAGCTCTGCCCGTGCCATGCCATCCCTGGGCTAACGAGCCTGGGCACCGCTCGCTCCGCGTGGAGCCTCTCCTGGTCTGCAGAGTGTGGTGCAATTCATCTGAAACTGGATAAACTGCCCAGGAATCACGTCCAAATGGAAATTCACTGAATGGCATTTTTAATATGCAAATGCGGTGCTCAGAGCAGTAGTTCAGATACTGAGTAAATAGGAACTGCAGCAGGAAAATCAACATCCCTTCATCCCTACTGAGCTGTGCCGTCCTCCATGAACCCTCCTGTGATACAGACCTGGGGGGGAGGACGTTGCCCAGCGCTACAGGTGAGACCCCACTGATTCCAGTAGACACAGGATTTTGTGCCAGGCTTTCAAGCAAAAACCACGGCGTACGTTGAGTTAGACACCAAGCAAAAGAGTTTGAAGGCAGATGGGAATACGTGGTCTGTACGCTGGCCGATGGAGGGGAGCAGGGAGGAGCAGCATCTTCAGCAGTGCTCCCGGCCTTAGCAGAAGGGCCGTGCTGTGAAAGTGCTTTCTTTTGTTTTGCAACACCTGAGGGGAGATGGTTTTGATAAGGAGGGAATGACAGTTCTGGCCTCGCTGTAGCCAGATGGATCTATGTGGAATGGGATCCTGTGATGTAAAGCTTTTTAAATGCTCTCCGGATTGCTTTTGAGGTGGGTTCAGTGACCCTTCGTCAGGTCTCCTTCCAACACACCTTCTTCCAAATGGCAGAACCTTGTGCCCCGGCACCGTCCCCTCCCCAAACTGAGCCAGTGCCAGGAGCTGGGCACCCCCCTTCTCGCTTGGCTGTGGTGGGTGCCCATGGGTGCCCAATGGCTGCTGTGCTCACAGCCACTGCCACATCCAGGGACATCCTTCAGGAAAACCTGCCCAGAAGACCTCCATGCTGGCTGGCCGGGAGATCGTGGTGAGCTGAGCAATGCCATAAGCTAAGAACAGCATCAGGGGAACTATAAGACCATGGAGTTTCATGAAAAACACATTATTTAGGGGCTCTCCTGCCTGGGCCTCTCACCCTCCATACAAGCTGCTTGTTCAGCAAAGACATCAGCTCAGGACATCTCCTTGCTCCTTCTTCTCAGCCCAAACTCTCAAGGATCTGCAGGAGGAGAATAATGAGTACAACGTTTGGGAGCAGACCTTTATTTCACTCTAACCCTGCTGGGTTAGATATCATCCTGTGAAAGCCCTGCGTGACTGCTGATGTGGTATGCCCCATGCTCTCTCAGCACAGACATCCTGTGGTCCTCATGGTCCCACCACCCAAAAAGATGCGTGATCACCTTCCAAGGTGGTGTATTTTATGGTGGTTTTCAGGCTAGAAACAAAAAGATGAAGTGATTTACCTTCCAATATAAGATCAAATATGGCTAGAAGACCGGTTGTGGTGACATTTAAAAATTATATGAGCTGATACTATGCATTATGGAAAATGGAGATGCTCCCAAGCCCAGGAGCTCCAGCTGGACAGCTGGCCATGGTGTTCCCATGCACGCCAGCCTGCAGGAGCTGGACCAGGCTGCTGCTGGGGGAAATCCCAAACCCCTGGCCTGGGATGCTGTGTTGCCACCAACCTCCCAGGCAAGGGCAGAAGCAGGTCTGCAGCCAATGCAATACCATCAAATTTTGTTGACCTGGCAATATCAAATCCACTACTTGGGGTGGAAAATTGTTGAGTTCTTACCCATTTTTTCAAGGACTATGTGCATTCTAGGCTTGAGTAACTCATTTTTTTCCGCTCCATGCCTTGCATCTCCTGGAGCTATGAGCAGAAGGTGGCACTCAAACGGATGGTGGGCTCCGACCACGGTGTTTCCTACAGAGCGTAGACCGACGTGTTTCCCCAAGCAGAGGATTTCTGTGGTGGGAGAAGCCAGGGCCAGTCCCCGAGGGCTCAGTATATGACCAGATGTGAATTTAATGAACTCAAATTGAAAAACAAATAGAAAATAAAATGTAGAAGATAAAACAGAAAGAAAGAAGAGACTGTGTCAAATGGTTTTCATTAGCACCGCAAAGTTGTCCAGCCAGGAATGATTTGTAACTCGTACGGATTTCCCAGTGGAAATGCAAAAAGTCTAATTATACAGAAATGGCGAGGACCAAAAGAAGAGCAATTTCCAGAAACGAATCTGCCGTGCAGCATATCAATGTGTTAAAGGTGTCTTTTTCAGACTGGAAGCCAGATCAATTTATATTTATTCCTCAGACCAGTGGAAAGTGTGGTCCTGTTTGTGGGATTAGGGTGCAGAAAATACTTTTTGCTAATAAATAATTCACTTTTAGAAAGCAAATAAAGAGGAAAAAAAAAAAAAATCGGTAAAAGGACCTGAAAAGGTTTTTGGGTGAAACAGAGAGGTAAACAGCGTGACGGGGTCTTCATAACTAAAGCTCCTCCATACTGTTTGATTTTAATTTCAGATCTCAATTAGGGGTTAGGCAAAGGTAATTGAAAAATAGCTGAGATGTGGAATTAAACAGCAACTGCCCACACATCGACAGACTTCAGTCGTCCAGCCCCTCGGCGTGGATATGTTTTTTTACCACAAGCTGGGCAGATTTGTTCCTGCTTTATTAGAAATAATTCTCCCAGAGCGTCAGAGCCCTTTGCTCCGAGCTGAGTCTCATTATCATAAAAGACCCCCTTGAACATCTCTACCCTGAGTGCATTTGGAATTAGGGACCGTTCTGAGCCAGGGAAGTAGCTGCTTGTAAATCGGAGGGTGAAGCTGCTGAGGTCCCTCTGCTTTCCGAGCCCACGCACGGCTCTTCAAGCATCGACTTGTGTTTTTTTGCACTTTAGTGAAATGCCCCTGCTTCTGTGTGATATAATATACTGACGCATGATATTGACGCATAACAACAAACAGCCTGGATGATAAAGAGCCAGATAAACCCATACGAAGTCATTTATTAACAGAGGTCCTACCTCGGGTATTTCTTTAAACTCTGCATGGCTTTTTTTGCTGCCAAATTCACTTTGTGATGTTGAAAACTATTTATTATTTTTCCTTATCAAGATAGTTATTTTCCACTTGGCAAACACTGAGTTTTATTAGTTATTCCTAATGGAGCCTGAAATGATTATGGGTTTTTTCCCCCCTGTTTATTTCTCTCGTATGTTCATCACAACTGAAATCACCTCATTTCTTGGATCTGGATGATTTCGATGAATATTACCATGGGGCCGACTGGCGGAACAAACCACTAGAAGGGTTGTCATGTTACATGTTGTTGCGCTGCGGCAATTCTGTAGACACCAATATGTGTTTGTTTTGGTAAGACACGACCAAAGTTCTCCTGGGCACCCTTCAGAGGCACACTTGGATGGGTGGAGAAATGCTGATGAAGGTCCCATCAGCGCATATAGGATAATTTGTCCCGGGGTTTGGGAAAATACCCCTCCTGCTCTCTCCTCAAATCTATGGCTCCATTCCTTATCACTATAAAACCCAGGGTTGGATTTTCAGCCATTTCCCTGCTCCATGCCCCAGGTCCGGGCATGCTGTGCCACCTCTCCTGTCCTGTCCCCCTCTGCAGGACCCAGAGCAGACACCCTCCTGGAGCAGCCTTGGGTCCTCTCTGTGTTTCCATGGACAAACTGCCGAATCTTCAGCATGTTTCTAGCCCCTGTGGTTTTTACAAGGGACCTGATTAACGCAGGTGTCACTGTGCAAAGGCACTTTGATAGATCTCCGTGTTCCTGGTCAGACAGATCCCTCCCTCCAGCTCTGTGATCTGAACAGAAGAACCGGCCCGGCACGTGGCTGGACTTCCACTAGAGGCACATCCTATGATAAACAGAAAAAAAGCTGATAATGGGTTTTCTGGGAGTAGGATCTGAGCTTTAAATCCACGTCCCATTCCTCTGTCAGTAAATCATCACGGTCCTTTTATCCATGTTATCCCTTGTGATGGACTTTGTTCCAGACACACAGCTCCGTAAGTACAACAGCCCCCAAACAACCCTTGAGCTGACATAGGGAAACTAATAAAAGCCTAAAACTGTGTCCCTGCCCCAATTTCCCTGCCCCCCTGAGGCATTTTGCAGGGGAGATTTGGGCCAGCCTCAGGAAGCACATGCCCTGAGCCATTTTGCTGTGTCCAAGAGGGCTGGTGTTGGCTGCTTCCCATCCCAGGGTGCCACCAGACGCGAGGATGGAGCCCAGTGCATCCCGGAGCAAATCCAGATGCAAACCTCAGCAGCTGAATGGAGTCACGTGCAGCGGCCCATGAAATTAATGCAGAAAGAGCCGCAGGCTCTGCAAGGTAATTTGCAACCCCGGGATGGTCCAAGACTCGATGATCTTAAAGGTCTTTTCCAACCTAAATGATGCTGAGAGCAGAAGTTAAACTGCCAGGACTGCTTCCTAGAAATTACTGCAATTTGTCTTGCACCTTTGCAAAGTGAGCATTCACCATGTTTATGAGGGTTATTTATTCAAGCGGTCCTTACTTCGTTCCTCTCTTTGGGTCATTTTTCATATTTCATAGGTGCCCACATCGGATGAAATCTCAGTTCTTGTGGCAGCTCCTCCAAACTCTTCATGCCAAGATGCCTGGGGAGGGGATGGGGGGCACAAAGCCAAGGGCTGGGGCTGCTTGAGAGCACACCAAGGGGCTTTCCCGGACGATGGCTACAGCCCAGCCATGCCGAAGGGTCTCCGAAGAGGAGACCATGTGCCATCCATGGGGAGAGCTCTGGGTGTGTGTGGGTCCGGGTCAACCTGGGCAGGGCTCCTGCCGCAGTGCCCGGCTCCACTCTCCTGCCTGGCAGGGGATGCTGCGGACCGCTCTGCAGCAACTTCCCGGCATAAAGGTCGTTTCCTCGGGTGGGGAAAAATTAATTAATCCATGGCAAGCATACAGGTCCATTTAGTCCTTAAAGGAATGAGTCACGGTGCTAGGAAGTGCCGTGCTTTGGGGTTGGCTCCTTCCCCCACGCAGAGCCCTCGCTCCTCGCCGTCCCGTGGCCGTCGAGGGCCCTTGTGTGTAAAACAAAGACCCCAAAAGCTGGAGTCGTGCTTCATGAATTTCCTTTGATGCAAACACTCCCTGTACTAACTGGATTAATGCTATTTTTGCCTAGGGTTTGAGGTGGTTTGTTTTTTTTCTTTTTCTCCCCAGAAAATCCTTCCTGGTTTAAATTTTTCACTGCTTGTAAAGTGTCCCATTATAGTGCTCTGGGCAGGAGGAGATTAACGTCAGGTCCCATTTATGCATCACTTTTGGATCAGAAGATCTTGGCCAACCCTTTGTAACACTCTGTTCTTCTTGGGGGGGGGAGCGGGATTAAAAGTTTACTATTGCAAAAAAATACCCCATTGTCACTGCCTGAGATACATCTTTCGGAGAAATTCCCTTTGCCATAATAACTGATTTATTTTGGTTGGCTGGCTACGAAGCAGCTGAAGTGGGGTGATCCCTGCCAGACTCATTAAATGATTCCTAATGTTGACGGAGGACTTTATATTGTGGTTATAAAAGCAGAGGGTTTGGTATTTGCTGGAAGAGCCTCTTTCCCGAGGGCGAGCGCGGAGGACGGGAGGAAGCTCTGCAGCGGTACCCATGTGTAAGCAATAAGCAGAGGAATGCTCTCGGAAACTGCAGCTTGAAGGATTTACTTTGGCATGGGTTTGGGTTGCCTGGGAAGGGAGGGAAGCTCTCAGGGAGGCGCAGGGGCTCTGGGCATGGGGCTTTGGCTCTCTTTCGGGCTGGGAAAGGAAAGTTTAAAAGTCTTTTTGCATAGTCCTGGTCCTGCCGGATGCGGTACCGCGGCACGCTGGCTCCTTCCCACCGCGCTGGCTGCTGCCAGGCAAATCATGCGTGGAGGTGTGAAAGCATCGAGGTCTTCGTTTCGCTTTGAGCCAGGTCCTTGTGACTGTTGAGAGCAGCCCTGAGGAGAAGGACTTGGGGGGGCTGGTGGATGAGAAGCTCAACACGAGCCAGCAATGCACACTGGCAGCCCAGAACCCCCCGCAGCCTGGGCTCATCCCCAGCAGCGTGGGCAGCAGGGCCAGGGGGGGATTCTGCCCCTCTGCCCCGCTCTGTGAGACCCCCCTGCAGCGCTGCCTCCAGCTCTGGGGCACCAACAGCAGAAGGACATGGAGCTGTTGGAGCGGGGCCAGAGAGGACACTTTCATTCTGGATTTTATTTTACAGTTTTGAAAAACTGTTGTGTTTAGCCAGAGACAGTGAGAAAATGACTTTTTTCTGTTCTTGCCCTTGAAAAAATGCTGGGCAAGGTCAGGTGCCATGTGCTGGGGGCTACTCTCTGGCACAGGGCTGAACTGGGAAATCCCAACGGGTGGGAATGGGCCCACCCATTTAAAATGTGCAAGTGAAAAAAGAAAGAGAAAGAGAAAGAAAAAAGAAAAAGAAAAAGAAAAAGAAAAAGAAAAAGAAAAAGAAAAAGAAAAAGAAAAAGAAAAAGAAAAAAGAAAAAGAAAAAGAAAAAAGAAAAAAAGAAAAAGGAAGGAGAAGGAAAAAGGAACGGGAAAGGGGAAGGGAAGGGAAGGGAAGGGAAGGGAAGGGAAGGGAAGGGAAGGGAAGGGAAGGGAAGGGAAGGGGAAGGGGAAGGGGGAAGAGGCACAACTCCCAGTCCCTTCCCGGGGCCCCTCTCCATCCCGCAGAAGGGCTGGGGTCTCACCAACCCCTTCCCTCCCCAGAGCCATTCCCTTGGGGAACGGCCCCAGGGGCAGCAGGAGGGTTCGGGCAGCCCCAGGGGCTCCCGCAGCCAGTGCCTGCAGACACCGTGCTCACCAGGGACCTGCCTTTGATTTTGTCTACAGAGGATTCCCTCTCTCCGCTTGAAAGGGTTGTTATTTTGTGAAGAGGGGGCTGAGAGCAAAGCTTAAACACATACTTACATACAGAGTCACTCCTTAATGAGCAGAGATCTGAAAAATAAGCTGTAGTCTGGTCACAGAATGTCTCTGTTGGCTTTTCTCTCCTTTTTTAATTGCAAATCTCTCTGGCTCTGAATTTTAAAATAATTCTGCATCTTCTTCCATCTTCTTACATATTTAAACTGAGTCGCTCTTGTGGTATTTGGAGGTGGAAACGTGCAACTACGGCTTTAGCATCGTGTTGTGCTGCTGGGGACGATGGGCACACACAAGGTGGGGGGAGAGACGCTGCCCCGCTATCACCCCGCCATGAACACTTCTGCAAATACCAAACAGCAAAAAAAGAAAAACGAGGAAAAAAACCCCACGTTTATAACTCTACCACCAACCCTCTTCCCAAGGTACACTGAATTTCTTGATTACGGCCTTCCTCCATTTCCGCTGGGAGAATTTCTTATGGTTGAGGCCTGTGTTTGAATTCCACATAATAACATTTCTGAATAGGCTCCTATTGAAAAATTGAGGGGAAAAAAATTGAAAGAAATCGTCTACACAAATTGTTCTCCTGAGCTATTTTCCAAATGGCTTTACTGCTGCTGTTTCAGATGTGATTTTTTTGCTTGACATTAGGTACACTTACTGCTCACTTGAAAGCCAGAAGAATTGCAGATGTTAACAGTCATCTCCGAAAATATATTTCAGATTATGCCAAATTACTCCAGTGGAAGAGAAATCTGAGGACATTACCTTTAATATTAGAGCTGCGGGAGCAGCAAAGAGGCCCATTTCTATTTTCTACTCCCAACTGAGAATATGAGAAAAATACATATTGAGCCCACCTTTATTAAAATTGTTTCCCCTCCCCGCCCCTGTGGGGGTATCTCCCACCCATAACGTGTATCTCATATTTATTAGCTCATGGGAATTTGCTGCTGGGGAAATTCGCCTCCCAGATTGGGAACCTGCTGCCAGTTCACGTCCAGTTTGAGGGGTGGGCTGAGATGGACATCGCTGGTGTGGGCACCTCGATGAGCATTGTCTGCATCCTGGGGGCACGTCGGAGCCGGGTGAGAGTATCCACCTGCCGGGATGGCAGAGGGCTGAAATTGGGAGGAGAGGATGTTCTTACCCCGGGCAGACCTGCCCTCCCCTCCACATCTCTCCCTTGTCATCAGGCGAGTCCCCGCAGCCCGTTGCCTGGTCACCAAGAGGTGCTGGATCAGCTGCTGCACCGCTTTTAAATGCTCAGCTCAGCATAATACCATGTTCATGGAATCATAGAACGGTTTAGGTTGGAAAGGACGTTAAAGATCATCTAATTCCAAGCCCCCTGCCCTGGGCAGGGACACCTCCCACCAGCCCAGGTTGCTCCAAGCCCTGTCCAACCTGGCCTTGAACCCCTCCAGGGATGGGGCAGCCACAGCTTCTCTGGGCAACCTGGGCCAGGGGCTCACCGTGAGTTCAACTCATGACATCTGATAAGCATTTATCAACTCCCTTTTTTTCTCATGTGTGTCTCAATTTTTATTCTAATTATGGCTTGATGTTGGGGTTTTATTGTCAATAACCAAGGGCCAACCACCGCTATTCGTATAAATCCTGTGCTGCCTCCCCTTTGCGCCCCGCAGCAATGAGCCACCCCACCAAAGACGATGGGAGCATGTGAAGGACCAGGGAAAGCCCTGCGTTATCCTGTCACCGACTGTGATTTCAAAGGAAGGAATACTTTGTATTGTTTCCCGTGGGCAGGAGCATGGCAAACATCCCCAGAAGCAGTGCTGGGACCCCGACAGCTGGAGGAGGCCAGGACCACACACTGGGGAAACAGGAGGAACCTCCCAGCCATGATGTTACCAGTCCCACCCTCTCCTGCTGCTTCAGAGGTACAGACCAGCAAGCATTAAATCCAGCCTTCAATGTATAATTTTAAAATATCTAAAGATCTATATGAACTACCACAGCTCCCTGCCAGAGGTAATTTTATTGTATAATTAAGTAAGAGCTGAAAGAGCACCCTTAAATTGTATTTATCACTCCCCAGATTCCTCGGTGAACGCTGGCATCAAGACTTGCTCCTCCAAGAGTAATTCATGACCCATAGATAACTTCTTTGCACACTAATAAAACCCAGCTTTTGGGGGGCGATCCTGTTAATTCCTTCTCAAGCCAAGATGCCCGCGGATGCCAGACTCCCACCTCGTGCAAATCTTGGCTCTGAGCAAAATGCTGACCCAGCACTTTGCAGCACGTTTGAAATGGCCCAAAAGTAACATTTCTCAGCAATTTTTTTTCTCAGTCCTCTGGTAGCCTTGGGGCTTTGTATGTGCCACAGCACTTCTGGGGGAACGATGGCACTTGGGACACACGTCCCCATCAGTGCCCCGAAGCACAAGGTCAACGTTAATGAAGCTCGATATTACCGTGCCCGTCATGATATGGCTCCGTGGCAAATGAAGCCATCTTCTCCTTAACCTACTGGAAAAAATGTCATAGGTGAGGCATTTAGGATAGAAGAATCTGAAGGAGTGTAATGTTTTAATTTGAAAAAGTAATAATCCAGAAGCCAGGAAGAAAAAAAAAAAAGTGATGTGTATTAAATGTGTAATAGCTCATTATCGAAGCATTGTAGAGTCATTATTTTAAATAACTGCATTTCATTCCAGTGGCTGGGATGGAAAGCAGTGTGTATTTTGTGTAAAATAGATTTGCATTATTATTTATTCATGAGTTTTAAAAGGATCATTATTTTTGACGGACAGCTCCTGTCAAAAGATTTATATATGGGAGCTCGTGTTTTCCCATAATGATTATTAATCAATAAACATTTGAAAACGGTGCTTAAAATTCAGCGTTACCAGGATACACATTTACCTCTAATTAGGAACAGGTTTTCGTTTGGGAAACCAGATCACTTTCCAGTTCCTTCTAATCGCCCACAAAGCAAGGTGGCAGGTATCACGCTGCATTGGGCCTTCTCGCCCCCTGCCTCCCACGGCAGCACCCACGGAGTGCTTTTTTCCCCAAAAACCCGGAACCACGGGGGTGGCTGGGGGATGCTGCACCCTCAGGAGCATCCAGCTGTGTGTCCGAACCCACACACCGCAGCTCCGGGGGGTGACGCATCCAAGGGGAGATGCATCACATCTGGATGGCGAAACTCCAGGTGCCAACCCAGCCGAAATGAAAATACCGGGCTGTTGTTGTTGTTTTCGATGGAGACCCCACTGGGGGTGGGAAACAAGGAATTTAAATGCTTTGCCAAGGTGAAATCCCGACCCTACTGCAGGAAAGGAGAAAGCAAAGCCCATACCTGCTGGTCCTTCACATTTCATCCTGATGCCGTGAAGTAAATGTTGCCAGGAAGGAAAATGGATTGGTTTTCTGGTCTTCTGCTCCCCCCACCAGGTTTTCTCTCCACGCTGCCTTGGGGATGCTGGGTTTGCTTTGCCGGGTATCGCCTCTCACTATGTGATGGCTGAAAACGGGGTTGTTGAGAAACCATCTGCTGTGTCCTGCCCTGGCCCCATCGTTTCCACCCTCTCCTCTGCCGGTGCTGCCGAATCCCTGGTGCACATGTGCTTCAACCCAAAAAACTGGGCACTACACCCCTCTTTTCATGCCTCTGCACTAAGGCTTTTAGGAGCATCAGTACGTACATTAAATCTGCCTCCTTTGTATTTCCCTTGGCTTATTTTTAATGAATTTTCAAGAGAAGATATCTCCAAAAGTGAGCTGTGTCAGACTGCCTGGTCCATCGTCGTTGCCGTTGCAAAGCGTGGTGCAGGCTGAATGCATCCCACCTCCTAGCATGGGGCCAAGCAACAACAGGACGGTCTAGAAATCATGTTAAATCCATCCCCGTTGGAGAGGAAGGTTTTTGAAACAGTGCTTTCCCAGCCTGAACACTGACCAGGGTGCAGCACAGCCAACGCCTTCAATCAATCCATGAGCCAACCCATGGATTAGCTCATGGAAGTGATTTCTTTTTTTCCCCAAATCTTGCTAAACCACAAAGCCAACATAGAGCAGAAATAACATTTATTTTGGCATTATCCATATTCAGGCTCGTAAGACCCCAGACGAAGCCGTCAGGTGGAACTGGCCAGAGGGATTTGGAGCTTTTCTGCATCCAAAACGCACCCTTTTTCATGTGCCAAATTACTTATCCTTCATGTGGGCTGTAGATGACATGCAAATGCTTCTGAGCAATAGCAGCAACAACAATAACCATCATAATACTAAAGAGCCAGCTGGTAATTGGTGCTAACCCTGACGAGGAGTGCAGCCATTACCCTCATTATCCTGCCCGCTATCGGAGCAGATTGGCACCGCGGAGCCAACGACCAGAAATATGTCACTCTCGCTCGGCTTTTCATTTACGTCCCAGAGTTTTGCTCTTGGGGATGTGTTAATCCATGGTGATGGGTGCAGATGAAGCGAGGGAACACCTTGGTGAGGAAAACCTGGACCCCAAGTGCAGCCAGAGCATCCCCAGTTGGGCAGGGCAGGCAGGGCAGGGCTTGCCAGCTCTGCAAGGGAGCATCAGCCGCATTTCTCCTGGGCATCCATGAATTATTCATCTCTTGTTTTTCCTGGCCCTCCCCAGTGCATCCCAGTGCCTGGCTGCATCCCTGCTTACCATTTACTGGTGGAATTATCAGGTGAACCCTTCCCTCAAACCAATGCACCCCCAAAAACTCCTTTTCTGCCCATAAATAAGCCTCAGAGCATAAATTTTATTTAATTTTTTCTATCACCATGAATGGTTCCAGCTGGTTCCCAGCTGGAGCAGATGTATTTGGGCTGCTCCTTGCCCCCCTGCTACGACTTTACAGCTGGATGTTGCTGCCGCAAGGACAAAGCAGGGACCCTGAGCCGGGCAGGCAGCCCCGGTTCACCCCTCTGCTCCCAGCACCCCATGGTGGGCAAACTGCCATCAGAAAACATTCCCGAACATCCAGATACCCTGCGGCAAATTTCCCTTGAAAAAAAACCCCAATATTTCCCCAGGTAACTCTTCTCTGGGTGCCCCCACCCTATACAGGAGGGAGATGCGAGAGGGAAGGTAACCGCACCGAGGTTTTTCCACTAGGTCGGGAATTTTAGTGTTAAATTTTGTTAGAATAATTTTATTTTTAATACACTTACGACCTGAATAGGTGCCTTCGCTAGTAATAGCTTGTATTTTATGTGATGTCGCAAGCCTTTCTAATGTGCCGCGGTGAAATCTGGAGGTATTGTGCCGGCAGGAAAAACAGCCAGAAGTCACAGAAGTCCCATCTATTTGAAATGGATGTTAAACTCTGATCATGAAAGTCTTCTTTAGAGAGATATGTAAAAATCCCGAAATTCATTTCAAATTAGCTGACTTGAATATTTTGTACCCTCACAACCGTACAGCCAGAGAGGTGGCTCAAAGGCAGAAAAGGAATTGACCTGAAATGCTCATTAAAATGACAATGAAATGAGGCTTTAAGAAAAGACGTTCTTTTCTCTTCTCTCCGGCATGATGTTCAGACGGTGGAAACTCCAACTCTTTTCACATCCTCCCCTTGCTCCACTTCAAATCCCTTCCTGCCAGTGCTGGAAAGAGGCGTTCGGGATGCGTTAACCCTGTGGGTACCCGGTGCCGAGCTCAGGAATGGCGTTTTTTGCTCCAGCACCGTTTTCAGCACTGGGGATAAAATTCTTGGCGGGTGGGAATCCGTCCCTGATTTCTGGGGTCTGCAGAGGCCGTGGTGGGGTGCAGGATTTTGGTGCTGTCCTGCTTTGCCCCTAGGCCTTGCCCAGCACAGGTCACCATCCCTGGGGTGCCACCAGCGTAGCCCTGAGCATCCTCAGGTGCACCGGGACGGATTTCATCGGCAGGATCAAGTGTCGTCCCAGTCTGCGGCTATTAAAACCTGGCTCTGAGCCCATAATATAATACATTGTGATTAAAGGAAGCACATTTGTCCTGCTGGTAATATCAACATTTTATGAATGAGCGGGTTCTGATATCAGCTAATTAGGAGCGGGTTTATTGCAGCATCTGTCACCTGGCGTTAAGCAATTTATCCTGGGAGGCTCCTCGCGGGGAGGGGGCTGTCAAAAGCCGGCGGTGGGAAAGGTGCAGGACGCAGGGAAACGGCTGTGCCTTGGCACTGCCGGGGGAAATCCCCACTGGAAAAGTGGGGAAAGCATGCTGGAAAATATACAAGCGATTAGGCGCGTTGTGGTAGCCTAATTGCCTGGCTCACCAATAATTTTGGAGAGATAACCATGGCAACGGCGGGATCACACACTTGTGTGTCGTGGCTGGAGCACGCGGAGCCAGTGGGATTCCCTCTTCCCTTGGATGCAGGCAGTGCCCGTCCTTTCTCCTTGCAGAGCATCTCAGTTTAAGGCACCGCTACAGGGCAGCTTCCTCCAGCAGCGCCGGTACCCGCAGCCTCCCATTTCACCGGCCGGGGCTCCCCACGGAAGCACCATCATCCCCACCACCAGCCAGGGAAGGACGGGCAGGAGAAGGACTTCTCTTCCTTGAAACCCCAGTGTTGGAATTCCCCACCATGAGTTTCCAGAAGAGGTGGAGAAAAAAGTTCCATGCAGGACATTATCTTCAGGGAGGACTCATAATAATGTCTCAGGGCAGGTCTCTCCGATTTCCACATGTTCTGCTCAACCTCCCATTCCTGACAAAACCAAAAAGTCCTCTTCATTTAGAGCACGTCTCACATTCAAAGTTTTTTCCTCTTGCTGCATAAAAAATACATGTGCAAAATTTTGCCCTAACCCGCACCTCCCTTCCCCCCCGTCTCACAGGACAACCCAGCCGCTGGGTTGGAGTCCACGTTACTCAAACTCACAGCTGCGCTTTAACTGGGGAATAAATTTTGGTAGTGGTCATAATAAAAAGCCTGGGGTAACCCAACATTGAGGTTTCCAGACAGTTGGGGTGGAAGAAGGAGGGATTTAATCCTATGGCAAAAAAAGGGGTTGGTAAAGGGGGTTGTGAGGAGTCCCTAAACCCGCCCAAAGAAGGTGCTGGTCTGAATTTAAGGCTTGCAGGAGCTCTGGGTTGCGATGTTCATTCCCCTGTGATGTGCTGCTCCACCGTCCCTCGCTCCCTGCACTGCTGGGTACAGGTATCCCTCTCCCCCTTCCCTACAGTGCCCCCGCTTTGGGGCTGGTCCCTGCCACATTCCTTGCCTCCACCTACCCGCCTGCCCACCTCCGTATTTCCTTCTTGACATTTATGGGCAGGAATAATGATTTTTTTTTTTTTATGTGGTTTCCTGCCAGTTTTTATGTTTCCGCTTCCTATTGCTGGCTGCACGAGTGGGGTTGGATCGCTGGAGCCCGGCTGGGGCGGCGTGGGTTCCACCTGCTCTAGAAATGCCTGGCGCTTTGCTCCTCTGCCCACGCTTCTGCAGGAACGTTTCACCATCACGAGTGTGTTAAACACAAGGTTAAACACCTCCCCGTGCATGGCACTGGTTTAGCATCATTATCCCTGGACCGCAGCTGTTTATTTCATGATGTGCAAGGAGACGGTGAGTGCTTGTAGGTATCACTTTAAAATAAATCAACTTCAAAGGACGCGACAAAGTTTTCTGCCTTTTATCCAACCCATAATCTTTAAAATTAAGCAAAGCTTAAAATGCAAATATTGATTTCGGTGCCGGGTGACGGAAGGGCTGGGGCAGGGTTTCGGAAACGGGCCGTACATTTCATTTCCTCTGCGCTAGGACAGCACATTGTCGTCAGCGTTTCTTTAATTTGCACATCTGGAACCAGGCAAAGCGCACAGCTGGGAAGAGCTGCTGGCCATTCCCGATGCTTTGCTTTCCCCTGGAGAGCTCAGAAAACCACCCTGGCCAAGGAGTAATTAAGCAGGATAGCTAATAAAGTCATACTAAGGATGAAATGAGTGTCGTGGTACCACCAACCCCGAACATATGGGACAGATTTCGGAATTTGTTGCGTTTTCAACAGTTTAGCCATTTGTAGAAAGCCACGTTTAGAAGAAAAAGTTGTGGCAGGTACAGCTGGGGGCACAGGCTCCCCGCGGCCAAGGCATCTTCCCGTGGCGGCTTTCCCGGGGCTCAGCATCGGCTCATTAAATTCAAGCGGCTCAAGCTGCTCCTCGGAGAAGTTCAATAGCAAAACCAAGGCTGAGAAACCCCATATATTACAAAAATATGTGCACAAATACCCACCTGGATGCAGAAACCTATTCGGGTGCTGAGGGATGCCGGGGGAGCTGGGCAACATGTCCAACTTTTCATCCTTATTTATGCTTCTGTGATATAGCCTGGCTTGTTATACAAGGCACAGCGCGCATGAAGATGTTTCTTAGCCATTAATAAAAGTGAAATTGCTCTAATAACTGTGGTTTTACCCACGCTCGGCCCCGCCGGCGGGTCTGGGGCCGTTGGCAGCTCTGCTTCGCAGCTAAGCAAATACTGGATTAAAAAAAAAAAAAAGAAAAAATCTCATTTCATCTCTCTTAGCCTCAGGTCAGAGAGACTTTGTGACCCATCTCCATATTAAAATCCAGTTAAGTGTGACCTGAGACTGAGCTGACATCATTAATACCATGCATATGTTGGTATTTCACATTCAGTTACGCCAGGGTTGGGGTTCAGCGCGGCTCGGTAATAACACGGCTCCCACCCGCAGGCGACGCTTAGCCTGGAAGATGCTGAGCAGGTTTGCAGAAGTGTCCTGGAGTAGGGATGTGGGGTTTTTGCGAGCATGAAGTGCCCAATCAACCCCCCACTGGAAGTTTTCCCTGCCTCGAAGGCGCTTCAAACAGCAGCGGTGACGGAGCACGGGTTACGAGAGGTCCCTCCTCGCCCGCGGGATGCGCTGGCATCAGAATCGACGTGCTGGGAGGAGGATGTCTCGGGGAGGAACAGTTTGGAGGACATGATCTCTGTTTCCTAAATGCTGATTTTAGCATGGAGGTGAGGGCAGATTTAAATGATGTTTCCCAAGCAGAGTTACCAGCCTCTGCTCTCTGATATGATTATAACCGCCTCTTTTCTTTGCCCACAACCGTTTCTTAACGTGATGGCTGCATCTCAAGCTGCTCAGACCCGGGCCCACAGGACATCACGACCAGTCTTCTCCTACCATCGCTGCTCTTGGGACCTGCTGTTGAGGTCATCGTTCCCAGTACAGAAAGGTAGCATATTTCTGCTATCATGAAATGCACACATTTAACCCCCCAGTTCCAGTAGAGTACGGGTCCTGCGCAGCCTGGCACCACCTCTCCTCTGGACGCCGCGCAGGGGGGGACAGGTTTTTACCCTTCAGGACCATTGGGCAGCTCCAGCATCTTTAAACCATGCATTTGCAGTGCAGGAAATCCAGTAAATACAGGTAAAATCGGTGCTGCCAGGTAAAGTCCTGATTAAGGGCTTATGCCAGAGCAAGGCTTTCTGAGGGTGTAACTCTGGGCATGGCCCCTCCGCGAGTGATTTGAAAAGCGGAGCAAGGGCTGCCTGAACGTAAATAGCAGGAGGTGCCAAATTCAGGCGTGTTCACCCGTCTGAGATCCTGTAAATCCTTGTTTATACAGGAAAGCTTTCCTCAGGGCAGAGCCATGGTAGGCAACAGAAATCCGAGTAAACCCCTGGGCAGGCAGCTAGAATTTAATGCACTTGGAAAATAACCCCACAATAAAACAACACAATAGCCGGACAAATAAAAGAAGAAGAAAAGTGAAGTTAAAATATAGCTCCATAAACCAGTACCTATAAAAAAAGAAATGTTGGGGAAGGAGGTTTTTGAAGGGTTGGGAAATGCACTTTTATGTTACAGCATTTATTTCGCTGAGCCCCGTGACAAAATAGCGGCTCGCCTTAAATAGCAGTGACCGCGCGGGCGGTGGGAGGCAGCGTCCTCATCCTCCCGCCTTGCCAGGGTTGGCCAAAGCCTCCTGGTCAGCAGCTCCTCGCGGCCAGGCGTGCTCTGAAGGCTGGCACCAGGTTTTATAACCTATTTTATGGGAACTTGGGAAGCACAGGCTCCCACCGGCGAGCAGATCACGCGTGTCCTCGATCTGTGCTGCGCTGGCGTTACTTCTTCTCTGTTTTCTTCCGCGCTGCAGGTGAGGCTGAGCAGCAATAGGGGACATTACTAGATTTCCAATGAAGCACCGAATCATTAGGGACTTAAAGTAGGATTAAGCAACACAGCTAATTAATTGTAACAGCTGACTTCAGCGCTGAATTTGGAAGACTGCATTAGACTAATTCCCTAGCGCTGATAGCCTGGGGGCACGCTCTCCGGAGCACGGAAGGATACAAAAGCCCCTCTCCAGGTGGTGGAGCATATCTTAAATAACCCAGCCGTGGACAAGGCAGGTAGGGAGAGCGGCAGGAACCGTCCAGAAGCATCAGTGGCGGTGTCCCTGGCCAGAGAGTGGGTACCATTGACCTAGATGGAAGCAACAGAGATGGAGATGGCCGTGGTGGGTGGGTAGCAGTGACACAAAGGACATCGTGATGTGCTCAAGTGGTTGTGTTGGGATAAGCATCTGATTTCAGGCTCCAGAGCATCCCTGAGCACGAGCGCAAGCAGAGGGCAAGCGCTGCGCGCAGGGGGGTGCGATTCCCCTGCAGGAGCACAGAAAGGGGTTACGTTACGTTCACCCCCTCGTTTGGGGTCGAAGCACGTGGAGGGTTTTGCCAATCCTGAAGGCAGAGTTGGCTTTCGCCGCTCCCCCGTGACGCCGCTCTGCACCACCTCCTGCTTCCCACATTTCCAGGGCTTTGGCATTTTGGCTGCTTTTCATTAAAAAACTGGCCCATTTCAGAAACTAACATTTTATGATGAGTGAATACGGTCTGAAAGAAAAACGTGGCTTTTAAGTACCTCGTGTTTTCAGTAATGTTTTTATTTGACCCATTCCTGACATTCTTTTCCTGTGTTATTGTGCGCTACACATCAACTCTCATACGATGCTGGGGAAATGTTGGGACCGGCTTTACCCTACCCAGGAGACTTCCCTCGAGCCGCTGCAGCACGAGGATGGGCTGAGGAACAGCTTTGTCACTTGTCCCTGCCTCAAGACCACGCCAAGGATGGATGGGGGCAGAGTGCCAAAGCTCTTTTTCAAAAAGAAATATATCCAAAAGGAAGTTACTACTCGGGATCGGCCAGGGAAATGGACTTTGCTCATAAGGTAACGCAAAGATGCTTGGGTGTGATTGAACGTGGCTTCGGTGAATCAGGGTAGACAATAACTTGCACTGGTAATTCGTTTTCAGCGGTGACGTGGCGCTGATGAATTCATAGAAAGCGTCTGCTTTCTGTGGGGTGGGCAGAAGGAGGCTTTTTGGAGGGGTATTTTAAAGGTAGAAGTAGCATGGGGCTGGAAAAAGTACAAAAATGAGCGCTTGAGCAAATGCAGCACAAAGGGCTCCACACACGCAGCCTTTTCACATCTGCGCTTTTAATGGGATTTATTCAATTTCTGGCAAATGCATTGCTTTTATGAAGAAACACATGGTATTTCTCACCTTTCATTAGCTGGAAAAGAATGACAGGTTCAAACCTGGTACCACCTTAAAAACAAATAAACCTCCATCCACAAACGCATTTCACATTGTTTTGCTACCCAAAAAAAAAACAAACCCTGGAATGGGGCTTCAGCCTTCCATTAGCTAAATCCTGCTGGAGCGAGCATGGCGTTACGTGAAGCTTCAGCAGCCGGCCAGGACGCTGCTGCAAAACAGCCGTTCTTCCTCGCCAGATTCAGAAATTTCCCCGTATTACTGTTAACTGTTTTCATCATGCAAAATTGCACCAAAGAAAACATCGAGCTTATAGAATCGTAGAATCATTTGGGTTGGAAAAGACCTTTGAGATCATCAAGTCCAACCGTTAACCCAGCACTGCGAAGTCCACTGTTAAACCATGCCTCTCGGCACCTCGTCTGCCCGGCTTTTAAATCCCTCCAGGGATGGCGACTCCACCACTGCCCTGGGCAGCCTCTTCCAGTGCTTGACAACCCTTTCGGTGACGACTTTTTTCCTGGTATCCATCCTAAACCTCCCCTGGCGATGTGAAGCCATTTGCTCTTGTCCCATGGCCTGTTCCTTGGGAGCAGAGCCCGACTCCCCCCGGGCTACTCCCTCCTTTCAGGGAGTTGCAGAGAGCGAGAAGGTCTCCCCTCAGCCCCCTTTTCTCCAGGTTGAACACCCCCAGCTGCTCCTCACAAGACTTGTGCTCCAGACCCTTCACATGTGGTCCAAAGAAGGGCCGCCAAGGACCATCTCCTGGTCAAGGACCACCTCCTGATCTTACACAGCAGGTTCATGGGCACACTGCAGAGACCCAAAAGCTGCAGCATCCTGCAGATGCTCCTGGCATTGAAATACAGAAAAAGTTGCGTTGCTTAAAATGTCCTCATCCCTCCTGGGGGGTGCCAGGGGCATCCCTGGGGCATGCATCCCTCCCCATTGGCTCCCAGCTCTGCAGTGGGACAGGGACCGAGCAGGATGCACACCCTGGGGACACCGCTGCCAGCCCTCAAGGCTTATGGGGCTGGATTATAGGGATTATAAGGTTTGAAAACCAGATCCAGGCAGGGACAGCTGAGCAGCTGCAGGTCACCTGCTGGGAATTGGACTCATCTCAAGAAGGCTGAGGAACACCGTTGTAAAACCGCAGGGTTTGACACTTGGGGGACGTGGAGGGGGACATTTCCATCACCCTTCCTTGCACAAACCTTCCCAGGTCTCACCCGAACTCATGGCCCAGTGCAAAGCCCTGGGGCTGCGTGGTGGGGCATGTTCCTCAAGAGCTTATCACCAGCAGTAATAGCCCATTACCTAATTAACCTCTGTCACCTGGTTTTTCAGGTGTAAACTCACTGGTAAGGTGGTGTGGAGGTGGTGCAGGAGTAGGGAGGGCAGCCCATGCAGGAGGACCTGGGGCTGCTGGATGCCCATCAGATGCGTTATGGGACTAAGGTCCGCGTATCATAAATAAATAGGCAAATAAATATTCTCACTAGCCTGTGCTCAGGGAAAATAAACAAACAGCAAGCTTCTCCCAGCTGAGAAGGAACATTATGGGCTGTGTGTTAATAATTCACCCCCAGCTCTCGCCAGCTCCTCTAGGTAGTCAGTGCTGCCAAGGCGCGTTCCCGCTGGCACCGGCGGAGCCTGGCCAGGTGAGCCCATTGTGGGCACCAGCTTCATTCACACCAACCTGAGAACAATTCCCCTTACAGACAATTACATGTTCTTTCACGTGCAGGGACTCCAGGATGTTTGCCGCTTAGCAAGTTATTTTAACCCTCCTTGGCGTGAATGCCGTAATTTCCTTTCCTGCTGGGTTCTCCAGCCTTTGGCCCATGGACTATTGTTTGCCAAAGCCACCCAGGTGTGCCGAGACCCCCCCCAAAACCACTCCGGAGCAGCTGCTGGGGCTGAGACCCCAAAGCTGCTCTCAGCCAGCAGCGGGACTGCACCTAATTTCTCATTTCAGTGAGAAAAAGCAGGGGACATTTCCATTTTGCAAAGTGCATCCACATCCCTTGTGCATAACCCCGTCCCCCTCCCCACCTGGGCGCACGTGCTGTTGCACCAGGGTTGTGCTCTGCAGCTTAACGAGCTCGTTAGGAAACTTCTCATCAATTACCGCAGGTTCTGGATCAGAGCTGGTTTGACATCTGCAAACATCACCCAGATGGAGATGCCAGGCGCGGAGCGTGCCCAGGCTGGGGAACGCCCACCATGGCCCTACCTGTGGGCACGGGGACAGGGGACAAAAGCCACCACCGTCTTGATACTCGATTCAACCACACGACATTTTTTAACTTTAAAAAAAAAAAAAAAAAATAGAGGAGACCTCAGATAAGAACACAAATGTTTTTCTTCCCCCAGCTCCGAGCGAAGAACTGTTTTATAAATCATTTCAGATAAACAGAGACAATCAAATCTTTGTTTTCAATTCACGCTGGAGATACTGTGCAGGCACTGATAGCCTGGGATTGCTTCACTCCGCGCCAATAAATCTGCCATTTGCAATACAGGGTCTGCCAAGAAAATCCCCTCAGGCTTGGTCTGGTTTCAGCAGAGGATATATGAACAAGACTGTATAAATATTGCAGTTTTAGGCCAGTCCCCTCTCTCGCAGCTTTTGCAAACCAAGCAAGTTTCCTCTTGGCGACGTGCACATCAGATACGAGCGGTGGCTGGTGTTTGCTCGTGCAACCTGATTTTTTGATTTTTTTTTTTGTTTTATTTTATTTTTCTGGTAATTAATTGTTTTTTTGGCACCGGTGGGAGAAGGGGAGCAAAGAGGATGGTGCTGCAGCCCTTCTTCTGGCCCTGGTCCTCCCCGGCCACTTTGCAGCTTTGGGACCAAGGGATGCCCGGGGGCTGCACCCGCGGCTTCGATGCTGCAGGGGCTACCTGGGGATGGGGAACAGTGTCCTCGGAGGCCTCCGGCAACATGATGACGCTCCAGGAGGAGGGTAGAACAGGCTCCTTCTTCTCAGGATAAAGTATTCCTGGCAAAATCAGAGCCCTGCAAACGCTGGCATCGAGTCAAGACCTACGAACTGTGCCGTGCGGGCCAGGTTGGTGGGCTGTTTGTATTGAAACATTAGAAATTAAGGCTCTTCTGGAACATTTCATGTATTTTTTTACCCTCTCTTGTGCGTACGGGCTGGACCACGCAAAGCATCAGTGGTGCTGGGCAGGGAGGCCTCCGGGCCATGCTACTCCTGCCTCGGGCCCTGATGCTGAGCAGGGTCACCACTTATGTGGCATTCAAATAGACATTTCTGTTTGCTTAGAACCGTTTTTTATGTTTTACACGAACACATAACAGTGTGTGTGTGACTTGGTTTTTCGGGGGAAGCTGGGAAAATTCTGGCTTTCCCCTGGGTAGCAAGATTTTTCTCAGTGTAGGGAATACGGGGATCTGGGGATAGATCACAAACACTTAAATAAAAAGATTTGGAGGCACCCAAAACACACGAGTGGGATGCAGCAATGGCCAGGGACTGCAAATAACGACCCCAGAGCCATTACATCTCGCATGGGGGAGCTTGAATTGCTTTGGCAGTAGGAAGAAATGGCTGTGGCATGGGCTGCTTTTCCTGGTCCACGGGGTCCAAAACCCCTGAGGTGTTTGAGGGCAGAGAGAAGACCAAACCCTCTCCGTCCATCGCTGCACTGTCCACTCTGGGGATGGGACCACCCTGGGCAGAGGGTGCCCAAACATCATCCGAGCATGTTGATGGTCGGAATCTGCGCCTGGAGGGTGTTTGTGTTCCATCTTTGGCTGGAGGAGCAGGGCATCCTCCTGTACATCCATGGAGAAGCCAGCAGGAAACCTGGCCTCAGCGGCTTCCTGGACAGTGTGAGTGGGCTTCTGTGATGGGATCCCTGCCACGGCTCACTGGTGGGTTGTTTGTTTTTTCATGGGAACAAAACAACACTTTTTTTCCCTTTTTTCCCTTCGACTTAGGGAAACGAGCCATTCTTGTTGCAGCCACCTGGGGAAAGCCTCCCCAGTCAGGCACGATCCCTGGGAAACTGTCCCACCACAGCTGAACTGGGGCTCCCAAGGGTACCCTCTGCCTTTCATGGGGGCTCCTGGGGCTCCTCGTGGTCCTGGTTTTGTGCAGAAATCAGGGCTACGAAGCATGGGGCTTTGCTGAGCAGCCCAGGAACAATGTAAAGCCAGGTGGATTACAAAGAAGGAGAAGCTGAAGTTAGACAAAATGTTTTCTTTCATGGCTCAGCCCCCGTCACACCCCATGTACGGTAATAAAACTAAGGGGATGAAGTGCAGAGTGGTGCAATAATTCCTGTGTCCATCAGGGCTCTGCTGCCCTCCCTACCTTCACTCATCTCCACTCCCGGTCCTGATTTACACTGCAGGAGAAGAGAGGAGAGGAGAGGAGAGGAGAGGAGAGGAGAGGAGAGGAGAGGAGAGGGAAGAGAAGAGAAGAGAAGAGAAGAGAAGAGAAGAGAAGAGAAGAGAAGAGAAGAGAAGAGAAGAGAAGAGAAGAGAAGAGAAGAGAAGAGAAGAGAAGAGAAGAGAAGAGAAGCATGGACCATCACTTTCAACTATTCGGGAAGGGGGAGATCTGTGGCAAAGGCATCTGGGCAAAAATAGTTGGGGTCCTACAGATGGGATGGAGATGGGAACTCAGCAGAGGCAGACCTAGGAAAACCCCAGTCCATCCCCAGTTCCTCTGCAGGACATGGTGATAGACCCATGCCAATGTGTAATTCATCCTTCTTCCACCTGCTCTCCCCAAGATGATGGAGGAGAGCTGAACACACCCTGAGGAGACACATTTGTCTTGAAACAAATCTGATTGCTGATGCAATGCTGCAGAAATTAATTTTGACCCTACAGGACCCTCTTATGCTTGTTCTTGCAGATTATGCCCCTGGCCCTTTCTAAAAACCTCTGCCCAAAAACATCGCTGACGTTGGTCTGCCCTCTGGTCCTTGTGTGATGTGGGGGTAAACACAGGTGTGTACCGGGGTGCTCAGACATAAACAGGGCTTCTTAACACATATAGTGGGTGCAGCAGCACCCAGGCTTATAAACCAGCAGCATCCTGACCCACATGCGTGCAGCTCCTTGGAAAGGCAGGGTCTGGAGTCAGCGGTCTCCAAAAATGCCTAAAACAGGTAGAAAATAGAGGGATGTAGGTCTTCCATCTCTTGCAGGCTTTTATTTTTTGCTGTATTTTGATATCTTTCTTTCCATTGATTGTTCTGGGCTGGTAAAGTCTTCAAGGATTGAGAGGGTAATATACTAATTTATCGTTAATTAGAGCCTTCAGTTTTTAGTGTCCCTTTGGACAGACTGGCTGCTCTGAACTGCAGGGCCCAGGGGACGCACAGAGCTGCGTGCTGCCCTTCAGTGCTCTGCGTTGAAGGGTCTCTTAAAAACCGAGCAAAACAAAGTGCTCGAGCCCCGATTTCTGATTTTTGTTAGGAACATCTCACGTGAAAATAAAAGAAAAGCCAGAAAAACAACATTGGGAAGAAGAGTTCTCCCTGCTGGGTTGCTGGCAGGAGCAGAGAAGCAGGGCTGCAGCCCCAAGGAACGCCCAGAGAGGCTGGACAAGCCCCTCAGCATTCCCCCGAGATGCGAACCAAAGCGTCCCCGCAGCGTGTGTTGTTACAGAGAGGCGTGGGATTAGGGAAATGTATAATGTGCCATTATGTGCAATTTCCTCTTTAAGTTTCCTTTCTTAATAATTATTCCTATTATGTAGGTGGACAGTCTCTTAATATAGATAAAGACCTTTGCAGCTGCTCCATCGTCGGCCTCGTGTTTAATATGCACTTTATAATTAGCCTGGAAGGGAAGACCCATGGTTGCAGTCAGCCCCTGTTCTCTCAGATCATTTTTAATCTGAGCCGGGCTCAGCTGGGAAGGGCTGATAAGCGCTTCTGTACATGACAAACAGGGCTTTAATCTCTTCTTTCCATTTCTAGTGCACTCATTACACAAATTTGTCTCCGAACGACCCCAACGCATTAAAAATTACCCATCCTGGATGCTGTACCCTTTCTTTTGAGTTTCCTTAAAACCCTCAGTTTGACCCTGGGGTTCACAGAACGGGGGGAGGCGTTCGCAAGGGGCCACACAACAAAGGTCACCAATTCCCTCCCACAACCTGGTAAGCCCTTTGCTTTTTGATTGACTTTGTCTGCTGGCCGCCAAGCCTCAAGAAAAGCCTTTGCTGGGTGAGGACTATCATGGTGCCCATCGGATTTGGGAGGGATGCTGCACGCGGGGTTTCCTCCTGCGGAGGTCTGGCAAATAATGGAGAGCGATGGCCGGAGCTGGAAGCTGGGCACGCTCTGGTTACCGGTGACACACAGCAGTTGGAACCCCGGGTCAATTCTCTAGTGATTTTGGCCAAGCCAGACCAGGTTCTGCTGTAGCAGAGATGTCTGTAGCCCAAACTGACATTGCAAACAGGATGCTAAAAATTTATCGGGCAAGGTTTTTCACTCTTCACCTGGAAAAGGTCAGGTGAGAGGACCGACTTTCATCCCTCCCATCTCTTGATTATCACATTAGCAAACCAGTTTTGTGTTTGTCCAGGGGAGATAAAGCTGCTTCTGACCAGCAAATTCTAAGTATAGCTTTTTTTCCTTTGTTCAAAAAAACCCTCAATTTTGGTACGTCTACACCTCTTTATCCCATGGATAGAGAAGCGGATGGCTCTCAGGGGTCCCCTTTGGCAGGGAGGAGGCTTTGCAGACCCCCCCCCCAAAAGATTTCAACTTGCAGTAGAGTTGAGCGGGACCCTGGCGGGGGCCAAGTAAAAGGCCACCCCAAGAAGATGACACGGTGGGACCTCCCGTGGTTTCAATGGCTTCATGCCCAGCCGCGGCGACGCCGACCTCGCCACCGCAGACGTCTCTCCTGACTGCAGCCTGGACAAAGAGACAATAAAAGTCATAACAGTTAATCAGCCCTTAATTGATTATAACAGGGTAAGGAGTCTGAAAGGATATGGAAACAGATCTGAACTTTCTAACAGCGTTAGAAAAATTGCTGTTTGCTCCTGGTGAGTTTGAAATGTGAGTGTGAGTAAAACGGGTGACATAAGCCTAAGCCAAAATTTTACTAAATATAGCTTTTTTTTCCTTTAATGACCCATCTGAGCCAAACTAAGATGAACGAGAAAAGGCCTTTCCAACCACCCCAACTACAGCAAACTCACTCAGAGCTCTGGTCATATAGCTTGACTGCCCTTGATATAAAGTGGGGCAACAGCTAAATAATTTTCACCGAAAAATTGTCATACTTCATCTTGAAATTAATTTTCTGAGAGATGCAAACACTTGTTTGCCCATTCGAGATATACACAGAAGGATGTTTAATCTGAGCATTAAGCATACACAGTTCATCAGCCTTAAACACTTCGGAGACCGGTAGGAGCTAAAGACAGCGTGGGTCTGGCAGCGGGAAAGCCACTTCCCTTCCGCTTCCAACAGGGTTTAACTCTGACCCGCCGTCTCCGTATCGGGAACCACTGACACCGGCACCGTCGCTTGCTCTTCCAAAGAAAACCAGCACGTGCCTCTGGCTAAATCACAGGCCGGAGAAAACTGATTTTTTTAATAGAAAATGACTCCTGGAGAGCAGCGCAAAATGCAACTGTAATAATAATATCTCGGTGGGCCACCAAAAGCCTTCCCACGCAATGCCACAACTTCCTGTGCTTCCAGCACACCGATTCCCACTTTGCTTTTATTAATGTAAAGGGGTTTACATCCAATTGCACTAAATAATCCCCTAAACATTTTTTTTTTCATAAGTGCATAAGTACGTAGATAGAGATGCTGCACCCACACACCGGTATTTTTTTTTTTTTTACTAATTTTACCAATTCCTGCCATAGGGAGAGCTAATCTGCATTTATATGTTTCTGGTACCTGCAGAAAGAGGAAGCCTGTAGAAGATAAAGAAAAAAGAATTTTAAACTTGACCTTTAAGACTTAATGGAAAGAAATAACATGGAAATTCAAGGAAAAGATGCTGATGTGTTCTTGTGTAATGTCAGCTTGTGGAGTTCAATCTTAACTGTCCTTAACAGCAAATTACACTGCTGCATTTTAGCCGGAGAGTCTCAGAAGGCTGTGAACGATGCCCACTCTCCCGTAGCCCACGTGGCCAGGAGAGCCGTAACACTAAAGCAGACAACTCAAATAATTTAGAATTTCAGAGGAGATTATAAATTAGACTTACCCACTGCAGGACGGAGCGTTGGCGTGGGGGTGTGAAGGTGCACTGGGCATGAGAGGGACTGCGTCCTCTCTGGTGTTCTGCCTTGGAGGACAGGAGATAGAATCATAGAATCATTTTTGTTGGAAGGGACCTTTAAGATCTTGCCTGCTAACCCTTTCGGTGAAGAAATTTTTCCTAATATCCATCCTAAACCTCCCCTGGTGCAACTTGAGGCCCCTTCTTCTTGTCCCATCACCTGTTACTTGGGAGAAGAGACCGACCCCCCCTTGGCTACCCCCTCCTTTCAGGGAGTTGTGGAGAGCGAGAAGGTCTCCCCTCAGCCTTCCTTTCTCCAGGCTGAACACCCCCAGCTCCCTCAGCCTCTCCTCATGAGACTTGTCTTCTCCAGACCCCTCACCAGAACCTCCAGATGGCTCCCCAAAAACCCTCTCCCCACAGCGAAACACCGCTGGGCAGGGTGCTGGGCTACAGGAACCCCACCAACTGTCCACCTGCAACCCTCAGCCTGGTTCCCACCAAATGTCCACCTGCAACTGTCAGGCCATTTCTGGAAGAACTAGGGCAGCAAGTGCGTGCAGTGTCCTCCTCATTTTGCTGGTTCTTCTGCTTATTGTCCGCAAATGACAGTTCTTACACGTCCTCAGACTCCAGTTTTGAACAACCGCAACAGCATGACATTTCAGATAAAAGCTAAGTAAAAATGGCTGTGTTGACATCTCCTGCAGGAAAAAATACATAAGTATTAGGTTGGAAGTGACATTTTCCCAGGAGAAATCTTTGCTTTTTGTGAAACCATATGTTTTGGAACAACCCTGTGCACACAGTTTTTGACCTGTTCACCTCTCGGCGGAGATAAAGCCTTTGGGAAGGCATCCACCTCTGGTTGGTTTTAATTCATCGGGAATAAGGGTGACACTCCCGAATCAATAGTAAATAGAGACGTATGTGTCATCGTTCACGAGGCGTTTAGGAGCGGGCACAGGCGTTTCATTGCATGGTGAGCAGCTCTTGTTGCTTTGCCGCAGTCAGCTGAGCTTTCCAAAACCCCAAATTAATGTGATCTTATGAAGACTTGTTCAGCAGCACAAAGACTTCTATTCAGATGGTTTCAAGGAAACAATCCAAGAAAATGTTCCTTTCAAAAGTCTTCTGTGCGAGTACATTCAGACAGTTTCTTGAACTCACAACCAGTTACAACACTCATTTAATTCCGTATTTGTTTAGAGAGATTTATCTATTCATGCAAAACTGGTAAAGGGAGACACTGAGGGGGTGCCTCGAGTGGCACAATGCAGCATGAGGTTACCAGCACCTTACGTATAACCTGTTCCAATTTTAAATTTTACCCTTAAAATCTCTTTTCTTGCACGTTTTCAGAGGCAATGTGTTTTTAACAAGAAGATGACGACAGCTCTTTGCTTGCGTTTAAAGATTTCGTCCTTGAGAAGAGGTTTAGGAATCACATGAATTGAAAGGAGAAAAAAAAATAAAGCTTTTCACCCAGGCTTTCATGGCCTGGGTAGCATCAACATCTACATATCAATCCCTCCTGCTCTGCTCGTTGAGGAATATTTTTGCATTCTTCAGACTACCAGACCCCTGTCTAAAAACAAGACATCTCTGGAGATCTGTTTTCTTGAGCTCGGGGTCATGTGTAAACCAGAGGCTCTGCTGAAAAATGGAAATAATCCTTCTCTTTGGGAAGCCCTTTGAATAAATGATTCAATCTGTTTTCTGACCAAGTGCTTTGAAGACTCCAATTTGTGGTGATTTAACAACACTTGAGAGGAGAAGTCCAATAAAAAGCTCATTCAAGGTGGAAATCGCAGCAGCAGTCGTGCATGCATATTTTGAACATCACAGTGAAACAAAATGATATAGAAGAGTAACACGAAATAGAAAACAAACACTTCCATTTGAAGGCAAAAATAGAATAAAAACATTTTACAGAAATAATACAACTCCGGTTAACAAAAGCAGGGTTAGCTTACAATTGCTTTTATTACTTCACATACTATTCTTGGATGAACAAACCAAGAGCTACCGCAGTTCCCCTCAGCAGCATCATAAATATTCCTGAAAATTCACTAAAGGTAATGAACAGGTTGAAACAATCTGACAAAAATAATTCCAGCCTTCCCGTGGGGATAATGTGCCCCGATAGCACCATGCGCGGCCCCTGCAATTCTCTGCCGCGCTCGGTGGCCAGAAATTTCTGCAGAGGAAAACTGAATTTATTCCTGATGATGGTTTCCTACGTGGTGTTCCCAGAAGTGCTCCGTGGGGCTGGGCTGAGGTTTTGGGGCAAGAACCCTGTTTTTTTGCATCATACCCCTGCCGTGAATTTCAGCAATAGTCCCGGTGGTGCTTAAGCCGGAGGTTAAGTTTGGAAACGTTGCTGCCAAAAAGATAGTAATTTACCCAAGTGTGCACAGCAAAGGTTCATACATCTCTCATCAGCACGAGGCAGGAGCTACCACACCGCAGGATTTTACACCCCGGGTACGGCTTTCATTATTTTTATGGTGGCGCATCGCTGGTGTGTGTCCTATCGCCTCCCCAGCGAGTGCTTCGTAGAGCACAACTCGTGCAGCTCAGCTCAGCCTGGCAAAACATCTGCTGGAGCTTGCAAAGTAAAGCTCGTGTACGTGCATGTGTACGGAGGGAAGGTTTTCAGCATCCCATTTTTCTTATCTTAAAAAAACCAAGTGGCTTGGGCAGTTGGACCTCCCCATGGGAAGCCAGGCGGAGGCGAAGGGGCTCAGGAGCCTTGTTCCGAGGATGACTCCATCTGTGTCACCTCCTGCTGCTCGTGCGTGTCACCTCTTGTGCTTCTTCGGGCTCCCCGGGCTTGCCAAAGGCCACCTTTTCAGCTGCGCTCAGTCAAACACCGCGGCAGTGCCCGCAGCACACTTGGCACTCCATTTCCTCCCCTAGAATGTGAATGAAATGCCGTGCTCTCCAACCTAGCTATTGCCAGATCTGACTCACGGTGTCTTTTAAGCACTATTTGTCAGCAAAGTACGTGCAATTTGATCAGGGCACATAGTTAAACTTTATTTTCAACAACCATTATAAGCATTTTAATTGTGAATTCAATTTCCGAAGCCAACTTTCGGTGGCTCCAGTTGTCCACAGACAGAGGCGAGTGGTCCTGGAGAAGTTTAGCAGAAGCTGTTTGGTCCCTGTCAGGTTACTTGGGATGGAAAAACCTATCCAAATGTTTAGTTTTTCTCAAACTTGGTTTATTATTAAAATCTCATTGACAAGCAACAAGAGGGCTTCCAGTGTTACAATAATTCATCTAATCCAGCTCATACCTTGAGATGGCACCCAAATATCTTCACACAGGTTTAAGCAGACACAAAATACAGCTTGCATAAATACATTTTGAATTGCCCTAGCTAAGATTCGCAGGTATTTGACAACTGTTATTAAGCATTCAGGATTCTTTTCTCTGTTTTCCTTGTAAGATAGCTGTAAAAAATCCAGCATCTCAATGTCTGAGTCACCGCTGACTCACAGGTAAAACTATCCACGCTTGTTTTGGATACGCCAAGAGTACGAACACAGTCTGTGGCACGCCGAGATACCTCGGAGCATCTGTCTGCCCAAACAGAAATTAAACTTCTTTGCATGAAACACGCTGGCTCCCGCCAATCGATTTAATGAGCTGCAAGCGGCTGCCAGAATATCATCCCCACTTTGCATCTACTTATCCTCTCATCCAACACACTCCAAGACGAATTCATTACGGCAGTGCATTTGGATTTCATATCCACCGGTTTCTGGATTGAAAGATGTTTTCTCCTGTTTTTCTCCCACAAAGCTTCCCTCTTCGTTGTCCTTGCCCCAGAGACACCCAAGAGATGTTGTCCCTCTTTAAGGAGCACTGTCAGGGTTTCTAACTCCCTTTGACGCGCATCACCTGAAGGACCCAGAAGAGGAGAAGACAATCAGGCTAGCTTTGTGGGGAAGAATAGCGGCATGAAAGGGTTCTTCAAGGAACAGAAAAGCAGAGGCAGAGGCAGAGGCTGGCAGAAGCCCCTCCATCCCAGGCGATGTTCACAGGGATGGTTACGTGTGTGGCCAGCCTGAGACCTTCACCCATGATGGGGCCCTCCAAGCCCTCCAAGCCCTCCTTCCTCGCAGCCCAGCCCAAATTCCCTGGTAGGGCTATTTCTGGTGGAAAAGTGTGTTCCTGGGAGACACGTGCGTGCCACCACTCTATTTACTTCTTGGGCTTCCACAAAGCAAATGCAGCTTCGTGGTGCATCTCTGAGCAGCCCCAGATGCTGCAAGGCTGGATCCAGCCTCCAAGGCAGGACCATCCTTCTCCAGGCTGAGCTGTATCTGTGCTGCATCTCTTCAGTTTAGTTTCTTTTTTGATGCATTTTTTATTTCGCACAATATATTATTAACTCTGTGAGTTGCTCCGTGTCTTGCTCAAGGCCACATCTCCCTCTGCAGTGAGCAGACCCTCAAACGTGCTGTTGGTTCCTGGTTTGAGCATGACTCGCCTTTTCTGGCTTGGGGTGGGCAGAGGCTCTCACGCAGTGCTGCCCGGGCCCTGCACCAGCAAAGGGCAGAAGACCCTTGAATAACGTAGTTTTAAATGTGAATTATGGTGGGACAAGGTGGTTTGGTCAAGAAAACCTCTGCCTGAGTTTTCCTGTAGCAGAATCGCTCTCTTTTAGCTAATGCCAAAATTGCCGCGTGTCTCCAGCCAGCACCACTCCTATTACGGGATTAAGCAAATCCTTTGCTATGCAGCTGCCTGTCGGAGGATCTTCTAATTTAAGGGTTACTTGTACATATTAGTAGTTGTAAATGGCCACTACCAGTGGCAACTGGAGCTGGAAAGGAGAGGACACAAAGAAAGATGTCCTGATAATCTCCCTTAGGCAACTCTGTGTGGTTTTGAACACTGAGCATTTGTTACAAGGACTGCTCCAAGGATGCAAGCTGTGAACAGCCCAAGTAGTGGGAGCACGAGGACACGTGTGGTAACACCATCATACAAGTGCCCAGCAGAAAGCTGGAAAGAAAGCAGGTGGAGGAGCTGCCTGAGAAATGGGCTTTCCTTTATTTAATCTCATTCATCAGTACTTGAGTGTTTAGGGATAGGAATTGCTGTTCCCCACAGAAATACCCCGAGGGTTTGAATAACCTGGTCTCCAACACCCCAGAAGACTCCCTGCAGGTTCAAGGCTGGGTTTGCTTCCATGGTCCCAGCAGGACGCATCCTGGGATGTCCTCAGGGTGGCCGCAGATGCAGCAAAGTGGAAATGGGATGATTCAGCTCGGGTCAGGGCTGACTTTCTGTGCAAATGGTCAAAGTTCCTAATGAGTCACACGCAGCTCCTCCCAGCCCGCGAAGGAGCAGAGTTTTGCCCTTTGCACATGGACGACGAGACTGGGAAACTGCAAACCTCCTGAGTTTTGCCCACTAGAACATCACTGTTCACAGCCGGAGTTGTTTTTTTCTCATAGCAATGATGAAATCTCAGATTATATTGGCCTTTTATGCAAGACTATCACATACTTTTCTGCAAGGACAGCATTTAAAAAGAGGACAAGAGGAGGGTTCTCCTTCAAGGAGTGAAACAAGACCTAGCGGGTCACTCAGTAGTCCCTTACCCTGAGAAAGTGCAGGATTTGTCCCTGTAACATTTCCACCAACATTTTGTCTAGTCTAGTTTTCAAAGTCTCAAGTGGAGAGGATTTACTCGAGGTCTGGCATCGCTCACTTGCCTCTCTGGTTAATGTTGAAGCATCCCTGCCAGCATGGCTTTAATCTCCATCTCTGTGAGGGATTATTATATTTAGGCAGAAGTTAAATAAAGAATGAAGACAAATAATCTACACTGAAAGGAGAACAGCAGCTCACCATTCTCTGCTTGCTTCAAGTGAAACAGGTTTCAGTGGGATTTAGAGGTGGTGAGAGTGACAGGGGATCTGTGCCTCCCTGGGATCCCACAGCCTGGGACACCCTGTGTTGTGTTGTATGGTCCCTGCGGATGGGGTTTGCACTACGGACAGGGGAGAGGACATCACTGGGGCCAGCCTTGGGACAGGTAGGATCAACATGATTGGCTGTTATCATCCAGGGAAAAGTGGAAACTCCAAAGGAAGATGATGATAAATGTCTATTTATATGTCCATATTTATATGATCCTGGGCTCATCCCCAGCAGCATGGGCAGCAGGGCCAGGGGGGGATTCTGCCCCTCTGCCCCGCTCTGTGAGACCCCCCTGCAGCGCTGCCTCCAGCCCTGGGGCACCAACAGCAGAAGGACACGGAGCTGTTGGAGCGGGGCCAGAGGAGGCCCCGGAGATGCTGGGAGGGCTGGAGCCCCTCTGCTGTGGGGACAGGCTGAGAGAGCTGGGGGGGTTCAGCCTGGAGAAGAGAAGGCTCCGGGGAGACCTTCCAGCCCCTTCCAGGCCCTCAAGGGGCTCCAGGAAAGCTGGGGAGGGACTCTGGAGCAGGGAGGGGAGCCATGGGACGAGGGGGAAGGGTTTTACACTGACAGAGGGGAGATTGAGATGAGATGTGAGGCAGAAATTGTTTGCTGTGAGGGCGGTGAGCCCCTGGCCCAGGTTGCCCAGAGAAGCTGTGGCTGCCCCATCCCTGGAGGGGTTCAAGGCCAGGTTGGACGGGGCTTGGAGCAACCTGGGCTGGTGGGAGGTGTCCCTGCCCAGGGCAGGGGGGTGGAACGAGATGGTCTTGAAGCTCCCTTCCGACCCAAACCATTCCATGAGTCTATGATTCTATTATTTTATTCAGTTCTATTTTTTTCTGCTCAGTTATTGTTCGATATAGTGATGGATGCCTGTCAGAGAGCAGGGAAAGGGTTCCCAGCACTATCCCACACCCATTCCTGCCTGCTCTGCATGGACGGCCTTCCGTGGGCTGAAACCAGAGCACCTTTCAGAAAAAAACCCATAGCACATCCCACCGAACTGATAAACCTCTGCGCCATTCAAGACGAACAAATCTGTTTGTTTGTTTGCTTTTAAAATTGAATTAAAATATCATAGGCAATTATTCCCAACCGTTTTCTTTGGAAAGGCTTTGCAAACATCTTGCCTGGTGGGTAAATGCCATTTAGGTCATCTGATTGAAGGCAAGCCCCTCGTCTTTGACTCTGCCCTTGCTGGAAGATTTCTGTTTCATTAGCACAGTATTAATGAGTCTGGATTTTAAAGCAGGTGTTAAGTGCAATCAGAGCAGCTTTATTAGGCTACAAATTGTCTGGAGCTGACAAAGGCAGTCGGATGGGTCCATGCTCGGTTAACCTTTGCCTGCGTGTATGACTTGGCTGATTAAACAGCGATTGATAATGACCTTCAGCCCGGGGAGCCTTTAAAGGTGATGCCGCATAGACTCCACTGTGCTGAATGTAAATCTTTACAGGATCATCACCTTTTCAATTTAGGAACCCATACAGTCATTTTAAAATTATGCAATAGCATGCTACAGCAAGGAGCTAATTGACGGGCGCTAAACCGGTATTTTGAATGCAGCCTGAGAGAGGGATATTAACACGGTTGTATTTAACAGAAACGAGTATTAAGGATTCGAAGGTACTGATGTTTAACCAACGTCTGGCGACTCAAGTACTATATATTTATATAAAAATGAAAGTGAGAGATTTTATGGGAGCCGCCCTTTCTGGGTCCCGACCCCAGCCGCGCTGAAGTCAAGCAAAATATTTCCCTTGGCCACAGCAGAGCCGGGCTCGGGGGCCGGCGTTTTGGGAGGCAGCGGGTACTGTGGCTCACAAACCTGGCAGTTCCCTGCGTTCCCATCGAGGCCAAGGCAGCAGGCGATGCAGGAGGTAGTCGTGGTCTTTCCATCCTCTTTCCTGAGCAGAAGGAGTCGGGCACCGCAAAGATGCTCGGCCCTGGGGCATTTCTGATGCCTGTACAACAGCGGTGTCCGGCGTAAGAAACAGAGAATTTTGAGAGTCCAACAGTCAAGACGCAATGCTTTGGCTAAAAATACCACATTAGTCTCCCTTTCAGAAGATACTGATGACTTGTTGCTAGATAAATTTGCATTGATGTAATAACATGGGCGCGTGCGAGGAAAAACTGCAGAAAAGTGTTATGCAGGTGAATCTGGGAGGGAGATCTGGGCAGAAGAGGAAATTAATCACAGAATCATGGAATGGTTTGGGTTGGAAGGGACCTTAAAGACCACCTCCTTCCAACCTCCTGCCCTGGACAGGGACACCTCCCACCAGCCCAGGTTGCTCCAAGCCCCGTCCAACCTGGCTTTGAAATGACTCAGGACGCACACAGCGATGGCCGAATTTGTCTAGTCCACGTGAAAACGTGAGCATAAAACTTCAGAAATCCCGCTTTCCTCTTTGCAGTTGTGAGAAAAAAGTACTTTTCGGAAAGAAACTATTAAGAGTGGGGATACAGCACAGAGGTAGATGCTAATGACATACAGGTGAAAACAGAGAGAGGGATTTTATGGTTTTATAAGTGGTCAAGTCTTGAGGAGAAACACTCAGACGTGCAGCGACCCCAGAAGAAAATAAGTAGATGTGGCTGGTAGGGGTGGGGGTTACAGGAGGGGCTGGTGCCGCCAGCACGGGCTGCCCAAGGACGATGCCCTTCACTCTGGGCTCCTCTCCGTGGGGACGGCTCTGCTCCCACCACCGTGCCAGGCTCCATCCGGGCTGTGCCGGGGCTGCCAAGGGGTGTCTGGTTGGAGAAGGATTTAAGGAACCCCCCAAAAGCCCCTCCAGCAGCGCTGCCCCTCTTCTCTCCAGAGTTTTTATTTTATTGCTTCCTTCCAGAGCCGTATATTTTGCTGCAAGCGTGGAATTTCTCGCACGTCACCACGCCCGACGGGGCAGATTTATGTTCCCCAGCAGCAAGAGCCCCCGGTGGGCATCCCCTGGCCCTTTTGGAGAGCAGCAATCCACCGATCCCACTCCGGCGGCGCTGGGAGAAGCTGGAGCATCTCCAAAACCTGCCCCTGGGCTAGAGAAATGCGGGACTTGTTCGTAGCACTTCATAAAGCCCAACCCCTCCTTCCCCGGGTGCACGGGGGCGAGCGCGGAGGAGGGGGCTGCGCAGAGTCCCACACCTCCGGGTCACCGGTTCAGAGCCATACACGCTTCCAACATCCAAATACAATTTTAATCCATGTCTTTTGACGGTTTACAGCAGGTCCTGAGCTTGCTGCATGGAGGGGATGGGATGGCCACAAGGCACCAGCTCCTCCTGTTTCTAACTGCTAGGCTATATATAAAAAAGGAGTTAAAATGTAATTTATCTCAGGTTTTCCCGTACCAACCACTGATGCAGTTGGCGGCACGGTGAGCTCTGGAAACCTGGGGGCTGGAGGAGGCCGGGGGGACTCTCTCCTGCTCCCCGCAGCCAGAGCATCCTCACCAGCCGACCTCCACCCACCCAGTTGGGAGGATGCTGTAAAAAACTATTTTGCTCCAATTAAAGAAGGAGATAAACGTCCGGTTGCCCATTTCTGACCGGGATGGGAAAAGTAAGGGGTGGGCTCCCGCGAGGTCCGTGTTTTCCCCCCCCATGTCAGTGTTCTCCGGGAGCACAGGCGGGGTGGGAATCTCCAAGAAAAGGTCTGTTTATAAAAAAAATGCTTTAAAAACCCCGGTGGTATTTCCTGAAACACTCGTGGACATAAACATTTGTGCCGGCCCTGCGCGGAGCGTGTCAGGGAGGATGCGGCAGGCGTTTGGGGGGCACCTGGGGGAGCCAGGCCATCCCCGTCGCATGCTGGCTGTGCTGCTTCTCGTGCCGTCCACAAACTGACCCATTTGGGGGCACAAACCCCTCAGGTTCATACTTGCTGATGTGCTTTAGCTTCGGAACATCCCCCTTTTTTCATCACCCCAGGGTCGGTGCTGCTGGGCTGCGGGGAGCCGCAGGCAGAATGGAGGATGCCCTCCGGCAGCTCCCGCACGCCCACTCCGGAGCATATTTTTAAAGCAGTTCCACAGACTGGGGAAACACCCGGATCCTCACTGGGAGCCAGGAACGACAGGCAAACTGCTGGCAGCGCTTCCCGAGAGCACGTCTGGCATCTCCTCCTGCCCGTGCACGGGTACAAATCCCCGCAGGCAGTGCCATCGAGCTCTTCTTTCACTCCAACAGCGCCAGCGTGAAGTCACAAGTTATTTTTTTTAGAAAAGCAGCTTTTTTTTTTTTTTATATATCTTTTTCACCCCTCCCAGGCCAGCTGCTGCCCATTCATCCGTCGTTGTGACTCCCACGTAATGAATGAAGGCGACGGACGCGGTCCCCGCCGGTGTCATCCCGGGTCGTACGATGGGTGACAGCGCACCATTAATGTGCTGGAAATCCCCGCCCCTGCACTGGCATGGCCCGTTGGGGCGAGTGGGGAGCCGGGGAGCGGAGAAGCAGGAACACTGCAGAGGAGAGGGACACCCTCCGCAAGGCAATAAAAGCTGGGTGTAAAGCTGGGTGTTTGCTGAGGTCCCAGCAGGACAGAAGATGCAAAGCCATGACAGAGAGACCTTTACACGCGTTCGTGTCGTGCGTCCAGCTGGGATGGGGTTGACTTTCTTGCTGCCAGCTGGTGTAGTGCCGTGGTTTGGATTCGGGATGGGAATAGTGTTGGTAGAACACTGGTGGGTTTGGGTGTTGCTGAGCTCTCAAGGCCTTTTTCTGCTCCCCACCCCAGCAGCGAGCGGGCTGGGGGGCACAAGGAGCTGGGAGGGGACACAGCCGGGACAGCTGACCCCAACTGGCCAAAGGGATGTCCCATCCCACATGGCATCCTGCTCAGCATGGAAACCTGGGGGAGGAAGGAGGAAGAGGGGGACGTTTGGAGCGATGGCGTTTGTCTTCCCAAGTCACCGTTACGTGTGATGGAGCCCGGCTTCCCTGGGGATGGCTGAGCACCTGCCCGCCCGTGGGGAGCAGGGAATGAATTCCTTGTTTGGCTTTGCTTGTGCGCACAGCTTTTGCTCTACCTATTAAACTGCCTTTAATTCAACCCATGAGGTTTTCCTCACTTACTCTTTGAATTCTCTCCTCCGTCCCAACCGGAGGGAGGGAGGGAAGGAGGGAGCAGATGTGTTGTCCTAGTTTCTGGCTGGGGTTTAACCACGACAGTTCGCCTCCAAATCCAGGCTCTTGGCTTGCATTTAGGCTGCTGAGCCAGGCCAAGCTCTAACTCGGCTCCGCGCTCACACCCCCCGCTTCGCCAAAGCCTACCACAACGCCAGTCTCTAACGGAGAAACGTCTCTCTCACCTAATCCCGGCACAAAAGATTACCTCGGAATAAAGGGCGATAATGAAAGAAGAGAAAACCTGTGTTTGCTCCTGGAGATTTCGATTGTGTCTGGCTGAAAGGCTGTTGCACAGTGCCCGGCGATGCTCCCATTTTATTGCCCCGTCAGCACAAGGAGGTGGATTTATCCCGGATTCCCGCAGCAGCGAGGATGCTCCCGTGCACTGTGCGCCCTCAGTGCTGTGCGGGAGCAGACGAAGAAGAGTCCTCCAGCATCTCTAATGAAGGCGTTAGAAGTAAATTAAGTCAGGAGGCTGAAATCCACGGCTTTCCTCCTTACCACTGCATCCCTGAAGGTCTGGGAATACCCACGGGAGGCTGGTGGAAGGAGAGAGCCGGCTCCTCAGCTGATTTATAGCGAGGTTGTGGCTGGCAAAGAAATGTTTAAAGAACTGCATTTACACGCAGGCTCTGGTTTTCCCAAATCCCGGCAGTGGCCGCTGCGGGGGTACGGCCACACACAGCGAACCCGGGGGACCGGGGGTGGCAGCAGCCACCAGGCTGCCCCAGAGACGTTGGGGTTTTATGAACTACGGGTGAACATGGAGATGAATATGATCTACCTGTCCTTTACGGCTCTGGCTCAGACCCACGTACATCCCCGGGAAATAGAGCCCACCATTAAATACAGCCCGGGATGGGTTTGCTGGGATGCTCTACGGAGCGTCCTGGTCACAGCGGCTCTTTCCTGCCTCTGCTCGGGAAAACAGGCGGAAAAATTGGCTGCAGATCCCATGCAAAGGGAAGTCACACGTGGCCAAACGGAGCAGCATAAATCAGTTTTTAATTTCAGCTGCATTATTTGTTCGTTAGTTCATTTATTAGTTCATTGATTGAACCCGATGGTGTATCACTCCCATACGTACAAATAGATATTGCTGTAGAGGGGCTGCACTGCCCAGCTCAGCAGAGCTTCCTCTGGACTAGTGCGGACATCACCTCCTGCAGCAGTGAGGAACGCGGCTTTCCCCTGCCATAGCACTAAGCTAAATAAGGATTAATTCACTTTGCAGCTTCCAGAGCCAGACACATCATGGCCAGGCACAAGTCCTTCCCATGACAACTGTCCGTTAAAGTTTCTGCAGAGATTCAGGTCTGCAAATGTAGCTACGCATCCCAGCTATGATTTAAAACACTCATTTAACAACTGACTTAGCAGCATCCGAACAGTCTAAGTAGCATGGTTAATGTATGAAGATACGCAACTCAAAAATAAACTCCAGACCCTTGGAGACTCCCGCTGCGGCTTCATACGGCTGAATCGGAAAAGCCCCAAAGCAAGACCGGAGCGAGGGGATGCCAGAGCAGAGCCTGAGCCTGCTTTAGAGCTGCTTTTCCCAGGAAAGACACCGGCTGGTGCAGAACCTGGGGACTGCCGTGTTTTCACCTGCTTTTGGCAGCCAACGCCTGGAGATCCATTTATCTGGAGATGTTAGGACATGGGGGATTATAAAATCACCGAGATGCGTTCCTGCCATCAAAGAGAAACCCCAGCGGTGCTCGGGTTTATTCCAAGTCGCGCGAAGCAATGACCTAATCCTGTTTGATGGTGAACGCTGGCCTTTGATCTGCGCGATCGGGCTCAGGTTGGGAGTAGCCAGCTGCGCCCTTGGCTCCCAAAGAGAACGCGGTGTTGCCCACCTCTGAAGTTAGAGACACACTTATAAATCCTCCTCAGCTTCTGTATTCCAGGGGAAAAAAATTAATTACTCAGTGTTATTTCCCGAGGTTCATCAGAGCAGCGTCGGCACCCAAATCTCCGTAGGAGGGAGTAAGTAATTCGGTGCTGGGCTCACGGGTTGTGGTTGGGGTACGGGGGGCCGGGGGGTCCTGCAGGAACTGGCGATGGAGGGGGCATGATGTGGCTGGTGGCTGTGAGTTTTGGATGCCCTACGGGTGCTCGCGGGTGACTGCGTGACTGCTCCTTAGCCCGCAGGGCACACGCAAACCTCGTTTGCTCAGCCTTTAACACAGCCGACACCTAACCCAGCCGGGTGCCTCTCCTCACCGCATGGGCAGCATCCGCTGCAGCAAAGGCTGCCGGACCAGAGCCGCAAGGACGGAAAACTCTCGTCCTGCTTTGAGCGACACGGGATTTATTTCTCTTTCAGTAAGGGCTCTTGTAATGCCTGGGAAAATTGCATTTTTAGAAGACTCTGGTGACTGAATTTGGGAAAATATTTCCTTTACAGCCAGCTCTGGGGTACAGGTTTCAAGGTCTCGGTGTTTCCGAGCTCCCCAGGTGCGGGCACGAGGAGGAGCGAGAGCCAGGCACTTGCCCCAGGCTGCCAACAGGGTTATTTCATACCATTCACAGTCAATATGAATTAGAAAGTTTGCTGAGGAGTTCTTTCTCTCTCTCTCTCTCTCTCCCATGACGTCTGGGATCCCGAGCCCTCCTCGCCCCGGTGCCGCAGCCCTCAGCCCTTCCCTCCCTCCCGCAGCTGCAGCGCTCGCAGGGTCCCCAGTTGGCTGTCCCTGGGGGGAGCGCACGGCTTCTGCTGGGGAAGGGGCTGGGGACAGTCCTGGGGTGTTGTATGTTGTGAGCAGGGTCAATAGTGGGTCTTCTGTATTACTAATGTTAATTATTTAGTCTTATTTCAACTCCTGGGTTTCCTTGTTTTTTCTGATTCCCGTTCCCAGGTGGGGAGGGGTCATTGGGTGATAGAATAATTGTCTAAATGACAATAAATCATTGTGGCCTCTTCAGACCATAATAACTCTCCAGCCCTGGCGTTGCTGCCCTGAAACCACGCAGCTGGACCCAAACCCCCTTGCGTGCAGTGCCGTGCCTTTATCTCCTGTTCAGTACCCCATCCCTGGAGGGGTTCAAGGCCAGGTTGGACGGGGCTTGGAGCAACCTGGGCTGGTGGGAGGTGTCCCTGCCCAGGGCAGGGGGTGGCACTGGGCAGTCTTCAAGGTCCCTTCCGACCCAAACCATTCCGTGACTCTACGATTCTATAATTCAACACATTTGCCTATTTCAATGCATTTTTTCCCATTTCAATGTGTTCTCCTATTTCAGTGCATTTTCCTACAGGAACAGGCTTTGCTATTTCAATGCGTCTCTTTTCCTCCAGCTCTGTACCTATGCTTTTCTCCACCCCCGGGTACTCAGAGAGGTTTCCCCTCAGGACCCTTCTGCATCGATGACGAGAAGCACCCGCCAGCCACCATCCTGCCTTTGCTCATGTTTGTCCCTGCCTGGGGACCGCCGGCCGCCACCAGCCTCTCCCCGCATCTGCTCGCCTCGGAGCAGCCCGTCCCGGCGGCTGGTGTTTAATCTTTCGGCGGATGACTCATGGGGAAACGCCAGCCTCATCCGTCGGGAATTTTAAACAGAGGCTTTTTTAAAAAAAAAGGAATTGAAGAAAGCAACCATCTGTCTGGAGGGGAAACGTGCCGGTTTCTTCTTTCTCTGCTGGGGAAGGGATGGAGGGAGGGAGGCAAAGCCGTGCCAGGCGCTGGGTCTGACCCACCAAACGCACTTCACCAAGTTTTGCCACTCCAGCTCCGGCTCTCTGCGTGCTGATGGCACGGGTTGTCATGACAATATCCCCTCAATAAACAAATCCCGGGGAATTTATCGGGGATTAAACCGCCATGAGTCCATAGAAGTGAGCCAAGATGCGCCATGGGACTCGCTGGCACCCGCGCCCAGGTTTCTCTGGCCATAGCCCTCCATCACAAGGAGGATTTTTGGGGTTGTTTGGGGTGGGTTTGTGGCTCTGCCCCCATCCCAGGGCCGTATCTGTGCCAGCAGGGATCTTCTGGGTTGGGGTGAGGATTTGCTGTCCCTTTTGCAGGAGGAGGGGTGAAGCCACATGTCCCCGATGCTCAGCTTTTAGGGCCAAAGCCAGGCGTTGCTTTCACCTTTTTGCTCCTACAGCAAATGGAAAGAGCTGCTGGCAAATTGCAAATGATTCATTGAGGAATTGGCATGGCACAGAATCAGCTGTTATCTTATTGCTTGAAATTAGGGGCTGAGGAAAAGGGTTGTCTCAGCAGCCCCTAAAAACGGGTTCCGGAGAGCAGGGGAAGGGGCTCTGATCCCCTCTGCAGGGATGTGCCCAGCCTGCCCTGCCTCTGTCGGTCTCACAGGCACGGCTGACTTTAATCCGATGCTACAAAGGCACGGAGAAAATAACCCAGGGCTGGAAAGGGGTAATAAACAGAAAAGAAATCATAGGACCTCTGCAAAATGCCCGGAAAGAAAATAATCCCTCCTTTGGCCAGCACTGGCGGTGAGGATCTGGCCCCGGGGGGCCAACAAGGAGCTTGAGAAAGGCACAGGCCACTTCTAGGAGAGCCGGAGAGAGGGAAGGAGCTCCGTTTGCAAGGGCTGTTCAAATTCCCAGCACACGCGCTGGGTGGACCGAAGGGCTGAAGTTATTCCAAGGGCTCCCTCACGCCTTATATGCGTTCGGCGCTGGCACCGGCGATGCTTTTAAGTTAACGCACAGCCGGAGAGTTCTCAGAAACTGCAAATATCATCATCTGCTTCTCATCAGGATGGCCATTTCAGAAAGCCACATCCCCTCTCCCTTCTCGCTCCAAAGCCGCCGGCACCCCGAGCTCACCCCGGCGCAGGACGCCACGGCGCTCGGCTGGACGGATCCCACCAGCTTCCATCGAAAATCCGACTGAAAAATGCTGTTTTCCAACAAATGGCATCAAAATCTAGTCAGGATGTATTTGAATGTCTCATTTTAGCGTATGCCTATTCCTTTCTACCAGTCTGGCTGGTGAAAATAGCTCTCGGAGCACTTTTTGCAAGCTTTTAACCAAAGCCCTTTGGCCGGGAGGCAGCTCCCACGGGCGGGCTATCAAAGGCAGTTGGTTTTTTTCCGTCTGCAAAGTTAAAATTCAGAAAATTTAAGAAACTACATGAGAAGCCATGGTGGTGATGAGCAGCTCAGGCCAACCGGACCTGCTCTTCACCTCCTGGGATGTGGGAGGTTTTTTTTGGGAGCACCTCTGCCAAGCACGGGGGGCACAGCAGGATGGGGGGGCACAAGGAGCTGGGAGGGGACACTGACCCCAACTGGCCAAAGGGATGTCCCGTACCATATGGCATCGTGCTCAGTGTATAAAGCTGTGGGAAGAAGAAGGAAAAAGGACTGGACAAAACCCTGAGTTCAGTTTGTAAGGCTGGTCTTTTGGGGAGCTTTAAGTCTTTTTTTCTTATTTTTTTCTCTTTTTTTTCTCCCCAGAAAACCAAGAATTTCTGTGGCCTAATTCCTTCCAGAAACTTGCGGCCCAAGTCACCGTCAGCTTTTGCCCTGCAGTGATTACAGCCGGCGGCTCCGGGACTGCTCTCCGCTTCAGCCTGTGGGAGCGAAATGGAATGGAGAGGATGCTTAAAAGCATGAAAAGCCTCATCAGCATCACGCCGCTCTTCCCATCTGTGCCAGAACAGCAAGGGATGGCCTTTTATCTCACCGGTTCTGAAATTTTAGGAGATTTAGCTTACTCGCGGCCTTTGAAAGTCCCTGCTGAAGTGCTCACCGGAGCTGCGGCGGGTCTGTTAGGATAATCAGGAGAGACGGCCGGGCACTCCTCTGCGCTCCCGGGTGGTCCGCGTGGAAACTCCCCGGCACGCCATGGCTTTCCCATCCTGCTGGAAAAAAAAAAGTAAATCCAGTAGCCCTAGGGAATCGTCGCAGCATTTTGACAGACCTGAATTATATCCCGGTTAAGCCCTCGTGGCCTTCGCTGTACTGTGCAGCCTTCTTGCTGGGAGACTTCATCAGCGAGATAAGTCATTAAAACGGGACCTCCGCGGATTTTGCTTGGCTCCTGCCAGAGAAAGGGTGGGTTTTTTTCCCTTGCTGAGGGATTTCAGAGGTGTAAGTACCAGGATGGTCACCTTCCCAGGATGCTGCGGTGCCTTCCCGGGATGCTGCAAGGACTCCATGCCTCCGGGCAGAGCAGCCTGGAAAAGCTCGGGATGCTGCCGCTGTGCTGCGGGAAGAGGGAGCAGGATGAACCCCATTCCATCATCCAGCAAACCCATGTCATGACAGATAAAACCAGAATTATGATTAATAGTGGGTATATCCTGCAAAGCGTACAAGGCTCAAAACCACTAATGTACCTGGCAAATTTATTCTGAGATTTTTCTCTTCTATTTCTGCCATTAAATATACTTTGGGGGGGAGAAAAGCGACTTCTAATATCCCCAAGTGCTGGAAACGTGAACATCTTGAAAATGCCTTGAAAAGCCTGGAAACGATCCAGCCACGGAGCACGAAATCTCACGCTCAAACCTCCAGCAAGGGTTTCAAAAAGTGACTGCTCGGGGCTGTAGTCATGGTGAAAGGCTTGATAAACCAAAATATATCGGGGGGGGGGGAAAGATGGGAAAAGGGGATTAAAGGCAGCCTCGGTGGGAATAGTGGGAGGCTGCCGTGGAAAACTGGCGGTGGCACAGGGCTGGGGACAAGCCTTTGGCACAGAGGAGGATCTAAATACCCGACGTGAGTGGCCTGAGTAGCAGAAATAGGGTAAAATTAACGGTGTAGGAATGAAAAGTGATGTGTGTGGGGACGGGTAACGGAGATCCGCGATGCTACATGTTGTATCCCTGGGAAGAAATGGGGCGCACGAGGGAGAGGGCGGCTGCGGGGCGCAGCTGCCTGAAATGAGCCAGGTATTTCCACAGCAAAAGGGACCAGATTCGGTCAAAGAGGAGGAAAAATACTCAGTTTGCCACTGGGTGAAAACTGGGAATTGGGACTGGGGTGGAGTTGTGGATGGAGTAGAGAGGGAAAGGCGTCCAGACGGTGAGCATCGTCCCCCGGCTGGCACCGAGGAGGAGCCCATCGTCTCCCGGAGGTGCCCGCTGCCCACGGCCAGCCCCCGCCTCAAAGGGAGAAATTTGGCGCCGCGGGGAGTCGCTGGTTATTTTCCCGAATATGCCATATGCAGAGAAATCGAAAAGGGGAGGGAAAATGACCTTTAACACTAAGATCACAAAAAAAAAAAAAAAAAAAAAAAGAGAGAGAAAGAAACCAACCCAAACCATTACCATGATCATTGTAGCATGAAACACAAAACCTTCCTCTCGGAGCCGCACAAAGCCGTGCGGAGCACACCAGAGTAATTAATAAAATGAAAGCCCCGTTCCTTGCAGATGGAGATGTGGGGAATAAAGGAGCTACACTGCGCGGGGCTGTCATGCATCGCATGCTACATCTGTTATGGAAATCAGTGGTGGTGGGGCCTTTTGTTCGGGCTAAAGCCCTCCCAACAGGGATTTGGCTGAAGTAGATTTTCTTGTTATTAAACATGATTTCGAGCTAGTTGAGAGCAGATGCTCCTGCAGCATTTGGAACTAATAACCAGCCTTCAAGTGTGCAGCATCCCTGAAAAGTCTGGGATCGCCTGCAAGAGCGATTCCGGCTGGGAGCTAATGCGCTGCCCTGGCTCCCTGCTTTGCACATGAATGCTGCTGACACCAGATGAGCCTTCTGGCCTCCCCGCTGCCAGCGCCCCCCCGGCACCCCCAGCCTTTTCATCGCCGGGGAGCAGAGCGAGATGCGCACACACACACACACACATCGCAGCGCCCTCCCGCATCCCCCCAGGCCGCACAAAGCCCTCCTCCCTTTGGAAAGGCACCAAAGCCCATGCGCTCCCCGCGCCCCCGCGACCCCCAGCATCCTCAAATCTTAACGAAATCCCTCTGATGTCCCTCTCCAACGCCTCTTTGCTCAAGCCTCCCTGGCCGTGCCCTGCGTCGAGCGGGAAAGGAGCCCAGCACGGGGCCACCTGCTTTGGCCAGAGCCATCGGGATAAATGGTGGGAGCGCAGAAGGAAGGGACAAAGGCAGAAACCCCCCCGCAGCCTGGGCTCATCCCCAGCAGCGTGGGCAGCAGGGCCAGGGGGGGATTCTGCCCCTCTGCCCCGCTCTGTGAGACCCCCCTGCAGCGCTGCCTCCAGCTCTGGGGCACCAACAGCAGAAGGACACGGAGCTGTTGGAGCGGGGCCAGAGGAGGCCCCGGAGATGCTGGGAGGGCTGGAGCCCCTCTGCTGGGAGGACAGGCTGAGAGAGCTGGGGGGGTTCAGCCTGGAGAAGAGAAGGCTCTGGGGAGACCTTCCAGCCCCTGCCAGGCCCTCAAGGGGCTCCAGGAAAGCTGGGGAGGGACTCTGGAGCAGGGAGGGGAGCCATGGGACGAGGGGGAAGGGTTTTACACTGACAGAGGGGAGATTGAGATGAGATGTGAGGCAGAAATTGTTTGCTGTGAGGGCGGTGAGCCCCTGGCCCAGGTTGCCCAGAGAAGCTGTGGCTGCCCCATCCCTGGAGGGGTTCAAGGCCAGGTTGGACGGGGCTTGGAGCAACCTGGGCTGGTGGGAGGTGTCCCTGCCCAGGGCAGGGGGGTGGAACGAGATGATCTTGAAGGTCCCTTCCAACCCAAACCATTCCATGATTCCTGCGACTGCCCCAGCTGCAGGGGCAGGGACCACCCTGCGTCCCTACAGGCTGATCCAAAGTGGTGGGGATGGCTTCGCCTCCTTGGGAATGTGCTGGTTGCTCCGAGCCGCACATCCTTTCTAACATGGGCAGAGGAGAACAAAAGCAATTTATGGGGCTGCAGGGCATTTTCTGCCCCCTAAAAATGGACCTCCCACAGTCAGGGAAGGACTTTGAGTTGCAGGTTCCTCTGCAACTTTCAAGTTACTCCGAGCAGAGCCATTAACCTTATCCTGACCATAATAACTACAAATTAGATTCAAGACTTTCCTTAAACCCGACGCTGAGTCATTTATTCTGTAGCGTGTCTAGCGTTTAAGGAAATATCTTCCCTTGGATGCTGCCAGCTCCCGTGACTGCTGCTGGCTGGAAGGAGAGCATCCGCGATGCCAGGGATGCGCAGCATTGACCTTTGCAGGGCAGCACCGCCATCTCGCCCGCTCCTCGCCAGCACAGCGTCATGTTTTTCTTGGTGTTTGTCTGCTTTGGAAGCCTTTTGCTGCTCTTCGTCCTGTTTATTTGCCATGATTCACAGCAGGAGCCGCGGGTCGTTCTGAGCAGGGGCGGCTGACAAGGCTGGGCAGCATCGTATGGAGTGTCTCAGCTATGGGAAATCCTTCTCCTTCTGAAACGCCTGTTCTTCTGCAGCTTTAACCACCCCCCACAAGCGTGAGAATGCTGGTACATAGGGACATGCTTCTACAACTAAATTTGGGCGATGCAGTTGAAATGCATCCTTCTCTCTGCATATGCACACCTAAAAGTGCCAAGTTTTTTCACATCCCATTTCCTCAGGACCTTTTTCTCTGGTGTTGACAAAGGCAATACCATCCTGAAACACCGCACAGAGGTGCCATGCTGATGGTGTGCTGCTTGAAGGATCATAGAACCATAGAGTCATAGAATGGTTTGGGTTGGAAGGGACCTTGAAGCCCACCCAGTGCCACCCCCTGCCCTGGGCAGGGACACCTCCCACCAGCCCAGGTTGCTCCAAGCCCCGTCCAACCTGGCCTTGAACCCCTCCAGGGATGGGGCAGCCACAGCTTCTCTGGGCAACCTGGGCCAGGGGCTCACCGCCCTCACAGCAAACAATTTCTGCCTCACATCTCATCTCAGTCTCCCCTCTGTCAGTGTAAAACCCTTCCCCCTCGTCCCATGGCTCCCCTCCCTGCTCCAGAGTCCCTCCCCAGCTTTCCTGGAGCCCCTTGAGGGCCTGGAAGGGGCTGGAAGGTCTCCCCGGAGCCTTCTCTTCTCCAGGCTGAACCCCCCCAGCTCTCCCAGCCTGTCCCCACAGCAGAGGGGCTCCAGCCCTCCCAGCATCTCCGGGGCCTCCTCTGGCCCCGCTCCAACAGCTCCGTGTCCTTGTGCTGTTGGTGCCCCAGAGCTGGAGGCAGCGCTGCAGGGGGGTCTCACAGAGCGGGGCAGAAAAAGGCTGAGGTTCAGCGCCCAGCTCCTTTGCTGTTACATCCCCAGACACATTTTTCTGAGCAACCTCCTTTTCCCTTGCCCAGTCCCTCCACAGTCACCACTGCCTTGTCCTCAGCATTGGGCTCACAGAAGGACCCACCGTAACTCCTCAAGCAGCAGCCGGAGGTGCTCCAGGGCGTTACAGCCGATGTTCACCACCTATTTTACATGGTGACAACAACCACGGAGAGCACGTGGTGCTCGCATTCGATTCAGCATCCTCTGCCCCATTACATCCCAGGGCACCACCGGCACCACCGATGCCACTGGCCAGCCTGGCCGACCTGGACTCCAGCCATGGGTGGACACCTTAAAGACATCCACTGTGTTTATTTATTCTTCTCCTCCTTCAAATTGAGTGCTTGCTTAAGTCAAGGCTCCTTGTGCTGCGGGTGAAGCCTTTCTTTGGGCTGTTCCCCCCCCAGAAAAGCTGGGTAACACGAGGAGCAGAGCCCATACACAGCCCCACCAGGCAGCGCCCTTCCCCTTCCTCTGCCGCTCATGGGACCATGGACCATAACTTGACTCTCCCTGTGTACATATATATTTAACAATATTAAATAATGTGAGCATTGTCTCACTGTATTGCATATGCACTGAAAACCCACCTCATTTCAGGGGGGCACATGGGCACGCTGTAGCAGGTTATTGATACTTTCCACTCCAATATCTTACATTTTCCTGCTAAAATGAATCAAACGGCTCCTTTCATCCCAAAGCGGCACCTGGGGTGGGCTGGAGGCCAGCAGCGGGTCCCCCAGGGTGGCCTTTCCCACCCGCTGCCGGGGGCTGTGGGGAGCGGGACCCCAGGAATGTGGTTTAACCAGGCGCCGCCTGGGCGAGGGCGCAGCGGGTTCCCACGGCAGGGCCGGCCCCGGCTGGGGGGGTTCCTCCTCTGCTCCCCCCAGCTCTGCACGGGCGGCCGTGGCAGAGCTGGGACATCCCCTTCCGCAGCCTTTCTGCAGCTTAGATACCAGCAAGCTCTTACCGACACCGGCAGCGAATTGCGAGGGGAAAAGATCTATCAGCTGGAGGAGGACTTTGCAGAATTCGTGCCGCGGTGCGAACCTAATGGCGAGGAGCCGGAGTCGCCAGGATTAGTCCTTCCGCGGAGGGTGTGAAGCAGGGGGCTAACAAACCCATTTCTCCATTTGGCAGCTGTAGGAGAGGCTGCCTTTTCCACGGATTTCAAAATTGGACAAAGATCTTGTTTTCTTTCCCCCTAGATTGCTTCTCATCCCTAATCCTCCAAACTAATTTAAGGAGGATAAAAAAAAAAAATGAGACGCTTGGCAGAACATCCCTCCTCAATACCGAGCAACTTCCACCCTCGCAGGGATCTTCTGCTGGGAGCCTGGAGCCCAGAGCACCCCCTCGCTGGGGCTCAGTGCGATCCAAGGGTTCTTTGGGATGTTCAAGGGCCTCCCGGGAAGCTGAAGGAGCTGAACGGGCTGCAGGAAAATAGAAAAGTTGCTTCTGCATCCAAAACATTATCACAAACCAGCACCGGCTGCTGCTGCAGCCCTGGGGACCGCAGCTCTGCTGCAGCTGCAGCATCTCGGTGGCTTTTGCAGAAAGGCTGGCGGGTAGGAGGAGATCTGAATGAGATGGAAAGTCCCTGGGAAAAAAAAAACATGTTAATAAATCTTCTGCTATAAGAAAGAAAGGAGTTTGGTGGGAAGAAGCCAAATGAGCTGAGAATTACTAATTACTTGCTTTTCAGCAAATAATCCCTCCCGTAGGAGAGGCAGCGCTGCTACGTGAGGATTAGGCAACAAAATGCCACATTGACAACCTCAAACTATTAATTAGCCCAGCTCTCCCCGGTTCTCTCTGCAGATCGGCTACAAGAACCAGCCCAAGAGATGAGGAACGAGCTCGGTCTCTTCCTCGGGCTCTGCTCCCTGCCAGCCATCACCCCTGAGGAGGGCAGGTCCTGCCTGGGGGGAGCCAGGGCCACCAGGTGTCCACCACAGACCCAGCACCACCAAACTCTGCAACCCTCAAACTGAAGTAACTGCACCCACTAGAGCTTTAAGCAGCTACCAAGGTAGGTGGAAATACCCATAAATATCCATCAAACAGCACAACTCGGGCATTTTAAAGGTTTTTAGTGAGGAGTGTGGGGTGGGTTTGCTTTTGTTGCCCACCTTCTCCCCGCTGCGCTGGCATCCTGCTGGCCCCTGCCCCCTCGCTGGGCAGGATCAGGCGACGAGGCTGAGCTCATGACACCCAGTCTTGGAGACCAGGAGGTGGGGAATTGCTCATTCTCGGCGCCGTGGGGGCTTCCCATCCCGCCCAGGTTGGGTGCCAGCTGGATTTCGGCACCAGGAAGCAGCCCACCGTGTTTAGAAACGCCGCTCTCCCTGGGGATCTCCCCCGGGGATTTTCTGCAAGGGATGAGTTTTAGTAAATTACCGTAAGTGATTGCACAACCCAGTTGTGCAATAAAAGAGCAACAAAAAAAAAAGAAAAAATTGCAAAAATGAAGTGCTTTTTGGAAGCGGACCGTGGAGCCGTGGCGAGCCGCCAAGTTTGTTTTCCAGGGATCAAATGGTGCTGAAGAGAAACATCTGAGCAAGCCACAGCCCACGACCGAAAATACTTCCGATTCAGCCCGTGCTCGCTTCAGCAACTGGGGAGCTGATGGGGGCGATCATCTTACCAACACCAACATCAACCGCTGCGTCTGCAGGTGTGTCACCTCAGCCCAGGCTCCAGCTTTGGAAGAGCAAACCGCTGGTCCTTCCTCTCGCTCAGAGGTTCCAACCACCCTTGGCCAAAATTTAGCAAGAAATGTTTCACGCGAACAACAAAATTGGCAATTAATTCTGGTCTGAAGGAAACGGGAGAACTAGCAGCAGGGACTGAAAAACAAACGCTGGTAAGGTCAGCGGGTTTAGACAGAACTACCAACTTTTAAATCAAGACATCTTCATCTCAGAATCATAGAACCATAGATTGGAAGGGACCTTTCAGACCGTGTAGTCCAACCATCAACCATCTTCCACCCACTTAGAGCAAAATAAAGGAGGACTGAGCCGGTGGCATTAAATGAGGGTAGTGATCAACGTTGTTTAACTGCAAAAGGATCTTTATCTCCTTTCTGTAGGAGTCTGAGTTTGGTTTAATTAAACCGAGTACCTTTAACAGCACTGTCCTAATCCACACCGTGTGACTTGTGACCACACCACACTTAGGTATAACAGAGGAGCGACATGAAACCAAGCCTGAGCACACTAAACGGGTCAAAAATTCCTTACACACTTTGGTGGATCTCAAAAGCAAAACTGGAATCACCAGGAAGGCACGTTTCCAGTGAGGCTTCAAAGGGGTTATTTATCCTCACCTGCTTCACCATCTTACCAAGACCTGGAAAACAGCAGACCAGAGGTTGCAAAGAAATATCAGCATCTACAAAACCTGGGAGAGGGGTCAAGCGGTGAAGAACACGCATGTCCGTATCGCTCTACCACGTGTGAGCAAACACCAGCTGTGCCGTAGCCAGATGCCAGTAAAACCACTAAGCACTCTGTGTGGGGAACTGGTGATGTGAGGCCAAAAGGGTTATGGTGAAGCTTAGGATGAACACAAAAGCACTACTACTGCGCTTCCATCACTTGTAATCCTGATAAAGATGCCAAAAACCTAAAAGAGTGCTGAGAGGAACCACGCCACGGGTTAAATGAGAGTTGGAAAATATCCTTTAGAGATTCAAAGTCATTGAAGAAGGAGTCGATCTGTTTGGTTCCCAGTGACTTAATTCTAGACTAGTGACCTACAAGGTGTACTTAAACTCAGTAATCAAGAGCACGTTGATCTGCCACGCATATTAACCGGATGGAAAGACCAGAGGCTGAAACAAGTTCAGACTACAAGATGAGGCAGCATTTTAGGCGTATGGATAATTAACCCCTGGCCAAACACACGCCACTGCTGCAGCCTCACCAGAGGAGTTCCTACCAGAGGCCACCTCCAGCTCCAAGAGGAGCTGCTGCAGGGCTGGCATTTGAAGGACATGGGGGAAGAGAGGTCCCCAGGAACCCAGGAGCTGCCGGAAAGGCACTGCGGCAGGGAGTGACACCGCAGACCCAGCCCAGCACCCTCCCACCAACATGGACCACCTTCTAGCACAGCAAGTCATTCACTCCCGTAATTACAGCATCTCTACCCTCAAGGAACAAAACCCGGCTTGATTATCTTCAGAAATAGAAAAGGATGATCAGGTCAGCACAGGATGGTCAAAGCATAAGCGAGATAAGCAACTGCTGAGACTTGTACGTGATTTTAAACACCCTGAGTGACCACACATGCTTCAACAGACCCCAAAATGACAAACTTGGAAGCTCCCTTGCTTTGACTTCGTAAGTTTCAAGGAGAAAACCTCGTAAAGGCAGCGAGGAGGACAACACTGGCTGCGCTCAGCATCATGTCCTCTACATCCAAATGGGAGCCTGACACGCCTAACAGAGATGGTGTGTTGGGACAAGTCTTCTAAGAGGAGCCACAGCAGCTACAATGTCCCAAGGGTGACAGAAAACAGGCCCAGCTCTTGGTCAGGAAAGTCTGCCTTGGCTGAAGCGTAAGAGTTCCCGCAATATATGAAACCTCTTAAAAAGCGGCCTTCAGTGCTTCAGAGGAGACGCAAGGCGAACTCCACTTGTTTGCTTGCTCTGGTCTTCCCTGTCTCTGACATTTTTGGGAAACAACTCAGCAATCCATGCTACATACTTAAATATAATGCCCGAAACCCCAAACGGCTGCTGCGAGGGTAAGATTCAAATCACATCCCAGTCCCAGGCGAAGCCTGGCCTGTAGCTCAGTACAATTATGTCCAAAACACACAAGTATTAATGAACACAAAAGGCCATTTCCACTACAAGTCAATTACTTTTTTTTTTAATTCAAAGAAAAAAAATGGTATTTTAATAAATACTGCAGAAACATTAACCAAACATACAAAGTGACTTCAACATTTAAAAAAAAAGTAATGAATGTCCTGTTTTATAACAGTTATAACTTATTTTTTCCACAATATTTAAATACAGAAAGCACTTACCAGCTATTTTGTAATACTGCCCTAAGCGCACTGTTGCATCAGTCAAAAGCTTATTATGGTGGTAAAAACGTCTTTTTGTGGGAAATAATCAGAATGGGTGGGTTTGTGGTGTCTTATTTTTCCTTTTATCAGATGAAACAAAGTGCTGGGAACACACAGAACTGAGTTTTAATTACGGTAACCCTTTACCTTTGCACAAGTCAACAGGAACACAGCTTTAACACTTCAAAAATGAAGCATTACCCTTGGGAACAAAACGCTTGTGCTCAACAAGCGACAGCCACACCAGTTAGAGCTTATAGTATCCTTCTTTTGAGAGAAGCTAGGGAGTTAAGTCGGTCAGTAAACAGTTGCAAACATTTTTAAAGGCCAATTTATTTAATGTAACAATAGCATTCAGTAAGCAAAAAGGAATTTGACTTAACTGGTTCACTGATGTTTCACGATTGTTGTCTGGATATGTGTATTAGTCTTAAAGACTAAGGGCAATATCCAGTTTCCACTGGGGACCCCTTAAGGCGTCACAGTTCTTCAGACCCCATTTCCTCACCACGAGCAAACGAAGTCTGCAGCGAGAGACGGCTGCCCCAAAACACATGAGCATCACAAAGCATCATCTGGCTCTGCTGGCTCATTTGCAGATTCTTGGGGGTTTTTGCAAAGCTGATTGCGGAGAACCGTGTCATAGAATAGCACTTCTCCGTAGCATTTACAGAGGGCTAGGTCCTGGGATCCACCCCGCTCTCCAACTCCTAGCAGGAGCAGAAGAGTCTCAGGGCTTCCCCAGGTGGGCAGTAAGGCTTAACGAATTATCATGGTTGTAAAACTAAGGATCATTTGTCGTCATAGCTCTTAGCACCTTTCACTTGAACCTACAGCGACATACCCATACAGTACACCAGAACTGGAGATCACTTCCACTCTAAATTACAATCACAAAGAGGAACCGAAAGTCAGAGTCCTGCAACGGGCAGGTAGTTTGCCCCCACACTCCAATTTCATCCATTGAATTTCCACAGTGCGAGGGCACCTGTAATACTGGGAAACCTCAAACTGTTGTCTTCATTACCAACGTGCTCAATGTAGACTGCGCTGCCATCTCGGGAAGGCAAAACTCCAGACTTCTCACGTACAGTGTTTTCCTCTAGGTGACGCACAGGCCTCGGTATACTCTCCATTTTAACGATGAGCTACTAAAAAATTAGATCATATCCTTTGGAAAACCAACTATAAGGTCACAGGGGTAGTTCCTTAATGAGGAGGGCATATTAATAATGTCTTCTTTAAAGAAACCCAAACATTAAAGTATTATTTTAATGAAATCAAAGTGGTAGCATCCAGGAGTAGAGCGTTAATAAAAGAAACAAGCACTGTCAATGACATCTCTTCTTTGCAGTTATTTTCCCATTCACTCTCTCTTTTCTCAGCACACTCAAACATTTTTCCCTTTTTATTTATTTTTTTTTTTTTGGCATTTTCTTCAACGTGTCATTTCCTGATGCCACCTCGTGTAGAGCCATTTCTTCTCGCTGCTCAGTTCCTAAATACAGTCTCACACAAGAGGTGAAGAGTCTCCATTAAAGCACTGGCATAAGCCCTCGATAAATACCATGTGGCTGTGTACTTCATTGAGCCTCCACCCCTCCGGGACGCTCTCTTCCTCCTTCTCCAGGAAATCGAGGTCCTTCACATCACCGTGCAACTCTTTGCTTTGTCCTTTCGCAAGTCCGTCGCCACTGTGGAAAGTTCTGGCCTGCCAGGCATGTGTGAAATCCGCTTTGTTGCCCTCTGCGATTTGTTTCGTTTAACATTTTTATTTGTTTTATTCACACACGCCAAGGTGGCAACATGAAAAATGTCTCTGACACTGTTTTCTGACTGTAAGGCTGAGCATTCAATATACGTAGCTGCTCCAATCTGTTTGGCCATATTTGCACCCTAAGGGGAAAAAAGAACACGCAATCAATAGCAAGTTTCCGCAGAGAGCCAAAGCAAACCATACAATTACTTTTCAGCGCTGTGTTCCATACACAATGTTTTGTGAAAACCAAAGCTAAAGCTCCAGCATGACAGCCAGCAGCTAATTTTGCAAAATAAACAGAGCTTTGCTTCCAAGATACATTAAACAAGTATCCAAGCATTATCTTCTATGCCGATAAATACAAATTGGAAGAGAGGAGATAAGCTCAGAGACCTGCGAACAACTGCAGAAAGCCAGAAGGGTATTAGTGGGACCTATTTGGCAATTCCACCCTTACACCTTAGCTTGCATCTGTGAATCACATGCTCGCTGGGAAAGGTCTGGAGCTGGCAGCTTCCAGATTTAAGCCTCCAAAGAGAAAATGTATTCTGCCTGCCTTACAGGCTAGCCAGCGCGTCCCTGACCTGGGGCTTACATCTCCACGAAGGGGGCAAAGTTCATAGGGGAATGTGCTGTGGGTTTCTGGGCTGGGGACAGATCAACTTGTAGCTAGGGAACAGGCTAAAAAATAAAGAAAAAAAGGACATCAGTGGTTATACCGGTCCTTTTGCAACTCTAAGTGCCTTAAAAGTCAAAGCAGGGATATTTGTTCCAGCAGCACAAGAAAAACAACAAGACTCTAGCAGATGACAATACCCTGTATCCTGTTGCGGATTTTGCAACAGGAAGACGATACAGCATTGTGTGGAAAAAAAAAAAAAACAAAACACTGAGTTGTTTCAATGGTATTTTATTTCTGAGGGTGAATCTTTTTAGCAAGTAATGAAATCCAGCCACATCCTTGGTGTGCCACTCCTCACGAATACATGGGCCTGAGCTGCAGGCACAGGTCAGTCCAACCCCTCCTCTTTGCTCCTGTGCCAGGCTGATGGCACTACTCTATTAGGAACCACATCTTTAGTATGTGCTATTTGCACTGCAGTGATGCAGCCATCTTCTTATCAATTGCAAGCAGGAGTGGCTGATAAAGGAGTATTAGTTTGTAGGACAAGCCCTCTCCGTGGTTAAACACCTCAACTGCTACCGATCGAGACTAGCCTATACCCCTTGGAGTCTCAGAAATGTTTGCTCAGGTGTAGCTGACTGGAAACCAGCTAACCTACTGGAGACAGGGTGTCACCATCAACTGCCTTTATCCTCCCAGCACTTCCTTGTGAAGTTAAGAGGAATGGGAAAACCCTGCTAAGCTCTTTGATCCCATGTCGACTTAGCAAGGCAAGGGAATTTAAAAATAAGCGGTGTAACTCCATCCCAGAGGACCCTTCCCTAGAACTAGTGCAGGAGAGCAGCAGGTTGCTTCATGCCACCACTAGGCTTTGGCCACCACAAGAGATAAAACTATTACTTGGTGTAAATTTACACTTTACGTAGAGCACAGATGAAATTGTGAAGTTTGTTGAAGCACAGGCTTCCCTCTAACATCTGCGATTTTCCCTTCGGCTGTAATACACTTCTGGCTTAGTCTTTTGTCTTCAGCTGACTCCTGTTCCTGAGGGGTACAGGCTAAGCTGTGACACCAGAAGAGATGTGAATCTTCCACACCAGAGGATAAATCCATCTGTCAGTAGATTTTTTTAATCATTATGGAAAAGAGTCAGACTTGGTGATTCTATTGAAGTACTGTACAAAATGTGGCATGTGAACTTGTGTATGGAGTAAGTGGCAGACAGCATTTCCTTTTAAGTTTAATATTCAAAGAAAAACAGCATGGAAAATTACAGATCTGAGGCTGAACAACACGAATATATACACATGCAACAGCTGTAGTCTGTAACCAAGATGACATCTTCTGCAACAAGCAGGGTTTTAAGGACACTTCTGAGCTGTTTTACACTAAGGTAAAAAACTGGCATTCAGTTTCATTTAAAATTGTCTGAGATGGAGGGATATTCAATGAGTGTAGAAAAAAGCCATAAGCAGCATAAGCCATCACAGTACAACACCCCATGTTCTATTTTAATCAAGACACTCGGTTTACGGTATCTTTGCATTTTCCAATTTAAACATGCTGTGGGAGGCTGCAATATTAGTAACTGCATATTAGAAGCTGTTGGTTTAGAAAACCTGAAGTTGTGGATAAAACAGCAAGAAAATATTTGCTAGCACAGGATATCGACACCAGCTAAAGTTTCTTCTGGAGACACCATTCTCACACACCCTGCAGGGTGTCTCTCAAACCACCGCTGTGATTCAGCTGCAAAGCACGATACGCATGTGTGAGTAATAAGGGGAAATTTACCTTAGAGCCCCGTTTTCCCCTGTTCTCTACCTCCTGCTCTCCCATGGCCTGATTCCTTTCCCTTTCACCTCTGTTTTTCTATCCCCCAACACCTGGCTCCAAACTCCTCATTTCCCCAACAGCACAGAACTGCTGCCAAGAATTAAGATGGTTTATGGATTTGCTGCCACCTTCAGAGGGAGCTACAAGGTGTTTTCACAGGTGTTTTAAGGCAACAGGATTTTAAAGCAGACAGATCATATGCAATATTTGTCATGATGCTGAAGTTAAATGAATGACATCCAAATCTAAAGTCTGAAAGCAACAATTTTACCAATTTGTCAGTTAACAAACAGGATGTGTCACCTCTCAGTTACTGTTTTGGCCTCTGCAGGCCCAGAAAAGCAGTAAGTTTATTTTCAATACACTTAAAAGGCTCTTTGCAACCAATAAGGCTACAAACTTAACAATGCTTAAAAAAGCATGTGTTACAGGGTTGCATGATTCTTCTGCTGCATCCAGTCTGTGGGTAAGCTTTGCCTTTACTTACAGTAGTTTTCAAATTCACCTCTGGCAACTACTAGAGAATGTGCATGTGACTTGTAGCATGCACCGGTGTCAATGGGGGGAGAAGCTCTTCATAAAGATGGCTACAGTGATAGAAAAAGAGTATTATCTTCCACCCCGAAGTACCAAGTGGCACATACCTGATCGTAGGACACAGGCGTCTGCCTATGATTGGAAAGCTCCACTAGCGTGCTTACATCTGTGCGCAGATCCGACTTGCAACCAACCAAAAGCATTTTGGTGTTCGGACAAAACTCCTGGATTTCACCTTTCCACTGTAAAATTTTAGGTTGTTATTGTACTCGAGTAGTTGAATGTTTAAATCCAATGCAGCAAAAGATACAAGATGAAGTTTAGTAAGTCATGACATTTTATGTGGAAATATTCTTACATAATAGCTTTATCTACCTTCAAGATAATTTCTAAAGGCATTTGTTCCAGCAGAATCTGGTCAAGGATGAAATCTTACTATCTTGTACATTCATTAATTCCACTTACTTACTAATCAGGAGGGAATGAACTGAGATTGTTTACCTACATGACTAAAGGTTTGCAGCCCTGTCACTCCCCACAAGCAGCGAACGCCCAGCCACAGCCATTTGCAGACAGGAACCTGCTGTCGCCACATTCAATGGTTCCTCAAGATGGAGACAGGTCTTGTACGACCACAAAATAAATGTCGCTTTATATCGGCTATATCCTCACACCTAAAACTGCACAAATCTGTCAAGGGTTCAGCTATTATGAACCAGTAACAAGCCCTTCAAACAGGACTTGTGATATATTTCTTGGTTTTCTTCCCTTTCTACATAGTTATTCTGAGAATACAAGCCAAGAATTTCGCAGCGTAACCTGGACAGACCATACAAACCCCAAAACATATGGATATCATTTGGGTTTAAAAGCATATCAAGAAAAATCTTACAGAATTAAGCAACAGTACAGTAACCAGAATTATCAGGGACAGAAAACAAAAAGACAGTTCTAGAGGCTTGTTGGCAGAGTTAGTAGCTGAGAGAACAGTCTTAAGTATCTTCTGCCGACTATTCAGAGCATTGTATGCCACTTTATTCCCAGTGACACAAGAATCACTGGCCCCAGCTACAGAAAAGAAGGAACTTCAGGTCATTAAGCCTTAAAGACAACACTGCAAAGTTGAGCCATGCCCAGTGACCAAGGAAAGGACCCGGACGACCTTGCAAACACAGAGCTTGATTATCAAAATTCAATGTTTTAACTCGGGGGAAGTCTGGCATTGAATCTTGGATCAGTGAGCTTGTGAAAAATTCTGAAGTTTGGTGCAGGATAGCATTTCTATGCCACCGCTAGGTCTTCTGGTAGCTTCCAGAGGCATTTGTCACTGGCTGCTTCTAACTTCAGGCTGAGAAATTATGTAAAGCCATGGCAAAAGTCCAAACACTTGGCAGGCACGTTTTAACCATCTTTGCAACATGGCAAAGTTTCTCAATCCTGTCTGTTATACGAATATAATGTGAGAGACAGTTTCTCGCTGCACCCAGCCCTGGCACCTCACACCACCCTGAACAATTCACTGCTGTGTAAGGGCTGAGGAATGAGAATTTACTTCATCCTTGAGCATCCATTAGGGAGCTTTTGTTTTCAATTAACATTCACCCCTTTCAAACAAATGATCTCAAATTCTAGCAGTGCAGAGCACGGTCCTGTCATCTCTCCATTAAAAGAAACAAACTGAAGTTTCCAACGTAGGAAACAGCACCACTCTTCAGAGATTTAAAGACAAGCTACTCAAACAGTTCTGTACTCAAACGTTTCTCAAACACTTGCCTTTTTTAGCACACTGTCAAGAGTTTCTGGCCGACTGATGTCAAAGCAAATCAGGACAGCATCAGAATCTGGATAGGAGAGCGGGCGGACATTGTCATAATAAGGAGACCCTGCAGGGAAACAAACAACATTTTTATTAGTTTATATTTTTCACTTTCTGCTGTCACTCAAGCTTATTCAGAAAGTTTAGAAAAATTTCCAGTGAAGCTCTTTGACAGCACCCAGCTACCTTCTCTTCTTCAACAGCACCGTATTGCCAAAACACTCGCCGCAGTTGCTCATTCCTCCACTTCCCTTTTGTTTCTCACCTACAAAAGCAACAGCTTTCCCAAGTAACAAAGAGTGATGGCACCCCAGTGATCCATCTCCCACCAAAAGCTTGGGATGCCCCCAATAACAAGGAAAGGGAAATTGGGTCAGCCCAAGTTTAAGTCCCAGCATTAACCTGCAGGGATTTGACTTTGAAAACAAATCCTCGACCTCCAAAAAGCTCCTTCAAAGCAGATTTGTCACAGTTGTGCTTTCATGGGAAAAAAAAAAAAAACAAATCAGGAAGTTTTGAAATAAATCAGCTTTGAGTCTTCTAACATTTAAAACAAATAGATCCCAGTGCAAAAAGCATCTTTAGTTGTCATGGATATCAGCAATTTTTAGAAGAAACTCTTGCTTCAAATTAAAGCATTTGTTGCAGTACTCTAGGAGAAAAGAATCCTAGTCCTGTAGGCAGGCACACAAGTTATCTGTCACAAACAGCCTCACCAATGTGTAAATCAATATACACTTGCAATAAATGTCTACGTTTAGCCCATAAAACAAATCTTTACCAACGAGATCAAAGCTAATCTAGTAATTGGATGGAACAGAAACAGGTCCAATATTGCACTTTGTGCATGTTTTACTTCCAGAGTTAAGGGATATGCTGTTTTCTTTCAGAATTGTCATAATGTGCAGAGTTACAAGTATCTCTCCAGAGTCAGAAATCTCATTTTTATCATCTGGTGAATCTAGTAACAGGTCTGGGGAAAGAAATCTTCCTTTTTCCTAGGAAGTTCCAGTCACTCAGCCACCATTCAGTTTGGCCTTGACTCTGCTGAAGCTTCAGTTACTGAGGAGAATGCATTTCTGATTCAGAAAAGCACTTAAACAGTTAAGTGGTCCAACAGGATAAGAGCTCGGGCTTTAAAATGCATGCCTGCAACTTAAAATGCGTTTTCTTAGTTCATATAGTCTTACTCCTGTGCTTTTCTGTTGTGAACCTGAAATACATCACAGAACATATGCAACAAGAATACAGCTTTCAAGAGTTTTGGGGGTTATCAGCTAATTATATCACCAATTTTCCAACTATCTATAACTAATTGGCTGTAAGGTCTCAGAGGCTGAGCGGGCTATTAACTGGATTAGAGAAATTCCTCAAGTTTTTAACTGACAGACAGCTCACGCTGTTGCACAAAGCAGAGTGGGGAATGGTGCGAACGTATCGCAGATGACTTCGGTTGGACAGCTTATACTGGAAGGAAGGAGTCAAGAATCCCAGGAATGTTGTTTTTGAAATGAAGAGTAACACATGGGGAATGAAGCATTACCAAACTAGGTAGCAGAAGGTAATTTGTTGAACGAGACTATTTTATTCAAATGCTCATCTTCATAAATGATGTCAATCTAACAAAGAGGCAGCTGTCAAAAACTGCTCTTCAAGAAACAGTTAGCTGTCTTCAGCGGTAAATGACATGTTAAAAGAAACCTAAGCGAGCTGAGCTGACCGGTAGTTAACTATTCATTTGAGCTCAGCTCTGCTAGCAGTGACTATCAATAAGCGCTTTTCCACTACTAATTACTTCCCAGCTATCTCCAGCCCTGCTATTACAGTGTCTCCATTCTGGAGCCCCAGGGCCAAAGTTATTTATCCTGGAGCCCCAGGGCCAAGTTACTTGCCCTGGACAGAGGAACTGCAGGGCAGCGTGCCGTTAACTAGCCACCTGCACTGCTCTGCAGCCTTTAACTGGCCCAAGCACAGCCTGTGTGCAGGGTGAGAGCCACTACCTGGCTAGCACATCTCCCTGCCGAGCTCAGGCAAGTAAGGGCAAGATTGAAGATCATTAATGCTTGGGCAAATGGTTGCTGGCTAGAAAGGAGTCTCAAAAAAGCCTCACCCAGAAACTAATTCCTTAGACACATACCTATCTTCTCACTCACCAGTCTTCAGGGATACAACATACCATATATGTCCATCAGCATGTATTTATGTATACATGCAGTCACCACCTCCAGCCCTGAGACTCCTTTCTACTGTGTCAGCTGTAGCTCTGTTTGTTTTGAGGGTTTTTCTTTTTAGGTTTTCCTTCTGAACCTCTCCTATTAAAGATGCTGAGGTAGAATAAGTACACTTTTACAGGCAGTCCTTCTGCTCAGATGCAAGCTAGGAGGAATATTTGCCACCTCCTTTTCTTCAGGGTACTGTGTGGCAGAACAAACGGGAACCATTTAAACTACTCAGGCTGCAGTATCAACAAAGGAAATTTCCTGCTCTCATTCAACAGCAATAACCAAACCTTTATTACTGCGCAAATAAAGAGGGGCTACGGCCCTCGCTGTGCAAGCCTATTCAATCTGGCATTTCACCGTTTCGCCCAGAGAAACCCTCAGAAGCCAGGAATCTGAGGAATGAGGCTCAAGTCTGAACAGACAACTCGAGCACAGCCCAGTCAGGCTGCTCACTCGTTTTCAAGTTAGTCTGCAGATCTGAAGCCGTGCCAACCCTAGAAAATAGGAGAATGCAGGGCTACAGCTATAGTATTTGTGAGGGGCAAAAAAGAATTAAGCCTATTTGTGTTTGTGATTCTGTCCCTATAAAATGAAACATTTTTGTCAAGGACAACGTGGATGATTTTTCTGTTTTATCAAGGAATTCCTGATAATGCTGCAGTTCATCTTAATTTGTAGTGAAAGTACATTCCAGCTGCAATCCCCCTTTTTAATCTGTTTGGCAGTTTAAATAATTTAAGACAAAATAAGCTACAAATTAAGAATGATCTACTTTTAAAACTTTATGTTTCATGCAAAATACAACATACTTTCAGCTTCTAAACTGAAATAAAACCCCTTCCCAGCAATATGGTTGGCTTTGGTCTACAGAAGATACCAAGCTTAGGCTTAAATATTGCTATCTTAATAAATAACAGAATTCCATCATTAAAAGTTAAGCATACTTAATGTTTTTGATGGCTTAGTACTACTCCAGGATGCTACATCATAGAGCGCTGATGCCCTGTTTGTCTGCAAGACCCAAAGCCGCCACCACCACCAGTTCCAACCAGGAGGTTCAGCCCCACGTCCCACCTACGGAGCTGAACCCAGGCAGCTCCTGCTCACCACGCTGCTCAGCCTCCGCTTGCCCGCGGGCCCTAAGGGAACCCGAGCTCAGTAACAAGCAAGACTTTACTATTTACACACCACCAAGCAGCCATCAGGCATTAGTCTTTGTAGCCTTTTGGACTCCAGTCAACTGAAAGAACAACAGATGAACAGCAGCATTCTCACTCCCAAACCCTTGGGCTCACTAATTACCAGCTACCTAGAAAACACATCAAACACTGCAGTGGCTGCTCCAAGTAGCCGATTCACTGCTGATGGCTTTCCTCCTTCCAAATCCACCTTGGCTTGTTTTGGAGAAAATGCAGGTGATTTTGTATACTGAGTATCACAGAACACAGCATCTCCAAGCACGCAAATCACCATATTTATAGTATTTTGTGTGTTTATATTTCTGCACCTCAAACAGAAAACAGGACTTTGGCAAGTGACATGGCATTCCCAGTTATCAAGTCTAATTTTTTCCCCCTCTAAAGGACAAAAAAACCCTATAAAACTAGTTACTATTACACTGTCATGAAAGAGAAAAAAAAAATCACATGGCTCAATAAAGCCAACTTGCAAGTGAACTGGAAGGCAAAGACAGAAATTTGACATTTCCTTTACAATGATTCCTGCCAGAGAGCTCAGGAAAGCAGTAACTTTAATTCCTGTACGTTTCAGATGTCGTCTGAAAGATTTCAGCTAAAGGCTTTATAATTAACATTATATTTCTGTATAGACACTGAAAACATTGTGCACATTCAAATCACAGTAAAGCTAACCTGGTTTAAAACTCTAAGGCCTTCTGGATTTAATTATATGCTAATCCCCAGCAGTGCATAGGTATTTCTGGCCCTGTTGAGAATTATTTTATTGGAGCATCCAGTACAGTTTCCACAGTACAACCAATAAAAAAAAAAGAAAACCCTTTTTAGGGAGACAAAGGTATGTATGTCTAATTACTAGTATGTGATTTCTGTGCCATAGCTGCTGTTGTACTAAGGAGAAATGTAAGTATCAAAGTAGTCACTTTTACTGGAAGAACCCAAAACCTTAGTAAATGCACGTTAAGACCACGCCTACGGTGGACAAATACACCTAATACACAAGTGTTCTTTACAGTGTCCATGAAACTACAAGATAAAGCTTCAGCCTGAAGAAACTTCTAATATCCTACCTAGCAAAATAAGCACACAGCTCCCAAACAGCTCACGACTGCCATACTATGTTACCACACAGTGGAGTAATTTATGGTGTAGTTAGATTGCAACCAGACATTCCTGCTTTGAAAGAAGGGTTGGTAGTCCAAAAACCAATTGAAATTCAAGTTGGCAAGTGCTTTCCTTAATGCTGTGGCTAATTTAAACCCTTATAATGACTTGCAGAACTAGACGGTACCAGAAAATATTTGAATAATGAGTCTTCCCATTCCACTCTTAATTGTAAGAGTGTTTTGTCCCATATTTCTATTGGCATATCCAAGATATAAAAAAACCCTTCCCAATTAATTTACAGCTTGCTTTAAAACGTTCTATCAATTGCATGACTCTCTACATGTTGTACTTGAGCTCTCCAGTAAAAATCATATTCTTATTATACAAAGGATTGTGAACTAAAACCATGACAGGAGGGCCTGTTCTCACCCTAACACAAGGCTATCTTAACCAATGCCTAGAGCATTTCTCATTTTCTCAGGGAGAAAACAAAACACTCAAAGTGGCAGTACCTTCCTTCCAAAGGATTCAATGCAAAAAACCAACACTTGCTTTAATTCAAACCATGGACTAGTTTGCAAGGTAGCTTGTTGCATGCTCCCAGTTAGAAAGTAGTTAAAAGATGGATACTAAATACTGATCAAGTCATCTTGAAAGTATCTGCAGTACACTGCAATCAACCTCAGCTAAATAGCGTCCTTCCTGCCCTCCCCCAAGAGATACTGAAGTACCTCAAAAGACTGCAGCCACCACCTCCCCCCTGTGTTGCAATGGACAGGATCTGCCATTAGCATTTGGCAGTTAGTCATATTTTTAAGTTCACTAGATCTAGTCCTGCTTTAAAAATGTCACCAAGACATTTATTCTAATTCAGCAGAGGAACAGGACAAAGACTTGCAAAAATTAAATAACCAAGAATTTAAGATAACGCTAAAACACTATCTTATCTTCTGATGTCCCTTATCTGCTGATGCGATTTTGCATTGGGTTAATGGGTCTGGGTAGTGTTTCTTCTTGCAGTCAGTGAGAAGGGCTGTTTACAGAGAGACTTCTTCATTTGCAGAGTCCCACAACCAGAGGATCCGCTGTTCAGTAATACTTTATAAGACCATAGCATTGGATCTTTGAAACATTTCCTCTTCGGTTTCAGATTGCAGACAAATTAGCCACTTGATCTTAAGCTTCTGACTCAGTCAAATTTTCTATTAGGTCCAGGACAGGCCTGAGAGAACGACATGCACACGCAAAGGCTGGCAGGTGTTTCTTCCACTGCTTTTGTCTTTTGAAGTGCTACAGAATATTTCATTACATGGGTGTCTCCAGCCTTTGACATACAGATTCCAAACCTTCCCACGTCAAACAACTTCACTTGGGAGCATGTTGTATTTTAACAGATGAAGATAAAATTTTCCAAAATAACTATTAATTTTTAATAAGCCCTCACTCCACAGAGTTTGTTACAGCCAGCTTAGTAATCAGGATGAAAGCTCAAACCAGACATACTCCAGAAGTCTGCAAGTCTTACTTGGCATAAGATGAAGAAAAAAATCAGTTCAGAACTACGCTGATACCGGTTGTGGGCAGAGAGGCTGCCTTTTCCCAGTAATCGTGTTGCAAGAATTTGGAATCATTTCCTCAACAGCAAGAGGAAAGCCAACTCACCGCCTAAACGCCTTTTTTTAAAAAGGGATTAACATTTTCGTTCCTGGTAAAAGGACTGCTTTTATATTTGGAAGGAACGGCTGAGTCCGAATTCAACGTTAACACGCTATCTACACAACCTGCCTAAAGAAGAGAGGGCTTGCGTAGTCTTCTCTAGTTCCTCCAGCTTTCTTCCAACCAATTCTGCAGAATAATGCTGATACATGCCTGCGTTAATGGTTCCTGGTGTCATTCACCCCTGACCACTTCCCCTTGTGCTCAGTTATTGAGCAGCAGAAACCCACTGGCTGTCCACACTCCTCTCCAGCACGGAGGTGGCAAGTTCAGGGGTCCATCCTCACCACCCTGGCAGTGAGCTTAGTTCATTTATCAACTGGCAGTAGCATCTAGAGGAGTTCCTGGCCTAACACAGGAGCTAAAACACCAAGAACCTCAACCTTGGCAGCACATGAGCCCGGGTTTTTGACAAGGCACAACTGGAAGAGCGATGAGGACCCTAAGCACTGGTCACGGTACGTAAGAAAGGATGGTTACCCCTGCCATCCTCAGAGGGCTGGAGATGCCTACCTCCCTGGTCTTTACTGGCTTTAAAGACTCTCTAAAACACGGTAAAGAAGGCATTAAGGAGGCCACAAGGAATTCATTTACCATTAGCATATATAAGCACCTCTTCACCCTTCTCCGAGGTAAAGGCAGGTTTCATGGCAGCGGAGGAGCAAGGTACCTTACCCCTGGAGCTCCTCAGATAAGCTCCTTCCAGCCAGGCAGGGGAGCACACGCCCCCACCCCTGCCCTGCAATGCTGACAAATCGCTTCGTGAAGGTTTGCCTACACCCTTTTCCCCCTCCCTCATCTATACATCGCTAAAGTTTACCTCAGATTTTGTAAAAAAAATCCAACCAGAAGCAGCCTCCCGACTGCATCTGGAGACCGGCAGCCCCGGTGAGGGGCTGGGGGGCCGCCAGGCCGGACTCCTGCCCCACCACCACCACCACCCGACCCCCCTGGACCGAGGGTGAGCTGCGGCTCCTCACCGATCCCCCCCCCCCCCGCCCCCGGCCCGGGGGAGCGCTCACCCGAGGTGTCCCAGAGGCTGAGCTCGATGCGCTGCGTGTCGATCTCGAAGCTGGCCGTGTAGTTCTCGAAGACGGTGGGGACGTAGCTCTGCCAGGAGACAGTGCACGGTCAGCCCACCGCCACCGCCGGCCCCGGTCACAGCCCGCCCCGGTCCCGACCGCGGCCCCGGCCCCCCTCCCGATCCCGGCCCCGGCCCACCTCAGGGAAGCAGTCCTTGGCAAAGACGTGGAGCAGGGCGGTCTTCCCGCACTGGCTGTCCCCCACCACCACGATCTTGCACTTCACGTTCTGGTTGGGATCCATCACCGCCTTGCTCGATAACTTCTGGCTCGCTCTTCTTTCCTTCATTGATCTCGGCTTAGTCCCTCGGCCGGCCACAGCGAAAGAAAAAAAAAAAATACACCCGGTTCCCTCAAAAATAGATAAAAATAATTTATATATAAGGAAAAAAAAAAAAGGGGGAACAAAACCCCCAGGTGGTAGAGCCGCGGGACGGGACGCGCCTCTACCGTCCCCACTCCCAACGCCGGTCCCGCGCAGACTGCTTTGTCGTCCCCCCCGCCCGCTATATTTATAGCCTCGTACCCGCCAATCACCGCCCGCTGCCGCTGCGGGGCCCGCCCCCTGGCCGCGCGCTGCCCGGCGGGCCGTCGGAGCAGCGCGCCCCCTAGGGGAGCCGCCCGGCGCCGCAGCCCCCGGCGGGGGCCATGGCGGGGGGGCGAAAGGTCTCGTTGCCGGATAAAGGGTGTTTTTTATGGAGTTTTTTTATTTTAAATTTCTATTAATCTCAGTGCTACAAAAGGGAATCTGCGGCCTGCGTGGCTCTGTGGCCTCCAGAGGGGCGGCGAGGCCTGCCAAGGTGGCTAATGGCCACCGGGATCCCTGAGGGGGTTGCCACAGGCCGGGCTGAGGAGCGCAGCGCGCTTCGGCCTTACCTGCACCGCAGAGTGGGCTCAGCCAGGCGGCGGTTGTGGGCAAAGGGCTTTTTCACTCAAAACACGGTCACAAGGAGGGTGTCAGGATCCCATAAAACCTACCCAGTGTTAACGCGCTCCTTTTTCTTCAGCTTTCTGGACACAAAACCAAGCCAAACTGGCTTACGTTCACCAGAGGGCTGAACGCTGCTCTGACTGAAACAGCGGTTCTGTCAGGGCACCTTTGATTCTGTCAGGTACCTTTGCTCCTCCGCTGCCGTGAAACCTGCCATTACCTAGGAGAAGGGTGAGGAGGTGTCAATAAACGCTGATGGCAGGTGAATTCCTCGTGGCCTCCTTAATGCCGGTTTGGTTTTTTTTACAAAATGCAGCGCTTCTTTCCTATGCTTTAGGGAGGCTTTAACAGCGTGGGGTAAATCTTTCCTGAAGGGACAGCCCTGAACAAGGGGCGGTTTGTGAGCGGTTCGTAGGGTTCCATCGAGGGCTCCTCTCCGTGTGGCTCCGTGTGGCGGGCGGGCAGCCACGGCCTGGCGGGAGGGCTGCAGCTTTGCCTGGACAAGGGGTGGCCCTCGTGAAGGTGGGTCTTGGCATTATCTCTCGAGTCATCCCATCGCAGACTAGCTCCCTGTCAGTTCTGAGCTGAAACGTGAGCCATTCATCAAGTTTTACGTGCTGAAAGGGAAAGCGATGCTATCTTGTGCGTGTTTGACCACAGGGAGATCCTCCGGTGACGCAGACGAGAGAATCCCAAGCATGATGTTTTCAAATTCAGTGCCGATGTTCTTGATTTTGTTCCGATGTGTCACATCTTCAGATGGTCAGATTGCTCAGCTCTAATGAAGTTTCCAAAGAATTTAAGCTTTGGTTGCTGCTTGGAAATCATGAGCAAAACACTAAAATTTGCATTGTGTGTGTTATTTGTAAGGCCTTACTGAAAAGTTGGAGCAGACGAATTTCCATATCTGTCTTCTTTTTTTTTTTAATTAAAAGCTAGTCTCAGCTACTTTGCAGTCTCCATCCATCCCTGCTGTCCACCAACACGGCTTCAGCTCTTTGCATGGATGATGGAAAGGGAGAACAGGAGGCAGTGAGCAGTGAGGAAACTTACTGCTCACAGCAAGTTGGTTTTCTCTCTTTTGTTCAGCTTTGTATATTTGAACAGGAGAGAATTCTGGAAAAATACAGTTGCGTAAATGCTCTCATGTCTTCTCCAGGGTGCAGAAAATCCTGTTTCTTCATTCCACTCCACACTGAAACACATGGCAGCCTCATGGGCAGATGCAGGTGGGGTAGAGCTCTGGAGGTTCAGCCCTGGCTCTGTATTCTTTGTGAGTCCAACATACCAACGGAGGCATATCTGTCGAATATAAGGAGAGAAGGAGATGCGTTTGAAAGAGCTCTTTGTTAATCCTGAGTGGGAGCTGAGTATGAACATCTGCTCCCTATCAGTTCATCGGTCACCTCCATACAGATGGAGGCAAGATGCACCAAAGCCGGCGCTGATGACACCCGTTCCTTGGTGGGCTTGGCCAGGACCAAGGGTGCTCGAAGAAGGAATTGGCACTCCTGGACACCAGGGCTGCGGGAGACGGCTCCCTCGTGCAGCTCACATGGAAAATTCGCCTGCATCCAGCTACGTTAGGAACGTGGAAACTTCAACGCACACGAAAGACTTACTCATCATGACCACATATCTTCCAAAAGCACGCTTCCCAGTAATGTCATGTTTACGTGCTTTGTTCACCCTCATGGTCCAGAGGCTGCCAGCATCACCCAGCGAAACCCTGGGGCTTTTGGGGTGCCTTGCAGCACTTTGGGCATTTGTGGCAATTAATAAGCTGCAGGACACCCCTGCCTGCTCCGAAACTGCCTGCTTGTTGTCATTCCTTGGGGAAGCTGTTCCAGATATGTTAATCCCCGTAAAACTATTATTCATGTCATACTCTTAACTTTAATGCCTTTTCCCATATCTTGATAACTAGGGGGATAACACAGCGGGGGTTAATATTTCCATCGGTATTTTTCACACGCAGTCTGGATTTTGATTTATAAGGCAGAGTTTCTTTTGCTTTGCTTAGTTCAAATTCCCCATTTTAGTTCAGACCTGATTCCTTCCTACAGTTTCACAGTTTCTCCGCTTTCCATCCAAGAAAGCATTATGCATACATTAATAACGTATATACAATCTAGTATTATCTGTGGTAGCGACTACTGATCTAGTATAAGATTTTATGGGAATATCAAACCACATTTTTCTCCTCTCACAAGTAATCTGCCTGAACACTTTCTGCGACTATAATAAAACAGCCGAGAACAAGTGCTTTTAGTATCAGAATGACTGCTTGATGATTTAAATCTAAAATTGCCACCAGAATATCTCTCCGCGCAATGCCAACTACCAAAGCATCTGTGGAAAGTATTAAACAATATACATAAAACATGAACCTTATACATCCCATTCCCTCCTCCTTTCTGCGAGCGTGTGTGTAGCTAAATGGGACGTACATTAAAAGAACATTATTAAGGTTTAAGGTCAAACACTCGTGTATTAGGAAATGCGTATTTCCTGTGTGTCGGAAATGTGGGCTCCCTTGTGAGTATGCGGTGATAGTCATTAATTTCACGATCACGTATTATTTTTTCCCGAGAAGATATTCAGCCCGCAGAGCGATATTGTCACCTTAACGAGCAGCTATTCAGAAACATCTGTACTTCTCACAGGCCAGCGTGTAATCCCTGCCTCATTTAGGGACGCTATTCAAAACCTTCTTCTGAACACATAGCCGTTTGTTATCTCTTCTGTGGGCCTGGATCAATGTCATATTTGAGTTCTCGGCAGATGAAAAGAAATTATTTCTCGCCGCTGCCTTATGAGGTGACACGATCTGAGGAGGCCTGTTTGACGGCGGAGAAGCAGTAAGGTCACAAGGACCCGCTAATTCTGGTTGAGCCTCGGTTCATTCCCAAACCTTAACGTTACGCGGCACCGCCGATGTTTAAAACCGAGCTCCTGCTGCTTTCGTCCGCAGCCGGGAGGGGTTAGGACTTAAAATCGGAAAGCACCGCCCCACATTGTCTGTGTAAGGAATAAAAAATTCTCATTTGGGGAAAAATAGGGTTCAAGCGGCTCGACTGCCACACGCAGCTCAGCCCACTGCCCAGGGACTGGAGCTTTGGCTGCCAAAACCAAACCATATTTTTCCTCTGTTCCAATGAGGGTTTAAAATCAATGACGGGAGGATGAGAATGAGCATCTCCTGTTTCATGATGTTGGTACAATAATATGCAGGAGCAACGGCAATTGTGAAAATAGATGCTAATTACCTGTGAGCTGAGAAAAAAATGGAGCTTGATACTCTTACAATTTTTATATGTACTCTCATAATCTGTATTTTGGCATTTAGAAATCTGGCCATAACTACACTACCGAGAAAGAATTGCATAAATTTGTAAAATTAGTTCAAGACCTCAGCGACTCTCCCTCACTTGTCTGACAGTTCGTTGAGTGCTTGGCTGGGAAATAAAGCTCAGCTATCCCAGATTTCAGGAGCTGAGGGCCGTGCTTTAACAAAGTCATAGGACTCTAAAATTATTTTTAAATCCCTTAATCATTTCAGGAGGATTTTAAATACTGACCGTACTGCAATTATCCACCTGCAGGTGGGAATCCCGTATCTCACGCGAGCCTGGTGCATGTCTGCTCCTGGGTGTTATCCTCAGGGATGGTTTTAAGGCATTTATTCACGTCGCGCCAGTGGGATGGCGGGCATGTTGCTCTCCCCCCTTTACGCAGGGATAATACCGTGGGTAAACGGCTTCTCCAGGAACACACGTGGAGTCTACAGTGAAATGAGGACGTGCGGGAGGTGATCACGCTTCCCCTGTGTCCGCTCTCTTCCCAACACACCCCCCAGCTAAGGAGGCTCTGTAGGAGCCACAAAAATTACGTGGATTATTCCACATGTATGTCTTAATTCCATCTCTGGAGAAGCTTAATATTTTGAGAGTAGGAAAATGTATTCATTAGGACCCAGACAACAATATCTGGGGCCACTTCTTGCAAGGGGAAGGAGTCGGGGTTCAGATACACTCCCGCTGTGGCTTGCGGCCACTTGACCTTCTTATCCCACCAGCTGGGGAACTGCCTCAAACCAAAACTTCCCACGAGCAGAACTTATTCCTCTTGGGTAAATACATCTAAACTAGGAAAACTCCTGGATAAACACAGTAAAAGTATCTCATGCAAATCCGACACTAGCTGCTTTGCTGTTACATTATGTATGATTTGTTAGTGCTCGCAGTACGAACAAATTGCGCGTCGGGGGTGTTCTGCCATCCGTGAAATCACGTGCAGCTCAAGGACGTTCCCTGCTGTAGGATGGTAGAGGGAACAGCCTTCATGTGAGCAAGAACACATGTGAGAAGCCAAAAATGAGCATTCGGAGCCCACGGCTTTAACTTTGGTTATTTTGTCTAAATTCCTAGTGCTGTTGTGCATTCCTCACTTGTTCAAAACCAGCACAAGCATCTTCTGAAGTACTTCTATCTGCAGACATCAAAGAGTATGAGTCCTTAATCCGGATGAAAATACAGGGTTGAATTTCAACAGAAAGGAAGAATTGTTTGGAGATTTATTTTTTTCAAAGCCCCATCCGAATGTTGAAGAAACATCCAGAGTTGTATTAAATTGATCTGGATCTGAACTCTGATCTGAACCCTGATCTGAACCGGCCTGATCTGAAGATCCATTGAAATTTGTGGAGAAAATCCTATTGAATTTACTGTGCTTTGGCTCAGAGTGAAATGATTTCTAGCTGTTGTTTGAGAATACCCTGCAGACAAAAAGATTTCATTTTCAGTTCCTGGAGGTTAATTATGGAAATTCGTTATAGTGGATCAGCAGTTCCAGTTGCTGGGGAGACAGTAAAACTATTTGGTATGAAATTCTAGCCTAGAGCTGGATAAAAAATTTCTGACAGAATGCTTTTCCATCAGAAATATTGATATGCTGAAGGCAAAACGTTTTGCAGAACTGCTTCGATTTCAGTGAAGTTTGGTATTAGAAAGTTTCTGATACGAAGCTCCCTGGTAAGGTTGCACTGTTCTGTTTTAGCCTTTCTTTAATGAGATGTTCAATTCCGAGGTTTTCTTATACCTTTTTTAGGAAATATATAAGAAATGTGTAAACTTGAACATTTTTGACTTTAGTCAAAGGGTGGATTTCATTTCAGAGGGAGTTTAGAAATCCTTTTTCTTTAATCCCGTTTTGGGGTGGAAAAAGCAAGTGAACTTGTGTAATCCCCAGTTCTCAGCCAGCGGGTGCTGGGGGCCACCGGGGGGAGCTGGGAACAGCTTCCAGGGCAGAGCGGGGCGGGTTATGTCAGTGCTGCGTGTCCTCACCCATTCCTGTGAACGCTGCACTTCGCAGGGCTTCCCTCAAGGCGAAGCGGCTTTAAATTATTGCTGAAGAGCAGAAAGAACTCGGCAAATAATAAATGCATGTATTTTTATTTTTTTTTTGGCAGCAGTACCGCCAAGGCGGTTTAATTGTCCCGAGGAGGTTAAAACTGCTTCTCTTCTCCTCGAACTGCTGCCGGCTGGAGCCGTGCTCCCCACCCCTTCATACCACACCAAGCCTCAAATATTCGGTGAACCCAAGCTTTTCTGGCTGCACAGACATACTTGTAATTCTTGCCCATGTGAATGAGTAACAGCAGCGGCCGGGGCAGCAGCACAGACCCTCAGAAACATAGCAAGCATTTTTTCGGTGCCATTTGAAACTCTTAACACGCTTCGCTGTTGATTTTTATTGTTATTTTCTGTCCCATAGGCATGCCCTTTCCCACCATAAAGTCGCGGGGCCGAGTTCTGCGCTGAATTTCTCTGCTTATTAGGCTTGTGAAGCTGGTAGCTTTAGCCCGCCGGGTGAGCAGTGCCAGGCTGTGATTAATCTGGCTCCAAGCTGCAGAAAAACCTCAGGAATTTTTTGGGGGAAAAGCAGCAGGGTTCGGCAGGACGGCCACGGGCACCCACACGGGCAAACCACCCACCGGCAAGCGGTGGGGTTTGCGTGTCTGGAGGCCAGCGCTTCTGTAAAGCAAATAGCAGAGAGGAGAAATCCTCTGCCAGGAGCAGTGGTGAGCAGCATGTTTTGCTGTGCCACGTGGGGATTCAGGAGATAGAAGGCAGCTAAATCAGAGAATCACAGAATGGTTTGGGTTGGAAGGGACCTTAAAGACAATTTAGTCCACCCCCTGCCCTGGGCAGGGACACCTCCCACCAGCCCAGGTTGCTCCAAGCCCCGTCCAACCTGGCCTTGAACCCCTCCAGGGATGGGGCAGCCACAGCTTCTCTGGGCAACCGGGGCCAGGGGCTCACCACCCTCACAGCAAACAATTTCTTCATGATCTCTCACCTAAATCTCCCCTCTTTCACTTTAAAACCAAAATCTCTGGCTCAAAATAAGAATAGCAAATGTTCAACCTTATTAAACTTCCTCCTAGACAATCGCTGGAAAAGCAAAAGCTGCTAGCGCAGGTCCTTGCCCCCAAATTTCTAATTAACTAAAATTTTTGAGGCAGCTCCTGCACAACCACGGCTGTCGGCACCTAGGGATTACTCCTCTCCAGAGCTGTTTGAGTGAGGCTGCAGATCGGAGCTGCAAAATGAGATTTAAACCAAGCCCGTGGGTCAAACAGGACATTTCTGGGTCATGGTGACCCTGGCCTCGGTTTTCACCCACACTGCCTGCAGCCGGGAAGATGAAATGCAGAGTTTTGCTCCATTTCTTTGCTTGCTTCCAGATGCTGTCGTGGTGCATGGAGGGATGCGGCCTTTCTAGGACCCGGAGCTCAGAAGGCACCAGTGTAGGTGGGTGGGTGGGCGGATGGATGGATGGATGGATGGATGGATGGATGGATGGATGGATGGATGGATGGATGGTGGTGGGCAGCAGGCTGGGGGTCCCATGGCCATCCCACCCCACGGCAAGAGCCTGTCCCACCTCGGCAGCTCCTAAACCAGATTACGCTGAAAAAGTGTGAACGTCTGTGGGTCGCACACACTTTGACTCCCTTCAGAGAGAGGGAAATGCCAGGCTAATTAGGCAGGTGTTGGTTGCAGCAGGTTTCACACACTTTCCACCCTGAGATTTCCATAGAGAAGGAAAGTTAGTGTCTCTAATTAAATGACTCAGAAAAGACTAACAGGTCTTCCTTCTAACATATTTCGTATTTGGTTTTGTAGTTGGGTGTTTTTGAATGAATGATTCAGGTTGCCCAGGGAAGTTGTTGAGGTCCTGTCCCTGGAGGGGTTCAAGGCCAGGTTGGACGGGGCTTGGAGCAACCTGGGCTGGTGGGAGGTGTCCCTGCCCAGGGCAGGGGGTGGGACTGGATGGGCTTTAAGGTTCCTTCCAACTCTAACCATTCTATGATTCTGTGATTCCTACGCTGCTGTTTACTAAATAAAACAAGTTTTCTAGGAAGGTTACAGAAAACAAGGGCTTCTGGGGCAGCTGCGCTTTATTTGCAGCTTGGTATATGGTAAAAGAAGGGTTGGAAGGGACCTGCAGGACTTCGCTGCTCCATCCCTTCACCTCCAAACGCCACAAAGCAGCGTGTGGGCTCTGTGCCAGTGAGATGAAGAGTCTGGGGCTTTCCGAGCCCCTGGCAAGTGTTGCTGGGTTTGTCTGCATCCCTCTGGGCTCCGTGCGGGAGCGGAGGCAGCGGCAGGGAGTGGCAGGGAGAGTGGGGCTCGGGCATTATAGAATCATAGAATGGTTTGGGTTGGAAAGGACCTTAAACATCATCCTGTTCCATTGCCATCATTGCTGCAAGATTCCCCTGTGCCTCTCCAGGCCCAGGACCAGACTGGCAGCAACAGTGGGATCCAGCATAAATCACTCCAAAAACTCTCCCTGCCTATATTGGACGCATTAAAAATTAATTACTTAGCTTAGTTGTTTCATATTGAAGGCAAGACTGAGCAATAAGAACCAAATCCTATCCTCAGATAAAAGCATTACATCAGCCTGCACAGGGCGGTCGGGGAGCCTGGAGGAGCCCGGAGGAGCCCGGAGGAGCCCGGAGCACTGCTTTCCCCTTTGCATAAGCCCGTGCTCAGCACATCCCGGCGAGCGGCTGCAGATGCTGGGCTGGGTATTAATGCCCGGGTTGGATTTCGGCTGGAACATGTATTTGCAAAGTCAAAGGAAAGCCTCATTTTTCTCACCATAAAAGGTAAGGAGCAAAATTCCAGAGCTGAATTTACATGTCCTGCTGCTCCTCAACGTGGGAAAAGAATGCTGCATCCTCCCACATACCTGCTTCCCATCCCAGGTCTTCCTCCCTCTCTCCGACTTGTCCGTGCAAGTCAAACCTTTTATGCCATGAGCCAACAATTAATTATAAGTATATAATAACCTTTCATAAAGAAAGATAGATGCAGAAGCCAGGTCTGGTTCCCTCGATGCTTACATAGGGTTTTTTTCCTGTTGTATTTTCCAAATTAATTGGAGTGGCCCATAGTTTTCACAGGTCTGAGGCGGGGGGACATCTGGCACAGAAATCTCTTCTAATAAATAATGATGGGGAGAGAGGATTATCCAGCAGCCGAGCTTGGTCGTGCCATGGTGCGGGGGTTTGAAGGGATATTCCTGGTGGGAATGGGATGTCTGTGTGGGGTCAGCGTCCCTGCGAGGGAGCCTGGGGCCAGAACCACAGCGTTGCTCTGCAGTTTCAGTCCTGGTAAATTCAGCAGAGGACAGGCAGTAGATCTCAAAAAAAAAAAAAAAGGAAATTTTGGAATTGAGCTTCGGAAGTATGTTACATGGGGGAACGGAAGGATGTTCTTGGAAGAGTTTTTTCCTACAGAAATGAGCATGACAGAGAGGGCGATGCGCTAACAATAATTACAGGCTATTTCCAGACACAAAAATGGGTCAATTCTAAGGTTTCTGGAATCTTCTGATCCAAGTGCAAAAGAGGCTTACTCTGTTCCTGGTTGTCCTGCCAGTTTTCCAGCGGGACCTATGGCAAGCCAGTTCACGTCTCCATGCCTCTTTCCTTATCTGAGGCTTGCAGAAACTCCCAGGTGCTCACAAGGGCACCAGGAGGGCGAACCCATGCCACTGACTCCGAAAGAGCTCCGGTGCCTCCTGGAAGCCTGGGGTTTGGACGGCAAATGCAGTGAGTGCCTCTGTTGCCTCCCTGGGTGCTGCCGGCAGGAGGCCGCGGTGCCCAGAGCTGCTTCCCCCAACCCCGCTGCTTGGTGGGTTCAACCCAACTGTGTTGGTCTGAAAGGTCAGAAGCACCTCGAGGAACCACCCTTCAACCTCGAAAAAGGTTAAAATCGATGATCAAATGGTCCTCAGCCCAGGGGGCTTGGCCCTGATGAGCCCAAGACAGATGAACAAAAGCAAGGGTGGCTTTTGCCCTTAGGTGCAGGATGTGGGGATGCAGGTTCTATTGTTGGAGGGAAGATGGGGTTTTGTCAAGCAATGCTACATTTAATCATCAGTCAATAACAAAAGAAGAATATTTGCAAGCTCCTTAGCAAGACATAGGTGTGTGCAAAGCCACGCCAAGCCCGACAGGAGTGATGACCACCCCCCGGGGAAATCCTGATGCCCCAAGGAGCCCATCCAGGTGGTGGTTTGCTGTTTGTGTCCAAGATGAGGAGAAACAGAAGTGAGTGAACCCCTGTCACCAGGGAGCAGATCTTCTTAGCAGGGAGCACCTGAGGAGCGAAGCCTGGGCCAGAGGGTCATGGTGCAAAGCCGCGGCGCTCCACGAAAACCAGGTGCATGCTCAGCTGCTTTTACGGAAGGGATGGCAAGATTCACACCCACCGGAGGGTCGAGCTAATGTACCAGGGAGCACAGCCAGGCCCCTGGGCTTGGGTGAGGAGGGAGATGGCATTTGCCACACTGGCATCCTTTCCCCAATGCCGGTTTAACCACACCTGGAGTTTGTGGCTGCACGAGACAAGCCGGCTCATGTCCCTGGCAGTTTGAAAGCTGCGGTGAATCAAACCCGGAGAATTCCCCATTTCCTCGATGGAGGATTTATTGGTTGTGTTAATTTTGGGGACATCAACATCTGGCCACCATGGGGAGTGAGGAACTGCCTCGTATGGGAGGTGGCAGCTCCCTGACCGACATGGGGGATGTCCCCCCAGGGTGGCAGTGCCACCAGCACAGCTGGCTCAGGAGCACAGGGCAACACCAGGTTGGTCCCTCTTGTGCCAGAGCTTTTGAGCAACACAGCACCAGCTCCTGATGAAGAACCCCCTTGGCATCAAGTGACGCACTGGTTACAGGAAAACCGGAGGGATTTTTCGCCTGTTAGGACCTCCCTGTGCCTAGGTCTGAGCGGATGTGAGGGGGCTGCCCGGGGAGATAACGGCCGTCAGAAGACGGTGGGGCTGCCCCCGTGCTGTACTTGAGTGCATTCAAGCTTGGCAGGGCCGTGGGTGGAGAAATCGGCTTTGCTTATTGTGAAACCCTGCTCAAAGTGCTTGCAAAGGCTCAGGGTTGCTTCATCGCTGGGGTTAAGGCCAAGTACCCTCTCTGCCCTGGCAGCGTGGGGCCAGCCGGGCCGATGGGAACCCTTCCGTGCTACCTGTCCCTTCCCAGGGCAGAGGCTGCATCTCCAGTGCATCGCCAGGAGTTGCTGATGGAGTCAGGTTAATCATAGAATCACAGAATGGTTAGAGTTGGAAGGAACCTTAAAGCCCACTCAGTGCCACCCCCTGCCCTGGGCAGGGACACCTCCCACCAGCCCAGGTTGCTCCAAGCCCCGTCCAACCTGGCCTTGAACCCCTCCAGGGATGGGGCAGCCACAGCTTCTCTGGGCAACCTGGGCCAGGGGCTCACCGCCCTCACAGCAAACAATTTCTGCCTCACATCTCATCTCAATCTCCCCTCTGTCAGTGTAAAACCCTTCCCCCTCGTCCCATGGCTCCCCTCCCTGCTCCAGAGTCCCTCCCCAGCTTTCCTGGAGCCCCTTGAGGGCCTGGAAGGGGCTGGAAGGTCTCCGCGGAGCCTTCTCTTCTCCAGGCTGAACCCCCCCAGCTCTCTCAGCCTGTCCTCCCAGCAGAGGGGCTCCAGCCCTCCCAGCATCTCCGGGGCCTCCTCTGGCCCCGCTCCAACAGCTCCGTGTCCTTCTGCTGTTTGTGCCCCAGAGCTGGAGGCAGCGCTGCAGGGGGGTCTCACAGAGCAGGGCAGAGGGGCAGAATCCACCCCCTTACCCTGCTGGCCATCTCTTGGCTTCTCTGGATCCCTTTGTAGGAGAAGCTCGGTCACTGGTTTTAGCGATGCTCCTGCAAAGCCAAAGATGGAGAAGCACCTCCTGGGTACCACTGTGCTCTGGGCTCTGTTCAACCTAAAGGGGGTTATGCTCCCTGACTCCTTCATCTTGCTCAGCTTTGCAAATTGGTCTTTAATTTTCAGGAGGGGTTGAGAGGGGTGATTAATAGGGATGTGGAAACAAAGTCGAGTAACTCCCGACATCTCAAACTCTGATGGGTGTAAGCTAGCCCAACCATTTAATGGGGAAGACAGAAATCCCTGGGATCCCAGCAAGGAGCACCGAGAGCCTGGAGTCCACCACATCCCCCCATGCAGCTTGCGGCATATACCAGCCCAAGGGCTGGGGGATGAGCAACAGACAAGAGGGATTTGATTTTGCTAGGAAAGCCCAAGCTTTTGGTCAACACCGAGATGCCACAACAATCGCCAGGGAGAGGGACATTCCCCCTGCGGCAGTGGGACGCCAGCCCTCGCCTACGAAGCAGGGCTTCTATTTATTTAAGAGACTCTCCCCCCAGCGCAACACAAGCAAGGAAAGTGGCCTGGGCGAAGAGCCAGGGTGCTGGCGGAGGGATCCCTATGGCTCCTCTTCCTTCCTCGCCGGCAGGTGGGAATCCCCCTCCCAGCCCTCCAGCCCTCGGGCTGCGATGCAGTCGGTGACATCAGCACATTCCCAGCAGCGCTCCCGCGGGCATCGTGTGAGCTTTGCACTGAGTCACCCTTCAGCAAACAAGGAAGATAAGAAACTCGATGGCAGCGGTCCAACCGGCACAGATGCTGGTTTATTTTGAACTACAGAAAATGATTTATGCGCTAGAGGAGGGATACCGTCATTTCCTCCTCCCAAAAGTCCTTTTTTAAATCCCTTATTTTTCCCTCTTTCTTACTGTTTTTTTCCTGGGGCAATCCCCTATCACGTCAAGTACCTTCGCTACAGGTACCCAAAAAACACGGAAGGGCCAAAGCAAATATTTTGGTGAGAACTGAACGGAGCCAAAGCTCCAGAGGGACAAGAAGAGGTTTTGTTTTATCGGAAAAGCAAACATCATCTTCACGAGTAAAACGCTGTTTTCCCTCTTGAAGCTGCCTTTTTTATGGAAATGAGGCCAATGAAGTTTTCATTTGCAACACTAATTTGATGAACTCCGGCGGGTTAATGATATTGCCGTATTTAATTAAGGCAGTCGTTAGTCTAGCGGAGTCCCTCCTCCCCAGCAAGGACCTGGTGCTTCGGAAGCGCTGCCGACCTCTGGCCCTGGAGCCCGGCCTCTGGCCAGAAGTGTGGGACGGGATGGTTTTATGGGCTTTATCATCCCGTCCCCTTCTTTTGGTAGCCACGGCTGATCTTTGAGTGCCACCGAATTTAGAAAGCCCTGGCAAGCCCTGAGCAGCCATTCCAGCTGTGGTCCTGATTTCTCTCCAGCCTTAAAATGAGCCGGTTACGATGGTTAACATTGCTTTTCCCAGTAAGAATTTCCCTCAGAAAGATCCGGAGCGTGACGTAGCTGCAAAGCATGAGTCACTGCTCGGGTTGCCTGGCACGACCCGTGCGCTCCCCGTCTCCGTATTTATACTGCAGCCCTCATTTCCGACCTGGCTGTCCTCTAAGTGCCTTGTTGATATCTTTGTGCCAAATGATACCTTTCCGTCTGGCTCAGCCCAGCTTCTGCACTGGGCAGGGAAGCGGCGGTGGGAATGCTGACTGATGGGAAGTGGGAAGACACCAGCAGATTTCCCTCCATCAAACCTGCAAGCGACGGCTCTGGCTCTCTTCTACGTCCTGAAAACCCGAGGCTCCCTGCACAGGCTCGCCCTGGCCCCTCCACGGGTTTATGGGCAGGAATATTACGCCATTCCCAGCTCTTGCAAACAGGGAGGATGCTCCGATTCCTGGTGATTCATTTTCCAGTCCTGCATCGCAGCTTGCAGGTCAAAGGCTTTACCAAACAGTCGTTTCTTTGCTTGGGAAATACACGTGCTCTCTTTTCTCATTTGAGTTCTCTATGTTAATTAAAAGTAGGATAATAATAATAACAATCTACTACGAATCAGTGTGATATACATCCAGATTCCTCATCTCGTGTCACGTTAGCCGCTGAGATGCTAATCCGCCAGTGGGATGCCTGCCAGGAAACACTGGGGGATGAGTGGCCTTCACGGGTATCCTGGACACAGGGATCCTTCCTCGGGGACGTTCTGCAAGAGCAGTGCTTTAATTCTCATCCCTAAGTTTTCTCTTCCTGCCATTAAGCTAATAACCACATTGTTATGTTAAGTGCAGCTTCATTTTTGTAGGGGCAATACACAAGGCATTTAACTTGGTGGAAGATAATAACAATGTATTTTAGTCAGGGATGAACCCTTGTTGGTCTGATGAACGCCACGTGAGAGCACGACAGGTGACATAGAAAAGGGGTGAGTTGTTCAGGTACATGCAGGCTTTTTTAGGAATAAAAGCATTTTTGAAAAGGTTCAACCCAAACGACTTTATAGATGTTAATGTCTTTGAAAATTTAGATTTAGCACAAACCCTCAGTATGAACATGCCTTTGTTTGGCTCAGCAGTCCCGGACGCCGCACCAGAGGATGTCACCTGTAGAATCATAGATTCATAAAATGGTTAGAGTTGGAAGGAACCTTAAAGATCTTCTGGTTCCAAACCCCCAAACACTTCCCACCAGCCCAGGTTGCTCCAAGCCCCGTCCAACCTGGCCTTGAACCCCTCCAGGGATGGGGCAGCCACAGCTTCTCTGGGCAACCTGGGCCAGGGGCTCACCGCCCTCACAGCAAACAATTTCTGCCTCACGTCTCATCTCAATCTCCCCTCTGTCAGTGTAAAACCCTTCCCCCTCATCCCATGGCTCCCCTCCCTGCTCCAGAGTCCCTCCCCAGCTTTCCTGGAGCCCCTTGAGGGCCTGGAAGGGGCTGGAAGGTCTCCCCGGAGCCTTCTCTTCTGCAGGCTGAACCCCCCCAGCTCTCTCAGCCTGTCCCACAGCAGAGGGGCTCCAGCCCTCCCAGCATCTCCGGGGCCTCCTCTGGCCCCGCTCCAACAGCTCCGTGTCCTTCTGCTGTTGGTGCCCCAGAGCTGGAGGCAGCGCTGCAGGGGGGTCTCACAGAGCGGGGCAGAGGGGCAGAATCCCCCCCTGGCCCTGCTGCCCACGCTGCTGGTGGCCATCTGTGGTGGCATCCTGGCCACTAGCAACAGGGCTATGTAGGTCTGTGAATCCCAACTAATTGTCCTGCCGTACCCTCCAGGGATTTTCCCTTCCAGCCCCTTCAAATGCGTGTGGAAGAAGAATTTCCCTTGTCACAGCCCAAGGCTGCATTATACATTCATGCATTTAAAGCATATACAGTCTGGTAATTAAATTCTGGAATATTTTAAGCGCTTCTTGTAGTGATTTGAAGGTCGGGTAATTCAGTGCAGCATATGTTGCTTTTATAGTAAGCTCGTTTTCTGACAGCTGCCTGCATGGGTTCCCCGTACGATATCCATCCTCCCGTCAATGAGCTGCACCGGAGAAAGAGGGGGAGCAGCAGGGGCAGGTACCACTCACAGACCGGAGCAAAGCATGTTCCCTTCCCAGGCACAAAATCCTGGCATTTTCCCAGCAGCAACGCTAAGGTGAAACTTGGAAAGATGTAAAGCTCTGTGTCGAGCAGCTTAATCAGGAAATGGATGGGGGCTGGCATGAATTATGCCATCTCACAGGCTGGCGTAGGCTCCTTTGCCATGGTTACGTGAGCCAGGAAGGGAAAATGAAAGGTGGTGGATACCCAAGTGCTATTTCTTCTCTTTTAAGCCCAGACAGTTAACAAATCCAGTTTCCAAAGCCGTGGCAGGAACGCTAACGGGTAGGAAGCACTGTGATTGTATGAGTACCTGACCGGAGCTGCTACACACACCTCAGCTTCTTTATTTTCCCTTGGAAGAATCTCATCCTCTCCTACCAAGTGGTAAACATCACTACTTCTTCCTGTTTTTTACTGGGTCTGTAGAGCTAACAGCTTCATCTTGGCTCCTCCTCAGGCCGCCCTGTTGGTTTCTAGGGCTTATGCATGGAAGAGAGCTCTCCTGGGAGCACCTGCAAGGGCAGGGATGCTCCTGCGGGACAGGGGATGGTGCCCTTGGAGTGATGGGCTCAAGCCCATCGTTGCCAATGGTGGTTTGCCAGAGCACAGCAGCAAGGGGCAGAGATGCAGTTCCTTACCATGATCCCATCTGTCATCCAGAGGTGACGGCGTTTGGCAGGGCTACGATTTGGAATAATCCTGCTGAATAATATAATTAATAATAAATAACAAAAATAAATGCCCTACCCAGGAACACAGCTGACTGCGTCGCTCTTCGACTACCAGAGGGCAACGTCCACTTGCATCTGACCGTCCTCCTAGTGCCCAGGGAACAGCCTCTCCCACATGGACATGGAGAAACTCCCTCACGTTAATACACACTTTAAATTATTATTGTGAAAGTGCCCGGAGCTATGGGTGAGTGCTTTAAAAATAACTTAAAATAGCACATAAAAATAAGCGATCCTCCCTGGTGTCATCCCAAAGAGCTGCACCATCACATGAGACCTGAGAACCTGCCTGGAGCCAGATCCCAGTTAAGCATCCTTCAGACTTCAGGGGTTTAGCGACCACGGGGCAGACTCTGACTCTTCTGTGAAGACCGAGCTGCTCTCGCCCTTGTAATTGGGAAAAAAATCCTCGTCTTCTGTTTCTCCTCGGCGGCAGCTGGCTCAGCCCTGCGGTATTCGGGGCTGTGGGTCGCAGTGTCTCGTTTCAGGCGGTGTCACGGGACGGGCAGTGCAGCCCTGAGCTGCGGGCCACTCTTTCCCAACACGCTCGGTGTGAAATTTTCCCATCGTTTGTCAGGAAACTCTTCCCAGACACTTCTTCTTGGAACGGACCATTAACGCGGAACGGAAATCTGCAGGCTCCGGGCCAGGTTTCACAACGCCTCCAGAAGCAACGCCGGGACAGTAGTATTGCATTTAAAAACCGAGTGTCGAACAAAAATGATAACCTTTGCGCTCCCCAGTTGTATAAACATGGCCTTTCTTTTGCTCTGCACGCAACAAAATGCTATGAAGGAACCACGTGGGTGCAGCTGGCCCCCAAATTACTTCTTTCACTAAATATACGCCACGTGAGGTTGCTGGCTGCATGGCGAGGGCTGCTCTGGAGGGCTGGGGAAGTGTCTGGAAACACGAAGTGCTGGCCGTGCTGTGGCCATCCGTACGTACCCCTCCGGCTCTGGGATCCCACAACTCTGGGCTTTCCCCGGGAGAACATTTGTCATAGAATCATAGAATCATAGAATCATTTAGGTTGGAAAAGACCCTTGGGATCATGAGTCCAACCATCATCTCCACTCCACAAAGTTCTCCCTTACACCATATCCCTTAACACCACATCTAAATGAGTCTTAAACACATCCAGGGATGGTGACTCCACCACCTCCCTAGGCAGCCTATTCCAGGGTCTGACCACTCTTTCTGTGAAGAATTTTTTCCTAATGTCCAGCCTAAACCTACCCTGCTGCAGCTTGAACCCATTCCCTCTTGTTCTATCGCTAATTACCTGTGAGAAGAGACCAGCACCAACCTCTCTACAATGGCCTTTCAAGTAGTTGTAGAGAGCGATGAGGTCTGCTAAAAAGAGGGAAGGAGGCAAAAAAGGGCAAAAAGTTTAGCACATTTGGGGAAATAATGCGGGGAAAAAACTTTTAGCTGCCAGAATTAGGTCCCGTTCCCCCTCTGGTGTGAATCCACGGGGTAGAGCCATGGTGGGAGGAAGACCTGGGGCTCTCAGGACTTGCCGCCCGTGCCCAAGGCACAAAGATCTGTGAGGAAGAAATGCCAGGGTGGATGGCATGAGGATAACACTGCGTGTCGGTAACTCACCCGTGGCTTCCAGAAGCTGTTCTTTGCTGTTTTTCTCGGCAGCCCTCACCTTTATATACAAATTCAGCAGTGGCTAAACCAATAGTTATTTATTTTCCCCTGGTCAGGAATGGCTCCTGCATGCTGCCGTTTAAAAATACGGCTCTTGTTACCCTGAGGAGTTCTTGGCGTGTGTGTGTGTGTGTGTCTGAGGAAGAGAAGAGCTGCGGGGAGCGGGGAGGGCTGTGGATATCTTTAGACAGGCGCCTGTGTTTGTCTGCAGATACGTGTCCCAGAAGAATTTTCGGTTTGCGCCCACCTGGGCGCATCGCCTGGGGACCGAATCAGCCCTTGTTTGGGTGAGATGCGGAGGAAGAAGATATGAACGTTACCAGCCCGAGTAATACATTTACAAGCGGAATAAGCCAAGCAAAAAAAAATATTGCAGTCTGGGGTGAAAAATCCTTGAAACCAGAGCTCAGGCTGGGCGGGTGAAGCGGAGCAGGGGGTCGTCGTCGTCCGGGGATGGGCAGCAGGAGGGTGACGGTCCCTCCTGGCCCCCATGGGCTCGTCCTGCCACCACGCTGTGCCTGCACGGAGTGGCGGCCGAGCTGGCTTCCAGGACAAGCCTTTGCAAGGGCGAAGCATCTGTAAGGGACGCTGCACGGACGGATTGATGTCTGTCCACACAACCTCTATCAATACGAGCATTTTCTTCATCCACTTCATGAAGTACCCTGCAACAGCATCCTGGCCTGTGTCAGCAGTAGTGTGGCCAGCCGGGCTGGGGCAGTGACCGTCCCCCTGTGCTGGGCACTGGTGAGGCCCCACCTCGAGGGCTGTGTCCAGTTTTGGGCCCCTCACTACAGGAAAGACATTGAGGTGCTGGAGCGTGTCCAGAGAAGGGCAACGGAGCTGGTGAGGGGTCTGGAGCACAAGTCCTCTGAGGAGCATCTGAGGGAGCTGGGGGTGTTCAGCCTGGAGAAAAGGAGGCTGAGGGGAGACCTTCTCGCTCTCTACAACCCCCTGAAAGGAGGGGGGAGCCGGGGGGAGCCAGGGGGAGTGGGGCTCTTCTCCCAAGGAACAGGTGATGGAACAAGAGGAAATGGCCTCAAGTTGTGCCAGGGGAGGTTTGGGATGGATATTAGGAAACATTTCTTCACGGAAAGGGCTGTCAAGCATTGGAAGAGGCTGCCCAGGGCAGTGGTGGAGTCGCCATCCCTGGAGGGATTTAAAAGCCGGGCAGACGTGGTGCTGAGGGACATGGGGTAGTGGGGGTTTGGGCAGTGCTGGGTTGATGGTTGGACTTGGTGATCTTAAAGGTCTCTTCCAACCTAGATGATTCTGTGATTCTATGATTCTATGTACCTGCCTGCCCAGGAGCCAGCGCTGCGGTGACCCAGCTCCTGCATCCCCAAAGCCACTGCAGCTCCTCGGTACCCAGCGCTCATCACCATCACTGCCCCGGGGAACAGAGGCGCGCTGATTCCCGACTAAGACATTTTGGTGGGGTAGAAAATGCTTTGGTTGTTTTATTTCCTACCTACCGAGGAAGCGCCTTGCGGGACTGGGTGAGTTTGACCTGTATTGCTCCATGGGCCATCGGCTGACTTTTGCCAGTCTTTGAGCTGAGGCTCATTTTAAACTACATCTCCTGTATTTGAGCGCTCTGCCCTGAGTTCCTTCTTTAAATAACAAGCTGCTGAAACAAGAGACGGAGGAGGAAAACGCGTTTCCAATTCTCTGCTGTTCCCTTTCCCTGCAGCCCACTGTGTATTTTATATCCACCGCCCAAATTATTCATGCATTAGGTATCTTCACCACATCAGCTTTATGATGAACTCATAAAACATAAATATTCTGCGCTCCAGAGGGATTTTTATTGTGTGGTTTCAGGGTACTTAGCAAGCATTTAATCTGGCCCAAGCATTTAATCTGGCTTTCTCAGCAAAGCGGAGGTCCCTGGGAAGGGATACGTGGGGGACGGGGACCGGCAGAGCCCGTGCAATAGCTGGCATTGCATCCCTATCCCGCAGCGTCGCCATCGGAGCAGCCCCTGCCCTGCTGCACCTGGGTCAATAAACCCATAGGTTTGCTTTTTTATTAATGTACTTAACGCCTCTTTTTTTTGCAGGTAGTTTTAATAGCCACAAAGTTTAACGAGGAGCCATTAAAGTGTAATTGCAGGACATGCAGAGAGCATCTCTGGCAGGGGCTGGGCAGGCGCGAGATGCCCGCGGCCAGGACAGCAGCACACGGGTGAGGGAAAATGCCTGGGAAGAAAATATGGGCAGAAAATGAGAATTGGTGACATAAGGCAGGGCATATTCCTTAAATGTAATGGAGGAAATGCTGACAAAGCTGGTTTTTTTCCATTGGAAACTGTTAGTTAAACGAGATCTAAGTGTTTTGCAAAAAATACATATAAATATATATATGTATGTTGTTTGGATGAGAAATACTCCAAGGATTGCCAGGGTGGGGAAGGTGGGATGGAGCAATTTAGGCACCCCTGGGGGGCTCAAGCTCCCTTGGGATGGGGTGTGAGGATTGGTGGGGATAAAGGGGGCCAGGACCACCCTTGGGGCTCACTCAGGCTGTGGCAGATGGAGCTGCAGGGTTTGCAGATGCTCCATTGCAGGCGAGGATGTGGGATGGTGGGTTTATTCCAGCACTAGGGAGCAGAGCCAGCCTCCTGCCGAGGCAGCGGAAAACCTGCGCTTGAAGCCCTCCTATTGCCGGTAAAGGCATCTGCCAGCGACAAATATGCAAAAGCATTTCAACAATGTGCTTCAAACCACCTCAAAATGTTTTTTTCCGAGCCTTGCCGGGCTGGAACAAAGCGGCCAGGCTGCCGTAAATGCCTGTGAGACGGGAAGCTGCCCTTGCACCGGGCACACTGCTGAGCAAACCTGCTGCCTTTGCTGGCCCAGCAAATTCCTGCTCCGGAGCATGAAGACGATGCTCCTAAATTAAACGGAGAGGCATTGTTCTGCTTCCCTTTTGCTAAGTGGAATCCAGCATTTTATTATAGTTTTGTCATTTTAATATAATATATTCTATTTTATATTTTTATTCTATATTCTATGCTCTATGCTCTATATATTCTATATATTCTATATATTCTATATATTCTATATTCTATATTCTATATTCTATTCTATTCTATTCTATTCTATTCTATTCTATTCTCTTCTCTTCTATTCTATTAATTTTCATTTATTCCTTTATTTTCATTGTATTTCATAGATTTTTTTATATATATATAACTATGCTGAAGCCTCTGACGTGTCGCTTGTGCCGGGTAGACCTGGATGCGTATTACGGAGCTATGGAAAACCATTACTCCTCCTGCCTCCACAGCACCCCATGTCCTCCCAGAGCAGCCACCGCACTGGGCACAGGGAGGAAGGACTAAGGGCGGTTTCGGGGATCACTTCAAAACCTGATTTTCTCCGTCCTGGGTCTCCCTCCCAACTGCAGGAGCAGCAAAGCCCTGGGTTTGCAGCCCCAGATTGCTCCCAGGATGGGATGCAGGGTCCCCTGGAGCTGCCGGGGTGATGCTTGGGGCCGTGCATGGTCCTGCCCAGGCTCCCTGCGCCATCCCGCTTGGCTCACCCAAAATTGGCGCAAATTCATCCCGACACAGACACCACGCAGATGTGGCATTCGGCGAGGGAGATCGCTGTGGGGTGGCACTGATGAAGGTAAGTGCCGTCATTGTTCACTGCATCAAGGTGTTTTTTGATGAAAAATCCAGCTTCCTTCCAACTTTTGTACATCTCCACTTCTGTGAACCTAAATTCTACTTTTTTTAAATAACTGTTACACATGAACGGTGTCCTAAAATATACACCTAACCTACTTTCACTGAGTCCTCTAGCGAAGGTGTCAACTTGCAGCTTAAGGAGTGGGGTCCGTGTAGCAGGACGTCGCTGGGGGTTGATCTGCTCCTGGAGCCACCTGCGGAGAAGCAGCAGGGCTACAGAAGGTGAAGCAATGATGTTTGGTTTTTGTTTTTTTTCCTAGGGATCAAAGCAGTAATTGGAGCTTGTCGTGAAATTCAGCATTTGGTTTTGGTTTTGGGGCACACACGCAGGCATTCGGGGACTTGTCCAAACCACAGAAGAATGCAAACTCCGTTTGTTCATCCCCCGGGGATGGCCTGATGTGAAATTTCTGGGCTTTCTGCCTCCCGTCCAGCAGCCGTGACCCAACAGCAGCCCATCGCTGGGACTGCCGCCTGTCTGGGCTCTGGAGAGGGTGACAACAGTAAATAAACTGAAGGAAAAGAAAAATTCAGTGTTTCATAATCTTCAAAGCAAGGCGCTAAGTGTTGGACAACATGTTGAATGTCTCTCTAGACATCATGGGATTTTTGTATGTCCTCCATCCAGCTCTAACGCTGAAGGTCTCCTCCAAATGCCAGCAGAAGTGGTCATCCCAGGACCTGACTTTCAGAGTGCCTCTGTGTCACGCAGCTGGTGGGAGGCGGGTGTTCCCCTAAAAGCTATCTGGTTCCCCAAAATGGAGGTGTGATGTGTCCCAAGTCCAGGTGCAGTGGGATGTGACGAGGGGAGGTGAGTGCAGCAGTTTAACAGTCCTGCACAAGGTTTCAGTGCCAGGTACGTGGCCTGGGACATCTGACTGCTGTCACCTCACTGGACATCTCTCAAGGCTACATGAAGCTGGTGCTGCTCATGGTCCATCTGATAGGAGGTTGTAGTGAGATGGAGGTCAGCCTCTTCTCCCAAGTCACAGGCAATAGGACAAGAGGGAACGGCCTCAAGTTGTGCCAGGGCAGGTTTAGGATGGATATTAGGAAACATTTCTTCACGGAAAGGGCTGTCAAGCATTGGAGGAGGCCGCCCAGGGCAGTGGTGGCATCACCATCCCTGGAGGTATTTAAAAGACGTGTAGACGTGGTGCTGAGGCACATGGGTTAGTGGTGGTTTTGGCAGCGTAAGGTTAACGGTTGGACTTGGTGATCTTAAAGGTCTTTTCCAACCAAAACGATTCTATGATTCTATGATATTCCTTCCCTGTGGCCCAACCAGCAGCACCGCCCTGGGATTCAGTTATGAAGTGGAGCCGTGGGCATGAGGTTGCAGTGAGTACGTCTCATCTTTGCTTCCTACCTTTGAACTTGGATTTCCAGAGGTGAAAACACTCATTTCTGAGTATTTTAAGACCCTGTTGAAGAGGTTTATGAAGCATTTTCACCCAAGCCACAGGGAAGAAATGCAGCGTTGTAAAGAGGAACAAAGAAGTTCAATCTCCAAGGATTGATGAACATATCCAGAACATGATGGGTTTATCCAGGTCACCTTTTTCATTCGCACCCAGTAAAGAAATTAATGAAGCTCCCGGAGTTATTACCTCTAATTCATGACCTATTAATGGCAATAAAGCTTTAAGAAAGCACAAGAGATATTATGCTGAAGGGCAAAGGAAACACCGGTGCATGGTTCTTAGTGGTTTGTCTTAGTGATTTGGACTCCCATTTGGGAGAGAGGAATTACAGGGTTTGATCCCTGCCCCAAGGACTGCTCTGCGTTTTATTGGGGAACAGCATATGTAATACCGACACTTAAGAAAAATGATGATTGGGTAATTAAAGACCAACTAATCTAACTTTATTTTAAAAAATGAATGAAGGAAGGAACTGTTACTGTTACAGAGGTAAATGGAAAATGATATAGAAGTGGAGCAAAGGTGAAACAAAGGTTAATTGAGCCTGACTTTGCTAAGATAATGGATTTCTTAGACAAAGGAAATGTAGGAGATTGCATCTATCTGGACTCCAGCAAGAGCGGGTTGCAGTGGCAGAGGGGGGAGGTGGGACAAGGAGAGGACTTCAAATGGAGGTGAGAATGACGACAACCGGAGGAGCAGAGCCGTTTCCTTCAAGAGCCACATGGAAAGCAACGTTGTTTGGTATTTTCGTTAATGACCATAACAAGACCAAAAAAAGGAGGGGAGAGTGGGGGTGTTGCTGAGGAAATCTGCTGATGGCACAAATTTCCGGGGAAACATCAATAACTAGGGGCCCTTGAGGACTGAAATAATGGAGAGGAGAGGAAATTCAATAGTGTAAAATGCACTCGGGATCTCACAACGAAGGCTTGAGCCATACGGTAAGAGTGCATCGGTTCAAAATGATGAAGGAGAAGAGATCTGGGGGATGAAGAGCTCCCAGGAGATGCACAAGGATCTCATTAGCCCTCACCTGAGATGTTGTACACAACTCTGATCAGGTGTGTTCAAGAGAAAAATGAGTTCTCCTGGTGCAGGGTAGACTACAGGAACTTGGTGCATTTAATCTACCAAAATCTCAGCAAAGTAAAGCGTGAGAAAATCTGACTGCTGTCTGTGTAGATGTTTAAGGGCCAGGTATTAGGCAGAGGCAAGAAGTTTTTCAAGTCATGGACAAGTGGAAGAACACAATGGGAACTGGAGGAACCCTTCAAGATCTGACATAAAACCATTACAGCAGTGAGGTTTCAAAGACCAAGACACTGTTTTTGGTGGCCAGTTGAGAAAGCTAAGCGGCTGGCTCTGCTCAAGACTGCGAGTGACTATGTTCTTAGGTGGAGAAGGAGACTATTTGATGTGGTGCCTCCAGTAGCAGAGGACTCCATGATAAACCTGAGGTTCCTTCAAGTCAGACCAGAAAAACCTGAGATCCTGCACCCACCCTCACAGTTGATCTGATCACCGTTTGTGATAACTAACACGCAGGAGGAGGAGGAGTGCACAGAAGGGCTCGATGTTGTTGAGGATTTCTTTGTTCCCACGGTCAGCTGGGTGTACATGAGATCGCCACCAAGAAATTTGAATAATTGTCTTTCTGAGCCTCCTGTAGTGGGGCACAGCCTTCCTTCTCCTCAACTCCATCCTAAGAGTTGAGTTTTAGGTTCTGTGGGTCTCAATAACTGCAGGATTTTTAAGACAGGGAAAAAAAATGAAGAATTTATTGATGATAAAACTACTCGGGATCCCTTGCTTTTTCCCATGTTTTTTCCACAGCAGCAAATCAGAGCAGAGGAAGGGGATTTGGAAGTGTTTATTACTTAAAGCAATCAAAGATTTTGTTGCAACTCAAGGCTACTCTTTGGTGTAGATGAAATGCCAAGAGGCCAGTCCCGGCGGCGGGCAGGGGGAACCAGGGAGGTGTGAGGCTCAGAGCCCGAGGCTTGGGAGATGCGGACGATTACATTAAAAAACTATAAACCAAACCTATCTCCTCCCTCCACTCACTGGTTATTTGAAATCAGCTTAAATGCTGTGAGCTAACAAGGCCGAGTCCTGCCGCTTTGGTCCGTTCAATGTTTGTCTTTTCCCGTTCGATGTGAAAATAGACCCGATCGATTTGCTAATGAAAAAAGCCAGTGAGGGGTTGATAACAGTGCTTGAGGACGCATACAGCTACTTTGGGATGGCGGGGGAAAGGCAGAAGGGTGTCCCGTTGAATTGCACGACTCCTTGCCCCATGAAGGGCCGCGCGGTGTGCATCCCCGAGCCCAGGGGCATCCCGCAGCCCAGCGCCTCATTTGCCCCTTTCAGGGAGGAAGAGAAACTCCTTATCTCTCCAAAAGTAAAATTACACACTTAACAGTGGCCCAGCACTTTGATTTTGGCAGAAGTTTGAAAATCAATAGAAGCATTTTTAAAAGTCTAATGGAATGAGTGGCTTTCAACGTATAAGCATTCAGCTAATATTGAATTTAAATACCTAATATGACGGTACTCATAACCAGGGCTGGCTGTGCACAGGAGCGCACCGCTTCCCGTGTGCCCCCTGAGGGACCACAAAGACGATATGCACAAATCGTGGTATATTTCTTGGGCCTTTGGGTTGTCTTTATTTTCCAAGCAGTAGAAACAACGTGGATGCGGGACAAGCGTTTTCCCAGTAGCAGAACAACATCCGTGGTTCCCTGCACCCTCTGGCAACCTTCGCTGGGGACATCCAGTGCCTGCAGTGCAATGGAAGTGCTGGGATGCTGCTCTGCTCCTCCTGAGCAGATGCTGCCGAGCTCCCCAGACACCCGTGGTCTCTTCCCTTTGCGAAATGCACTGTTTCTCTCCCCAAAACCTCTTTGTTGTGTGGCAGAGAAGCGCCCCAGCGAAGCAGCGTTTTCCCTCAGACTCCCCGTACATCAAAGTGCTCGATGGCCGGGGGGGTTTCACCACAAACCCCTTTTCTCCCCGTGTGGGCTGGAGTGGAAAAATAAACACCAGTGGCTGTATTAAAATGCAAAGTCAAATGAAACACTCCGCTCCTTTTAGCTTCATTAGGAGGGCCTGCCACTTGGCAAATTAAGATGAGCCAATCAAAACGGCATTTGCAAAACACACATTAACAAATCAGTAACTGTAAAAACAGCCATCAAAATAGCTTTTAATGTTTCCAGATTGACTGCAGTGAATGCAGATCATATGGTGCTCAATTGAGTTTAGGAATGAGCTATAATTTCTGCATATTTATATACCAACAGCTGAATTGTATCTTTCGATTTTTAAGCCTGTGGCTTTCGAGCCACAATAATCCCGGCTCTGAAAACCCTTTGATTTAGCCCAAAACAACGGTGGGCAAAGTGTTGGGTGTGACTTTTCTCAGCCATGGCTTTTTTCCTGCTACACTGAAATGGCTGTGGCGGTGGAAGAGACCAGAGGGCAGACAGCGCTGGGCAGCAGAGAAGGGTTCGTCAGCAGGTGTGGGGATGCTAAATGCCACCTCTCCTGGCTCGGCTCGGCTCACCCCCCCAGGGGCTCATCCTCTGGGGACAGGCAGGCCGAGCGGTTTGGTCACAGTTAGGGCATCGAAGGGATGACATGGCGAGACAGTGCTGCTTGCTGGTGGCCACGGATCTGCCTTGTCTGGGGAACAAAACCCCCCCGCAGCCTGGGCTCATCCCCAGCAGCGTGGGCAGCAGGGCCAGGGGGGGATTCTGCCCCTCTGCCCCGCTCTGTGAGACCCCCCTGCAGCGCTGCCTCCAGCTCTGGGGCACCAACAGCAGAAGGACACGGAGCTGTTGGAGCGGGGCCAGAGGAGGCCCCGGAGATGCCGGGAGGGCTGGAGCCCCTCTGCTGTGGGGACAGGCTGAGAGAGCTGGGGGGGTTCAGCCTGGAGAAGAGAAGGCTCCGGGGAGACCTTCCAGCCCCTTCCAGGCCCTCAAGGGGCTCCAGGAAAGCTGGGGAGGGACTCTGGAGCAGGGAGGGGAGCCATGGGACGAGGGGGAAGGGTTTTCCACTGACAGAGGGGAGATTGAGATGAGATGTGAGGCAGAAATTGTTTGCTGTGAGGGTGGTGAGCCCCTGGCCCAGGTTGCCCAGAGAAGCTGTGGCTGCCCCATCCCTGGAGGGGTTCAAGGCCAGGTTGGACGGGGCTTGGAGCAACCTGGGCTGGTGGGAGGTGTCCCTGCCCAGGGCAGGGGGTGGCACTGGGTGGGCTTCAAGGTCCCTTCCAACCCAAACCATTTGGTGATTCTATCATCTCAGCCCAGACACATGCATACCTAACGAGTGGATTCCTGCATGTATTTTAAGACTAAAATAAATGCCTTTAAATAAAAGAAAAACACCTGGATGTAATGTTTCTCCTCAGCAGAAACACACTGACTATTCCCCAAATTGTTATTCTGCTTCCTTGTACAGTCTGACCCAGAATAACAACCGTATCGATGATTTTAAATTAAGATACATAAGCTGTCACGCTCGATTAGCAGAGCGCAGAGAGTATCCTTTAATTTGGAATAAGAAGCTAATCCAAATACAGGAATGCTAACAGACCTCCATGAGGAACGGACTGTAACAGACGCAAGGGAACTGGCCAAATCAGTGCAGCAAGGCGGTAAGGTGTGGTCTGGCAGAAGCCCAGGGCAAAAGCATTTGGGGTGGCTGGAAAATTATTTGGGACGGCTGGAAAATTATTTGGGGTGGCTGGGAGACGGACCACGAGGCTGCGGTCCTGGCCAGCAGCTTGCCCAACGATGGGAAGAGCTTGTCCACGCAGCTGCACACCTCCCAGCGGCCTCCTTCGTGATAAACTCTTCTGGTTTTTTTATGATAAATAATACGCATTTCATAATACGATGAAATTCTTAACCGTAAGTTTTTGTAGATGTTCTGCATCTGCAGGTACCTGCACCGAGGGCACCCCGATATAAGTATAAAATCCTGCGGTTCCCTGCGCTACAGAAGCTCTTTCCGTAAATATGAATTTATGTTTAAAATACAGGCAACTGTCCTCAGCGGGGGAGGAGAAGCGTCAGGCCGGAGGGGGTTCAGCCCTTGGCGGGATATACGGGCAGGATCTGTTATTTCTGCTAATTTATTTCCAACTGGCTCTGCACAAGATGGGTTTCTGCCTGCAGAAGGGCTGGGAACGCAACCCAGAGCTTCTCCCTTTCCGCGGGATATCAGGTTGCAGCAGATTTTTCTAGTTAGAGGGGGAAAAAGCCGACTCGGTAGCACTGTGCCGGATGGTCGGGAAAGGGGAATTCCACCTCCAAAGGCTTCCTACCAAAACTTGGGGTTTTAAATTCTCCAGCCCCTAAAGGAAAATGTAATATTTTGATTAAACTTTTGTGTCATCCGCATGACAAACTTGAGGCGCTTTTCTTTACACGTCGCTCCCCAGCTGCTTATTTTGCTTAGCGGAAAAGACCTCAAATATCATCAAATGGCGTTAAAAATCTAGGGAAATGTTATCAATATTAATTTGGTGAGAAACCATGATAAAAAAAGAGACGATAAATGCGATTGCGTGCCTTTTCCTCTCCCCTGTTTGCTGGATCAGGCTTCCAAGCTGAAGTCCTGTTCCTGAAGGACCATCCTCAAAGACGAGTGACACTTTTTGCTCCCGCACCGAGAAACGTGCCGGTTCAGGAGCGTGTCTGTCTTTCCATATGTCTGCTAACACCCCTCCATAGTCACCATAAGTTATCCCAGATGGAGGGAAAGCTGGAATTCCCTGGGACCGGCGCGGCGGCGTTTGGGCACCGCAGATGCCTGCGCCGGCGTCGGGACAGCGGTGTGTTTTTTGCACGGGCTCAAACTGGGCTTTCTGCACACAAAACGCCAAATTCAAAATATAAGCTGGCAGAAAATGTTTCCATAAAGGGGAATTTCACGTGGCCACTCCTTGGCAGAGCTGGGGGTAACTTGATGGGGAGCCGGGGAGAAGCAACGGGGAGCAAAGCTGGTTGCGTTCACCTGCTCTCAACAGCCAGCACATTTATTTATATTTATGGGTCGCAAGGTTGAACCCTGGACCAACATGTAGTGTCAGACACTAACGGAAAACCCAAGGAACAAAGTCATTTTGAAGGTGTGACCTACAGGGTTGTGAAGGGGACATTAATTTATTTCCTTAGCAGAAATAGTACAGCTTCCTTCAAAACCGCTTTGAATATTTTCTGTAAGTCGCATCTAAAAATGGCATCTTGAATCCTGTTTGCCTTGCGGTTTTTGCTTTCATTGCTGAGAAAAAAAAAAAAAAAAAGGAGAAAAAAAGGAAATTTGGGATTTCTGGGGTGAGTCCCGAGCAGCGGCATGTGGTCTGCGCTGGGGGGGAGGAGGGGAGGAGGCAGGTCGCTGGATGCAGACGGGGGATGCTGTGGGACTGCCCGGCATCTCCGGACATCCCCTGAAACGGAGGCAAAACCCTGCTCTCGGCAGATTTTCTAGGAATGTGAGTTAAATCCAGGCTCGCAAAGGAAACCTTTAATTCAGGTCAGCAGAGCCGCCCTGGCCGCCGCAGACCAGAGCTCAATAAAGTGTCTTCTTTTCCCACCAACTCTCCATCAAAGTCACCCAGGGTTTGTATTTCCGTCCCGGACTTTGGCAGCAGCATGTCCCCTGCTTGGAGCGGTGCTAATTAACCCGGGGATTCATTTACCTCGGGTAAGATCGGTTTTTACGGCAGGCCTATTTCGGGAGCAATGAAAAGGCGTCCTCGCTCGTGCCGCCTCTAACGGGAAGAGGAAGGACGCGGTGGGGGGGGGTAAGGGCTGAATCTGGAGCATTTGGCTGAATTCAGGAGAAATTTTAAGCGTGCTCCCCCCCCAACATCTCTATTGTTGCAGAAGTATCTGAATCTTTGCTGCAAAAATCCTATTTACCTACCACCACAGCGGAGCTACCCCACAGCTGCATCCCACCCGCTGGGAAAATGCTTATTTCTTTTAAAAAAAGATATTAATATTAATGCCCACATTGACATCAGCCATTGGATACAATCAACGCTCCTGGCTGTACTGTCACCCAAGAGATCTTTTGCAATTAGGAGGAGTAGGGCCAGGACAGCCCATTCCCGCCCCTGGGCATGTATTCCCTGCTAGAGGGGCTCCGGACGACACTCTATATCCCACGGAGAATCTCACGGAGAATCTCCCAGCTGACTGCGGGGCTCTCCAGGTGATTTTTTTTTTTTTGGCCCCCTTCCTGATTCACGACTGCTGTAGTGACGGGCAGAGTGTCTGACGAGAGGTGACAAACGAGCGTCCTCAAAGGCGGGGCCAGCAGACAGGATCCCGCCCGCCCGCTCCGCTCCTCATCATCCCTTGGTGTCCGTCTGCCAAGGACGGGCAAAGACAAACTCCCAGGAGCAGCCTTGAATGTAAAAATCAGCGTTATCTCCCTGTCAGGAGCTTTTGCCAAGAAGAAGCAATCGCATCGCAATGATTTTCCATTTCCCATTTACCCCCGCCCACGGTTCGGATTTCTCTCTATAAAATCAACAATGCGTTTACTGAGGTTTGGGGCATTTCTCCTTGTTTTATGACATAATAAAATAAGATGGGCCCGGTCCTCAGCTGGTATTAATCAACACGGCACAGCTCCGTGCCCCACTGCTGATTTACACCCGGGGAGAGCCTGGCCTGACACGCTCTCCCGTTCCATCGCCTTTCCCACCCCTGCCTGGTGGCATCACCCAAGGAGACCAGAAGAAATGTGACCTGCTGGTGCCAGGACACCCCCTCCCTTTGCACCTTGGACTCCATTTTTCTAAACTTCTCATTTCTGTTCACCACCACCACACCCGTTGTGTTTAGAGGGAGGACTTTGGGGTGTGCTACCTTGTCTGCTTTCCTTATTTTTAAGCTGCTTGCCCAGCTTACCGGTGCGAGATGGGTGGCACCCACCTCGGTGTTGCTCATCGACACCAGGGAGCATCCCAGCAGCAGCACACAGCACTGCTGCAAAGAGGGATGCTGGAATGAAAACCTCCCCTGAGAGGAACGGAAACCATCAAAGAAATCCTCCAGAGAGGATATTTTTCCAGAAGGACCATCCCACGCACGTTGAGGGCTGTGTGGAGCTGATGCAGTTGTTGGCACACAACCGCACCTTGTCTCGGATGCATTTTTCCTGTCTCTTCACTGCCACATAAATATTGACGCATACCAGAAACGCGGCAGCAGATATGACCTAGAAATACACTTTTTTTAATTTTCCAAGCTCTAAGGACAGAAAAGTACCTTCGCATTTTCCAGAGGGGAACTAGGGATTCTTTTAAATGCATCTGATCATTGTATCTGCTCTCTTAAAACGATCAGCGCTCAGCCTGTTTATGTATGAGTGAATCCAGGTTTCAGTTAATGCATATAGAATGTCCCTTTTCCAGTCATTCAGCGCGTTGCTGAAGTGCGTGAGGATGGCCCGTGTGGTGTCTCGCAATAAACGCCCTTGTTTCCCTGCTCTAAAATTTCATGATCTTCCTGCAATGGTCGTGGGCACGACACGGCGCCGTGCCTCCTGGGTGGGTGATGTGGCAGAGGGAGCCGTGTCCGAGCAGAAGGAACCTCCCGAAGCCCTCCAGCCTCCCAAAAGCTGGTGCCCGTTCCATTACCCAGCTCCACATCTCACGAGCACAAGCAGAATTAAGACCAGAGTTGTAAGCAGAGAAGAAATCCCCGGTGGGTTGTTGTCTCCGAAGAGGAGTTGCTGCGGTGAGTGATGAGCAGCAAACGCGAAGGTCTCCTCTAGCAGGGGCAATGTGGCAGGCAGCTGTGCTCTCCTGACACTGCTGCAAGATTTTGTTGCTCCAAATTACACACCGTTACTTATCTGTGTTTAGAAACGCCTGCAGTTACTCTGGCGAGGCCTCTGCCAGATTTCATTCATGGCTTTGGGGAGGGGAAGAGCCTCTGATGGGTCTCGCTGTCTGACATCGCTCTGTGCCGCAGTTGTGGTTCACACCATCTGCAGCCACTAATGCGGGAACGGGATGACTTCATTTTCCCTGCGACGTTTCAGATGAGATTAGTCTTGCACTGTGTAACTCAAAACCAGACCTGGTTTTTTCTCTATCATAGGATGGCCTTACTTCTGCAAACCAGGGATATATCAGCCAGTCCTTTCAGATTTTCTTTGATTTTCATAGAATCATCGAATCACAGAATGGCTTGGGTTGGAAGGGACCTTCAAGGCCACCCAGTGCCAGCCCCTGCCCTGGGCAGGGACACCTCCCACCAGCCCAGGTTGCTCCAAGCCCCGTCCAACCTGGCCTTGAACCCCTCCAGGGATGGGGCAGCCACAGCTTCTCTGGGCACCCTGGCCCAGGGGCTCACCGCCCTCACAGCAAACAATTTCTTCACAATATCCAATCTGAATCTCCCCTCTTTCAGTTTGAAACCTTTATCTCAACCCACGAGGTTTTTTTCCTCCTTTTTCTCCCTATCCCACTGCGGGGAAGTGAGTGAACGGCTGCATGGTCCTAGTTGCCAGCTGGAGTTAAACCACGACATAAGTAAAGGGAACTGCAGGATGCAGCTGCTTGATTTAATTTCTCCGATGAGCAGGTCGATGTGGTGAGTAAGGGGAAGACCGGCATGATGGGCAAACACCAGCGGATGAGCCCGTTGCACGTCTCAAGGGGAAAAGGGGAACGGTGGGCAGCTCCACAGCCCGCTGCTGGGTCCCGATGGCTAAACCCAGTGGAAGGTGAGCTGGTGAGCACCACCTCCTCCATCAGGAACGGGCGGGTGTCTCGGTCCGGGCACCAGAGCTGCGCAGGGATGCCCCACAGCCAGTCACAAAACTGCCGCTGCTCGTTAGCCCGAGGGGCTGGATTAACTATGATATCTAAGACGCCTTAGTGCTGGACCAAAGGCATCCCATGCACAGGCTTCTTTTACACGGACAGGACAACTTAAAAATCCTTAGGGCCAACACTAGTGGTGGTGGAATAAATGTTCTTATTTTCTTTCCTCCCCTGTTACTTATGCTACTGATCCAGCACTACGGTAGGAGATGCGCCTTTCAGGCACATTAGGCCAAAATGCCTGATTTTCACTTGCATTAAGACCGCTTCTTCAACGTGGCCCATTTAAATTCACTGAGAGGGTATTTTGCCTGCTTAGAGATTTGTAAAATGGCCATTTTTGAAATGAGAATCAAATCCGCGGCTCAAAGAACTTACAGACCCAACCGCGCACCATTAAAATAATTGGTTGTAGACTTCAGTGGGTGAAAACTGTGTATTTCTCTAATAAGAAAGATAATCCCAAATATCCAAGACGAGCTCACTGGAGCCAGATACAGCTGCAGGCAGGCAGTGCGGGTACCGGCGGGGCCCGTGTGGGTGAATTACTGGCTGAACCAGCGACCTGGCCGGATGGATCCTTCACCAAAGATCCCGTGTTCAGATGAGAAGGAATTCACCTCGGTCCCAGTGCCGCAAAGGCCACGGTCTCAGCCGGTAACTCCTGCCTCAAGCCCCAGCCATCGTGATGGATGTCGCAGATGCATTTGGGGAAAATATCCACAGTCTTTGATTAGATGTTTCTTTTCCTGCTCTCTGGCTGATGTAATCCAGGGCAAACTGCACTAAATGAGATTTTAAGATACACGCTATTAGATTACATGATATTATGTTAAATTATTATTGAAATATTATTGCATTATTGACATAGGAGCTGAAAGGTGTAATGAAGGCATCAAACAAATGCGGGCTGGACAGAGAGAGGCCTGACTGTGCCCGAAGCTAGGCAACCGCACTAATTAAAACCATTACAACGTGGAGTAATCAGCGTTGGGTACGGATTGATTTTGTTCGCCGTGCATCAGTTGCAAGATCTGGTGGGAACAGCCCTCAGTGCCTCAGCCCAGGCACGGCTCTCACCGCCCACCCTGGCGAGCTACCTGGCAAGCAGAGGAACTCAAATAACTGTGGCTCTAACTGCGTTTCCACCAGAAAACTAATTTATGATCAGCAAATAGCCAGGATAATTACCGTAGTAAACAACAGCGGTAAATATTTAGGGGGAGGAGGGAGACCCTCTGAGGCATCCAAGCTGCCCACCACCTGCTGTGCCGCTGCGTGGGTGTCTATATGTGTCGAACACCGCAGAAATCAACAGTAATAATCTGTTTTAACGACGCAGGATCTGCTCTTTTGAACCGCCAAGCCTTTGTGCTGTACCTGTGCTGCTGATTTGTCTTTTTTTTTCCCCTTTGAGAGAGTTGCTTCCATCACCTTGTCTGGCTGCACTTGTCGTTCCCGGGATGCAGCTCCCGGCCATCCCCGTTGAAGCCACGCGGGGAAGAGCGGCCTCGGTAATTCATTGCTGCTGCATCCGTGGTGACAGCCAGCTCCTTAAACGGATGTATCGAAGCTCTAAAACGAGCCATAAACCCCCGAGCATCCCCAGGGATGGCCTCGGCGGGGACACTCAGAGATGGCCCCACCTCAGCAATGGATGCTCTCCGTCCAGGGATAATATTTTGGCAAAACCAAACCAGCCCACGCAGACATTTCAGAGCTGATTTAAGCAGGTCAAGAGCCTGTATCTCCTGCCTGCTTTCCACAGGGATGAAGGGAAGCAGTGCCAGGCAATATCTGGCTGGCCTCTGCCAGCATTTCCCCATGCCGGTGAAGATCATGGGGGAAAATCCTCCTCCCAAGGTCTTGTCAGGAGCCTGAGAAGAAATACCCTTGGAATGCCATCACAATCACAGCCCATTGCCGCAGCTCTTGATGAGAAATGGGCTTTACAATATTAGAATTCAAGCTTCACAAGCGAGAAAAAAAATCCTCCCATCCATGCTGTCGCGCAGATTTTGGAGAGCATGCTGAGGAGCCGAGTCAAAATATTAGGAGTTTTGCATTATGTGACCTACTCACGCTGACAGACTCGCGAGATGGATGTGATAAACAGCGCGTCTGCCCATGCAAATTAATGAGGTTAATAGCAACGCGTTCCCGAGGAACCCAGACACTAGGCATGAGGAACAGAGGCGTTCATCTCCACAGGTCTCCCATAATCCCCTGCAGATGGTGAAGGATCCCGTGACATGAAACATCTGTGATGGGACAGGAGAAAAAACCTTAGACTTCGTGTTTTTTCAGATTACCGTGGCCTGAGTTGCTCGGCAGTTTGGGGGACAGCTGGTGGCACACAGGTGGCGACGCTGCAGTGATGGGCAGGAAGCTCCTGTTTGGTTGAGCACCAAATGAGCTGGAGGCGGTGGGGTTGTGATGACCACCGGTAGCTCTGGGCACACACACAGCCAGCGTGGGGGGAATGAGTGGGGCGGAGAGGGTGCACCGTCTCCAGCCTTGGAGGAATTCGAGACCCAACCGGCTAAAGCAACGTGGTCCAGCCCCGTAGCTGACGCTCCTTGGGGCAGGAGGTCCCCTCCGACCTGAATTACCCTATTGTCCCCTGGAAGGGCTGGGGACTGCTGAGTCTTACTGGGCTCCTCATGCTGAGGACAGCCTGCCTTTCCCTCACCCCATTGCTCTGGAGGTCCTGGCCCACCCTGGGTCACTCTGGTTCACACCCTTTGTACAACAAAACCCTTTTTTGGGGGGGAGGAGGCTGTTGGGAGAAGCCAAGCGCAGGACTGGTTATTCTGCAGATTTTAATCACGGAGGTTCTTTGTGTTACAGAGATTATTAAGGTTTTTATGAATACCTCAAATACTTCACTGGCCAGAGGCCATGAAGCGAACAATAATATTAACATTTCTAGCTGTTTCCCCTAAATCTTTCCAGTTACTTTAGATAACTAAATATTATTTCCTCCACACTTACTTGGAGAGCGAAGTAGGTACTGAGAACCTTTATATTGCACAGTAATAGGAAACAAGAAAGAATCAAGAAAAACCCTCTCTGGAGATCTTTCCTACAGATACCGCTGTGTAAGAAACCGCGTGTGGAGCTGGGTGGATATTGGAGGAGACAACAAGTCTTGCACTTTGGCAGGGGAAAGTCTTGTCTGCTGTCCTCTTTGATGGCCAAGCCACCCACCCCCACCCATGCGCTCCAAGGGCGCACACCCACGCTGCTGCCCCGGTAAATGTGTATCCTGAGGCTCCAAGTGGGTTATCGCAGCAGGCTGATCGTTAAGGCCTAATGATGCTCAAAACATCCCCTCCACGGAGCAAGGACGGACACTCTGGAGCACCCGGCAGCTCCTACCCTTTGGAAATATGTTTCTTAAATAGCTCGTTGCATCAATCATCTCTTTGTAGCGCAGCGTTGACAGCTTTCCTTCCCCAAATCCCTCCCAGTGGGTAAAACATGTACTGGGTTACAGTCTAATGGCAATTAAAACGTCTCTCTTATAATTTATAATGCTCCCATAATGGAAATAGCAGAAGTTGACGGGGCACTGGAACCCCCTGGTACCCAGTGGCGAGCTCTGCTAACGACACCAGGGGAAACGGGCAAAAGAGGTGAAGCCGTCCTCGGCTTGGCCGACTCCGAAGAAAACGAAAATTGTAATAAACTTCAAGGTTAGCCCAGAAAAATACATCTGGGGAAGCAAAGGAGGAAAACTTCTGCCTTTTCCCTCCCCTCTCCGGAATGGAGAGGGTGTTGATCTGGACCTAGAGGGGATCTGCTCGGATACAACAGAAAGGACTTGCCGAGAGGAGGCAATAATCACCTGCTAATTGCTAATCATGGAGACCTGGGCTGAGACCGACTCTCCCTGTTACCGAGACAAAAGCAGGAGATTATTAAAGCATCGGTTTACTCATCCAAAATCGCCTTTGTCCAAATAAGAACCGAAGGACAAGAAAAGAGGCACAAATGCAGAGCTGGGAACCCAGCAGTTGCGTCACAGGAGGGAAAATTTCCATGCTTCGATGGAGCTAAAGCTCACCCTTTGATTCAGCATCTTGTGCCAAAACCACCGCCTGGGCCGCCGAGACCTGCAAAGCTTCTGGCACTGGGCTACGGACAAGGGATGTCTTTCAAGGGACGTGTGATTGCAGCTTTCCTGCCGTTCAGCTTCAAGGTTTTGCTAATTTCGCGTGTTTTAATGGAGATATCTCTGGCACGATGCCTGCAGACTGGCCCGTGTGCTCACAGCTCGCCAAGCACTTACAGATGGGCTTTTGTTTAGCGGCGGCAGAAACAGCATCGTGGGGAACCCATCCCTCAGCAGAGGGGACGTGGTCAAACGCAGGGCTTGGTGTGCCCTGGTATCCTAAACAGCAAAGCCAAATTCAAGTCACAGCTTGCTCCTGCTTTCTGACCTGGAGTTGCTCTTTCCTCGCTCAAGACGGAAGGGAAACTTTTGAAAACTCAGTATATTTTTCTGATAATACCCCCCAAAAATTGCACTCCATCAAATTAGTATCCATTTCGCTGGGACAGAGTCTGAAAGCTGCTGACAGTTAGACCAGAGTAAGCAATTACCCCATTACCAATTAGCCATTCTCCTGGGGCGGGGGGGCTCTGGTTTCCCCACGTTTGTGGCTGGGATGAGAGTGTGAGCCCCCGCATCCCTGAACCGTGGGAAGAGAGTTTTCTGAGCTGTCACTATTCATCACCTCGCTGGGAGAGATCGCTTTAAGTTGGTTTTTCTTGTACTTTAACAAGTTGGCGGAGAAGAATTAAAAAATAGCAGAGGAAAAAGGAAAACCAGAATAAATGAGGGTAATTTAATCAGGTCCTGTGTCTGATTGCGTTATCTCTAAGCATTGGCACAGCAACTTGTTCAGCTGTGACATTTTTCTGTGCAAATATAGAGGTGGAGGGAACATTGCCCTTGGCCGCAGCGTTAAATATTTGCCTGTCAGAAATGGGAACAAGAATGGTGTAAAAGCCAGTTTTTTGTGGCAAAAAGCAATTTTATTTGTTGCCAATTAATATAAGCTTCTCAGTACAGCTTCATGTATTGGGGAAAAGAAGGATCTGGACAATTAAAGGTTTTGCCGTTGGGTACACTGCCGTGGTGGGTGGCCGTGGTGTCTCATGAGCATCCTTGCCCTGCTCATGGACTATGGGACAGAAGGAAGGGGAAAAAAAGGCCGTGGATGTGTATACTGCTGGGCATGGAGCCGAGCCCTGCTCAGGGACGCATTGGGTGACAGCCATGGTGATGGGAGGGGGTGACCTCAGGTTCTTCCCTCCCCGCAAGCAGAGCCGGGGCCGCTGCTGACAGCAGGAGGGAAGGATGGATGTCAGGATCCCAACGCCGTGACCTGCAGCTGGCAGCGAGCCAGATAACTGGGCACGCCAACACCTATGTTTGCGTGTCTTAAATCCGGACTTAATTACCAACTCAAGGGCCAGAAGCCTCTCTCATTACATCTAATATCTTTCCTTTTCTTTTTTTTTCTCTCTTTTTTTTTTTTTTTTTTTTTTTTTTTTGCTGGGCACTTTGAAGAACAGATCCCAGCTGCCAGCGTTCCCGCAGCTTGAAAGGGAAGAGGCAGGTCTCCCAGCGGTGCCGGCTGGAAAGTGTGAGTCAGCCCTGAAGCATCTTCTCTGCCGGCATTGGGAGGAACCGGGCTGGGAGGGAGAAGCTTTGCCTCCGCTGGACCTCTCCTCCAGCTTCCATAAGAGCAATTGCATCAATCAGAGATGGGTGTTTGCTTCTTTCTCCTATATCTGTGATGATAAAGCAAAATTAATACGGCCTCTTATTAATTTTCACTTATTATCACAGAGCTGTGCAGCAGGTAGATGAACCCCGAGGCATATCTGTAAGGGTACATATGGTGTACGTTATTTCCTGGTATTGATCAGAAACAGTCTGCTATGGACACCAGCTTTTTAAAGCGGATCGTTTGGTCTTATTTCCCAAGCGACCGCCCCGCTGAAGTCGATAGGAAAGCTTTCATTGATTTAAATGGGGTTTTGATCAAGCCCTAAAGGACTTCCCGGATTTACAGCTGTTCTTCTGAACAGCAAGTGGAAAAAAAGAACAACTCACCCCAATATCTCTGACCAGAAGGAAACACCAACGCCAAGAGGAGCCTGCGGCAGCGCCGGACACATCACCTGCTCCCAATGACACACGAGGTGTCCCTTCCACCGGTCCTTGTAGGAAAGCCACCGGTGACTTCAGCCCTCTCCTGTTCCCTGGCATACACGGCTTCGGGAAGTGCTGAAAGTACTTGGATTTAGGTTAATCGGAAAGGTTGCGTTGCAACTTTTTAATTGAAAAATACCCTTCCCCCTGCCCCCCGCAGCTTGAAAGATGAAAAATTTCCATGTGTGTTCTCTGAAAAAATGATTATATGATGACTGGCCTCTGATACCATATGATAATGTTAAATAACAGACGAAGTATCAAATCCCAGTCTTCAAATGATCTGTAACATTTTTGCCCAAACCAATGTTTTCTGAGAATTTCAGATAGGAGAATTTCCCCTGTAGAGGGGGAAAAATATCTTGAAGTTTTTCCTCAATTTCCTTAATACGATGGAGAAGGTGTTTAAATCAACCCTGCAGTTTAGAGCTTTGTCTACAAATCTGCAATGTTTAGTGTTTCAAGAGGCAGGGCTCTAACTGTTGCCCACCCCCTGCAGGTGATACACAGAAATCTGCTTTTGTGTCTGTAGTGCTTTCTGCCTCAGCTGCGTGTTTGTGTTTCAGTGCTTAAAGCACCGTAAAATTCGGAGTAACATCTAGAGATGTAAGAACGCGGATGAGGATGAGGGACGTGCCGAGGGATGGAGAGACAGACTGTCCTGCACGCCGCCCTCCTGGGCTGAAGGGGACCAGGAGTGGGCAAGGGGAGGGGAAGGCAGGAGAAAAAGAAATAAAATAAAGAAAGGAAAAAAAATAAAGAAGGGAAAAAAAGCACAAATAGTGAGCGCCCATGGAGTGGTAAGGTTGAACCTTAGCATAGGAAACAGCTTCTGGCTATTTAGAGCTATTCCACTGTATGACTTTACACCACCTCAACTTGAGGACGATGCGTCATCAGTGTCTCTCCCGCCCTCATCAGCATATCTGATTGATGTCAGGTCTTTCTGATGAAGCCTTCAGTGATAGCAGGCCCCAACTCCACACTTGATGACTTTAGGAGGCTGCTGTTCCTGGGGCAGCACCTCTCCTGCACCAGCCCACCCTGTTAAATGGGTTCAGATCCAGCCTGCTCCTGAGCAATTAAAATTGAAATGGGTTGCGTTTCTCTGCTGTGTCCCACACAAGTGCTGGGCTTGCTGCGCACGTGGTGTCCATCATTCTGGTGTACGGGAGCTCCTGAGTCCTGGGGTTGCCAACAGCCTGTCTGGTTCTAGGGGCTCCCCACGCCCCAGGGGAGACTCCCATCGTCTAACGTCTAGAGAACAAGTCCTATGAGGAGCAGCTGAGGGAGCTGGGAGTGTTCAGCCTGGAGAAAAGGAGGCTGAGGGGAGACCTCCTCGCTCTCTACAGCTCCCTGAAAGGAGGGGGGAGCCAGGGGGGTTGGTCTCTTTTCCCAGGCAACAAGCCATGGTACAAGAGGAAACAGCCTCAAGTTGTGCCAGGGGAGGTTTGGGGTGGATATTGGGAAGAATTTCTTCCCCCAAAGGGCTGTCAAGCATTGGAAGAGGCTGCCCAGGGCAGTGGTGGAGTCGCCACCCCTGGAGGGATTTAAAAGCCGGGCAGACGTGGTGCTGAGGGACATGGGGTAGTGGTGGGCTTGGTAGTGCTGGGTTAATGGTTGGACTCGATGGTCTTAAAGGTCTCTTCCAAACAAGACGATTCTATGATCTGAAGCTGAGTTTTCCATCGGTTTGTGCTGGATCTGTCCCTTTCCCAGTGTGGTTCAGAGCACAAAGTACATCCTGAATGAAAAAATTCGGGGAGATGAGGTGAGCTGGGGTAGTTGGGACAGCAAAGCTCTGCGGGAGGTGCTGACAAACACTTGCAGCTGTTTCTTTTTATAAAAGAAGGAAATCAGTGTTTAAAAATCAACTCCTTATGGCCACGCTTGGGCTGTGTGTGTTGATGCTCTTGTTTGCTCAAATCTATACAGCTCGCTTGGCTCTCCTGGTGTTCCCAGGGCTTTTGGAGGCAGCTTGGAGAGGTCTGGCATGACGGAGCATCTCGCTGGCCTGCCCTGCCCCCGGCTGATGCTCTGAGCCTCCTCGGGCCAAACCCAAGATCTCGGCTCTGAGCCGGCTCCCTGCAGGCTCCCAGCTGGACACACGGGGAGAGGCAGGCCAGTCCCGCATTCACCTCCCAAAATTCAACCTCACATACGGCGAGCCCTAAAAATCTTGATTATGTAAAAAATGTTGCAGAAAAAACAATTTCAGCTGACTCCGATAGAGCTGCTTAATTAATATGGTAAGAAGTCAAACCAAGGGAATTAGCATTAGCTTTGGGATAAAACTTTAAAAGTGCTGTTGCGCTGATAAAGTTTAAATTTCCTATAGTAATAAAAACATAAGCCAATTGCTTTCTCGGTGGCGATGGATGGGATGCTGCAGCCTTGTTCCTCCACAGCACACCGTCTCCGAGCACTGAAATGCCCACGCTGCAGGACCCCCCCGCCCGCCGTCGGGTGTCTGTGTGCAAGGAGGTCGTGAGCAGCGTTTGCCCGGTGGGACACGCGCTGCCTGTCCTCGACAGAGGACAATTCACTGCCCCCAGTCTGGCCTTGCTCTCTTGGACCCGGGATGCTGTAGGAGGTACCTGCGTCCATCACAAACTCGTCAGTGAGAAATAGAGCCCTAAGTCACTCTTGACCTGGCTGTAGGATTTCATCTGAGTCGCTCGGGCACACTTGAAAATTTTATCCACTGAGGCTGTTTCATGGAATTCGCCTTTTAAGAACCCAAAGGACACTCCTGGCTTCAGATCCTGTGGATGGCAACAGAGAGCTGGCAAGGGTTTAAATAAGAAGCGGAGATGCTTATTTTTCCCAAAGCTAGCCTAATGCTTTTGGTAATATATAGCTTGATGGTACTGATGAGAGGCAGGGGAAATAGATACAGCCTGCATTAATTTCAGTTGCTCTTTAATTATCCACTACACGACCTAAATTACAAATTACATATTCCTTTCTTTCTCAGCTTCTGTTACCTCCTAGACTGAGTGCTGAGCATGACAACTGATTTAATCCATTTGTCTCATAGTACTTTTATGAAGGTGGTTTTGTAGTTTTTTGAGTTTTTTGCAATTAAGACTCCCGCACAATGTCAGCACAGGGGTGGTGAGGTTCTCCTCTTGGTGTGGATGCTGGCTGCAGCATGCCGAGCAACTCGGGGGTTAACATCCCATTCCCACCATGCTGTAAGTATGACATTGATCAACAAGTTTATGTCAGTTCCTGTGTTATTTAGGCTTTGTCTTACATGGAAAATAGCATTAAACTGATTGGGAAACATTTTGAGTCAAGAAGGACTCTGCAGTGTGTGCTTGGCTCCAGCTGAAGCTGGTGAGATTCCAACCATGGGACACCCTTGGCAGATGCTGCGTTTGTGCCGATGCACCAAAACCATATAAAATAAAAGGAACAAACTCTTGGGGAATGGTAGGTGAGCGTGCAGGTTCAGTGTCCACACAGCATTTTGTGGCGGTGGAGGAGCAAGTGGGCAATGGAGGACAGCAGGACGTTGGTGGGGTGTCACTTTGCTGGGGAGAGACACGACTGTGTGCTGGCCGTGTGTCTGAGCAGCCCCAGTAACAGATCAAGTACTGCTCACCAACGTCCGAAAACAGATGGTTTCCATACTTCGGGGGTCTCTCATGAGAGAGAAGGTGAAGCAGTAAGAACCACACCATCGCTACCTGTTCAAGAACATGGTACAGAAATAAATAAAGGCATGGGAGACAGCAAAGTAGGAAAATGTGCCAACGGAAATACGATGTGGAACGTGCTCTTGGCAGGTCTCGGTTGTACCGGTATGGGAACATGTCGTCACCCCCTGGTCCCATCTCATCAAAAAAGCCTGCCAAAACTGTGGCTGGTTGGGGTCAGTGGAAATAGGAATGCATCCAGGAGCGCTTTGCAGGCAGCGGTCACAGGCGTGAACTCCAGTTACTACTTGATGTCGGCCAAAGACAAACTCCAGTAAGGCCACTGCAGGTTTTCCCAGCAGCATCTCTCTCCGCGGCGAGGCAGAGCTCGGCTTTGCCATTGATTCCTCCCACAGCCAGGTTTTCCAGCTGGGTGTTTTGAGCGTCTCCTTGCAGGCTGCTGTTTGCAGAAAATAGCCAAAGGAGATGCTACACGCCGCAAGTGAAGAGCGGTTTGACTTTTGTGTGCCAGCCCTGGCTGGGACTCAGCGTTATGCTGCATCCAAGAGCATCGGTGGGCAGCTGAATGCTCCTGCGAGAGCAAAGCATCCAGCAGCATCCAACATCCAACAGCTGCCGGTGGGTCAAATGTGGGCGATGCAAGACCTTGGCAAGGCATCGGACCCCGAAAGCTCAGCCAAATGGATTTTGAATCCATCCACATCCCAGGACTGAGCTGCTTTTCCATCGCCCAGGTGAATTTCAGGCATCTCTTTGGGTTTTTCTTTTAAAAACAACTTTCAGAAGCCAAAGCCGGCAGGATTGGCACAGCTTCAGGCCTTTCCAGAGCATCAAGCAGCGCTTACTCAATTCAGAGCCTTGTGGGTATGAATTTGCACTAAAATTCTCACCCGAGCCCAACCCAAAAGCCATTTCCATGGTCCACCGAGGCCACCAGAGTATTTTCCAGTAAGCAGCTGGGGAGCCGTGTGTTTTTTGTACCGCATTTCATCTCGCCTCTGCTCTGCATGCCGCATATTTCCTTAATTTGTCCCACTTGTTCTTGAACTATGGCAGGGTGTGTTTGCTTTCAGCTCTGCCTCTGCTCATTCGTATTGCTAATGACTGGCTTGTGTACGCTAATTAACATCCTGTAACATCAACGTATATTTTCACACGCATCCATAAACCGATACATGCTGTTTAACACGTTCTGTGCAAAGATATCCCCAGAAAGCAGATGCGGGGCATGTGGCGTCGGCAAACGTGAGATGCCAGCCTGGACCGTGTGTGGGAGCGGGTCGGAGATGATTTATATCTCCCTCAATTGCTAAATGACCTTGCTGATGGCAACCATTAGTTTTACAGCGTTAAATTGCAGGAGACAATACGTTCAGCGCCGATACGACAGGACGTATTTCACATGCGGCGCTAAACACATGTTAAAAAAACAACTACAAGAAACTGAGACAATTTTTCAATTAATAAATATAGCGGATGCCTGACGACAGAGAGTGCAGCGCGTAAAAGGCTGCCATGGCAGAAAGCAGATGTTGGATACTCAGGAAAAATATTTGCAATTTCTAATCCGCTGCAGTATTAATTTCCATAAGCGTTTTGTGGATCCGAGCTTGCACGCCCTCGGGGATGAATCAAAGCCACTCTTCCCCGAGTTTATCTTGGCCACACAAATGTTTCTGAGCAACTTGGCGTTTGAATTTCTAACGGGAAAGCTGTGAGGAGGTATTTCTGGGGTGAGGTGGTGCCGCACGCTGCAGTCATCCCTCCCGCGGGACATTTGCAAGTCTCCCACCACCAGACTTTTAAGGTAAATTCAGAAGCAAAAGCCAGGAGAGGAGGCAGGCAATGTTTTGAAGATGCTTTGGGGTTTTTGCTGTGAAAACATCTAAAATTTGACCTTTAGTTTCTGCATGACTCATCCCCTCAGGAGTTAGATTGGGCTAATAATATTCCTGGACCTTCTGAAGATAGGTGGGAGACCTGGAGCTTCCCAGGTGCTGGAGCCGTGGTGCAGATGCCACTGAACCTGGCCTCTCCACCCACTCCCGATTCATAGAATCACAGAATGGTTCGGGTTGGAAAAGAACTTGAAGATCATCTCATTCCACACCCCCTGCCCTGGGCAGGGACACCTCCCACCAGCCCAGGTTGCTCCAAGCCCCGTCCAACCTGGCCTTGAACCCCTCCAGGGATGGGGCAGCCACAGCTTCTCTGGGCAACCTGGGCCAGGGGCTCACCGCCCTCACAGCAAACAATTTCTGCCTCACATCTCATCTCAATCTCCCCTCTTGCAGTGTAAAACCCTTCCCCCTCGTCCCATGGCTCCCCTCCCTGCTCCAGAGTCCCTCCCCAGCTTTCCTGGAGCCCCTTGAGGGCCTGGAAGGGGCTGGAAGGTCTCCCCGGAGCCTTCTCTTCTCCAGGCTGAACCCCCCCAGCTCTCTCAGCCTGTCCTCCCAGCAGAGGGGCTCCAGCCCTCCCAGCATCTCCGGGGCCCTCCATTGTACCCATTCCAACGTGTCCAGGCTCCCTCGGCTTGTCCACAATATCCAGGTTTCTCCATGTGATCTGGTATCCAAAGCTCTTCCTGAAACTCCCAATATTTAAAGCAGTTTTTTTCTCTACCTTCACCTCGCTAGCTCTCCCATCTAATTTTAAATTTCATCCATGGTAGTATATTTTCTCTGCTTCCTCCATGTGTTACCACATGCCTTTTTCTCAGTATTTTTTTGATTTAACACTGACTCTTATTTACATATGTGTTTTGAATAGACGTGAAGTGAAACTTATGTCCAAAACAAAAATATTCTATAGAATGCAATACATAGACGCCTTGCAGTGTAGACCCTCGTGTGGAGAGCTGCCCAGGAAGAAGCTTTAAAAAAAAAATAAATAAAGGCAGAATAAGCATCCTCCAAGAGCTGGCTGCTGCTCGTGTCCTTGAGTATGCTGGTTATTTAAGGGGGGGGGGGCTGGCTAAATTAGCTGAGAGTCGGCAACTGAGAAAATAAATGACTCTTGTCTATTTAATTTAGAAATAAATAAAATTTTTTTAAAATACAAAAACAATAAAAAACTTAAAACAAACAAACAAAACCCAAAAAAGCCCAACAGACCACGAACACTGATAAAATAGCATTGCTGAAGTTTATCCGAGAAGTGGCCCACAGGGGAAATGTTGCACAAGGAGCATCTTCCTCTCGGTGTGGCAATCGGGTCCCCACCCCGGGGCGGGGGGAAGCAGGCTCCGGGCCACCCCTCCGTGGCCAGTGCTGGCCCCGCTGCTTCTGCGGCAAACGAAAGGAGTTAGCTCGGCTTTGACCTTAACTCACTTTTTTTTTTTATTTTTAACTTTTTTTTTTTTTTTTTTAATAGGAAGTCATTATAATCGTGCAACTGGCAGGTCGGAGAAACATCCCCCAGCTGGGGGCTGGCTTGACAGGATTATGAATTACAGATGTTGCCTGTGCGAGGAGTTGGGTTTCGGAGCGGGGCGAGGAGTCCCTGGGGTGGGCTGCGAGCCGGCGGGGAGAGCTTTTTTATTTTCCACTCTAAATGAACTTTTAACCATTCGGGTTTTACCCTGCATGTTAAAGACAAGTAACATAAGACAGGCAAGGACGGAGCAGAAGAGCCAGAGCCTCGGGAAGGGCAACTGTTTGGCTGCTCCCGCTCTCTTCCTAAGGGAAGTCCTACAGAAACGGCGGCTTCAAGGCTTGGGCACCTCCCCAGCAGCGGTAGCACCTCAGGCCGTATTGTCAACAGAAGCCATCAAGGACCGGAGAAAGCAGCAGGCTGAAAATTATTTAATTTGTAATTATTACAGTTAAAAGCATTGCAGCCATAAGAATAAAAAGGGGCAGCGTAAAATGCTGACTTTCGGTCAAATTTTACCAAGGCCAATTTGCAAATACGGAGATAATTACTCCTTAAATCAGCTCCAGCAGTCCCAAACTGCTGGGGGTCCAGCCTTTGAGCTAAGCTTAGCTAAGCTCCATGGCTTTCTCCACCCCGAGAGCAGAAGTGCTCTTACCTCTCTGGCCTTGTCCATAATTCCTTGGGGTTGATTAGACCTTGTTGCCACCTATATCCCACTCAGTTTTTAGAAGGAAATGCTATATTTGGGGTTGTGTTTTTGTAGGTTTTTTTTTTTAATTATTATTATTATTTTCATGCACAAATACTACTTATTGTTCTGTCCATTTTATCCCCAGAAACCAGCTTTGACTTCTGGAGATGAGTTTGTTGTCAAGAAAGGATCCAAGTACTTCCATGGATGTACTCCGCGGGATGTATTCTCTGCCACCTTTCAGTGACTCGACCTCTGTTTTTATTGTAGCTCCTGATCCCTAGTTTACCTGATGCCGTTTGTAAAACATGAGGATTCATAATTTTTTGGCAGATCGTTAGCACTCATTGGAGTTGGTGCACATGACACATATGGGGACCTGCGTTTGGTCAGCCTGAAGAAGAGCAAGTCCAGCAGGGATGAGGGGTCTCCTGCTGTACCTGGCTGATGGGACGTGGTGGAGGGGGGTTGCCTGAGCCCCTTCAGCCTGGCAGGAGCTCAGGGCTGGCCAGGATGACTCTGGAATGCTTTCAGCTGTCTTCAGAGGTTTCCACGCGTGGTCATCAGCGGGGTGCATGGGTGAGCCCCACTGCTCCCAGTGACCCGAGGGTCTGTGAGGACGTTGGGACATGTCTCACGTTCCTCTTGGCAGTCCGATGGGGACACAAGCCACTCCTCTCCTTGCCATGAAGCCTCCCCTTTGGCCGAGCCAGGCACGAGTGCGTGGTTTGCAGGGGGACACGTGGGCAGGGAGTGTCCCAGGCAGAGCGTCCCCTCTTTTGCAGGGCTGGACGGGAGAGCTGCCGCGCTGGATGTGCCTTTCATTTCTCTCCAACCTCCTTCCCAAGAGCTCACGTCCACTTCCCCTATTGCCAAACAGCCAGCAGAAGACCCAAAGTTTACATTTTTTCAAGGGAACACTAAAAGCAACAATTTCCTGTGCTCTTATTACCCAGAGACCCCGGCCGGCGAGGCAGGCAGATTTACGGGTCGGAGCAGGCTGCCCATTCCTGCCTGTGCCGTGGGAAGCCCCCGCCTGCGTGGGCTGGGGACCAGGGATAATGAGGTCTTCACACTTTAAGGAAGCAAGGTGGGGAGGCGTTAGATCCCTCTTCTGCAGCTGGGGAGAAATGCGGCTGTGAGGGAACATTAAAGGCCCTGAGTGGAAAACAATAACAAACAGAAAAGGGGAAAAAACCCACCCTGGTTAGAAAAAGAAAAAAGAGAAAAAGGGGAAGAAAAGAAAAAAAAAAAAAAAGAAGAAAGGGGTGGGTGTGCAGGCACCATCTGATGCTGAACTCAAAGGCTCTCGCTGCCTCCTGCATCCTCCGATGCGTGTCTCTCGGGGGCGTGAGGAGGAGGGGAGCAGAGGACAGGGCAGTGTTGTGTTAGGGAGATGCTGCTGGCGGCGGTTCCTTTCAGCTCCCTTTCAGGCGGGTTATTATAAGCTGCTCACCTCCAGGGAGGTGTTTCCCTCGGCTTTGTTTTGCAAGCTGGTTGGTAAACGCAGCAGCCTCCTGCAGCCGGTCGGCTCAAAGGCATGGAAATGAATAACACAGAAAACTTGTCAGGGCCCTCCAAAGGCTCTTTTGTTTTGTTTTGTTTTCTTTCGTTTTAGGAGATCTTGTTGAAAAGCTGCTGCCAAAGGGTGATGCTGAGAGCAGCTTCTGGCAGAGGTGGGCGTTGAGTCCAAGTGATGCCCCACCAGACAAGGGGAAGAAGGGCAACAAAGAAGGGCAACGGAGCTGGTGAGGCGTTTGGAGCACAAGTCCTGCAAGGAGCGGCTGAGGGAGCTGGGGGTGTTCAGCCTGGAGAAGAGGAGGCTGAGGGGAGACCTTCTCGCTCTCTACAGCTCCCTGAAAGGAGGGGGTAGCCAGGGGGGGTCGGGCTCTGCTCCCAAGTCACAGGCAATAGCACAAGAGGAGACAGCCTCAAGTTGCCCCAGGGGAGGTTTAGGATGGATATTAGGAAACATTTCTTCACGGAAAGGGCTGTCAAGCATTGGAAGAGGCTGCCCAGGGCAGTGGTGGAGTCACCATCCCTTGAGGTATTTAAAAGACGTGTAGATGTGGTGCTGAGGGACATGGGTTAGTGGTAACCCGGCACTGCCGGGTGAACGGTTGGACTTCGTGATCTTAAAGGTCTCTTCCAACCAAAACGATTCTATGATTCTAGATGCTGGGGGGTATGAGCTGCCGGTGCCCCCCCGCACCTTCCCCAAAGGACAGGAGACGGCGTGGGGTGGCTGGTGACCCGTAGGATGTGCTGGCCAGGGGCTGTGGGAGCTGCTGTAGCAGTAACTGCTCATCCCCAGTCCGAAGAGCGGAGGAATGAGATGCCACGTGCCCTTGGTTGAGTCCAAATGCACTGAGATAACACACTTCTGCGGGCGATGTGGCAATTGCTTTCCACCTAGGGAGCGAAGAAAAGCCATCCCCCTCAAAGCATCTACTGTGCGTCTCTCTGGAAGTTGGTTCTAGTTTCTGGGAACACTCTTGGAAGAGAGTTGGGCTGAACCCCCCCAGCTCTCTCAGCCTGTCCTCCCAGCAGAGGGGCTCCAGCCCTCCCAGCATCTCCGGGGCCTCCTCTGGCCCCGCTCCAACAGCTCCGTGTCCTTCTGCTGTTGGTGCCCCAGAGCTGGAGGCAGCGCTGCAGGGGGGTCTCACAGAGCGGGGCAGAGGGGCAGAAGGTTGGTAGAAGGGGCAGAAGGGGCCGATGCTGGACCCAGCCAGCTGGAGCCCGTGCTTGGGGCAGCAGAGCTCAGGAACCGGGGAGGAAAGGTGCAGCAGCACTGTGGAGTGAAGCTTAGAGAAAAGAAAAACATTTATTATGAAATATTATAACAGTAAATGACCCAGACGCAGACAAGGGATGGGTTTTTTTGTTGTTGTTGCTTCCTTTTAACTTCCCTCCAGTTGGCCCAGAGACCCCTGGCAGCAGCTGGAAACCAAAAAGGTTTTGAGACCAAGAGGCACATGAGCCCCAGACAGTTTGATTGCTCAAACATTTCTCAAAGATTAGCTTTGTCAAAGCAAGCACCAGGGAGGATAAATCACGTGGATTGAGCTTAGCTTCATCCAGACTGTTCCAGCAAACGACTGACTCAAAGGCAGCATGGAGATGGCAATTAGCTGAGGCTGCAATATCACACGCGAAGGCGTCCCACGTAGATGAGGAAAGTTTCTCTCCCAGAAACAAATTTCTGTGCGGTTAAAATACAGGCATGCACTTGCCCCGTGCAAAAAAATCACTGGCTGAAAGGCGTCGTAGAGATGAGCCAGATGTTCCTCTGGTTTCAAAAGGTCATTAAACAACTATTTTTACCCCCTCAAAAAAAAAAAAAGCAGCTTGAAGAAGCCATCCGTTTTGTCAGCGCTGTTTGCAGAACCCAGGCTTTAAATTTAAGAGAAAACAAAAAAGGATGGCGGTGATCTTGAGTATATCTGACTGTGCGTGTTTTCTCGTCTCATTTATTTTTAAATCCTGGAGCTTTGAGCAGGAGGAAGGTCCCCAGGTTGCTCCAGGAGAGCTGCTGCTCATGCCCAGAGCGTGCTGGGGAGCTTGGGTCCCCGTGTCCTCCATCAGCCCGTGCTCTGGAGGACCAGCGCCGGGCTGGCCGCATCCCGGAGGAGGGATTCCCTGTTTACAGTGGGCTACAAGAACTTAGTGCTGTTTCATTGAGCTGGTCAATAAATAGCCACCAGCAGCTCCCTTCATCCTACAGCAATGGCAGCCATGGCCAGAGAGGAAGAGGAAGAGGAAGAGGAAGAGGGAGGGGAGAGGGAAGGGAGAGGGAGAGGGAGAGGGAGAGGGAGAGGGAGAGGGAGAGGGAGAGGGAGAAGAAAGGGAAAGGGGAAGAGAAGGAGAAGGAGAAAGAAGGAGAAGGAGAAGAGGCAGAGGGAAGGAGAAGAGGAAGAGGAAGAGGAAGAGGAAGAGGAAGAGGAAGAGGAAGAGGAAGAGGAAAGGGAAAAGGGAAAGGGGAAAGGGAAGAGGGAGGGAGAGGGAGAGGAAGGGGAAAGGGGAAAGAGAAGGAGAAGGAGAAAGAAGGAGAAGAGGCAGAGGGAAGGAGAAGGAGAAGAGGAAGAGGAAGAGGAAGAAGCTCTTCTTCCCCCAGCCAGAGGTTTGATGCCATGTCCCACAGAACATCCAAGGAGCCGTTCCCTCGCTCTCACCCAAAACCAGCCCCTGCACTGCCCAACGTCCTTGGCACATCCACCAGCGTTCGCTCCCTGCTGTGATGACCCTACGGGGTAACACCAAAAAAAAAAACCCCAGATACCTACTGGGACATAATTTTCCGTGTGATTATATAAATAGCTGGTTTATATCACCACGCATTCCTGCTTAGCTAGAGATAACCCCAGAAAATGAAGCTAAATGGCTTAAAGACGAGAAGGAGGTGGCAGTAACTTTCCAATGTTAGCATTAATCCGGCGGTTTCTAGCGTCGGTGTGCAGCATCACTTCGGTAGGTACACTGAGGTGTCGGGGCACACCGTCCTGTTCGTAGGGGTGAGAAAATGTTATTCGCTTATGTGGGGGACGATGGAAAACAGAGGAGGGTTCTGGCAGCACAAACCCTTTAGACTTCCTGGGGTGGGCTGTTAGGAAAAGCTGCGTTGCCAGCGCGGGAGTAGCCTCACGGGAAGCAGGACATGCCAGTGCCTCCCGTGTGAGATTGCCGTGGCGGAAGAGATACGAAAGGGAAGGGCAGCATTTGGGGAGGAAAATATTGAATAAAAAAAGGGTTAGGAGTACTCAAACAGCGAGATACAGAAGATAAAAGTTATCTCCTGCCCTGAGGACTCTCAGTTTGCAAAGTGAATAACTATCCCACCGTCCTGAAACTCCCTGGGAAATGCAGGAGCATCACTCTGCAGGTCCTGCATCCCGGCTCGGAGAGGCAGCTCTATGCGAGCTTAGCCAAAAAAGTCCTTTTAGATGCAAGGATGCTGCAAAGATCAGTGTTTTCACGTGTGTTTAGGCAGAAACCTGATAGAAGTAACTTAGAGGCAATGTCTGTCATTCTGAATACAGTGTTTAGGCACCAGAAATTACCTGAATAGAAAAAGCAAAGGAGATCTGTATATGGGACAGACGTCTTTTCAAGGACAGGCTGGGATTCACAGCGCTGGCCCCTGGGAGAAGCTCCATTTAATTCCGCAGGATTCCTCCTGGACCACACTCGCACGTCATCCGCACGTTGGTTCTGCAGAGGTCTTTTCATCGAATATGAAAAGAGAGCAAAGAGCTCTATATTTACGAAGGGCTGTACTGAAATGTAAGAAATTAGTAGTTTCAGGCCAGCTGCTGCCGAGACCTACATTTCTACAGGGAGGACATGCGCAAACGAGGAGACCCCAGATACGTGTCCTCTGGCAGGGTTAATTTTAACGTCCTCGTGAGACCCATCCTCAAACCACCCCCGAAACCCAACTGCAGCGTCTCCTCGGGGAAAGAGCAGCGAAGATCGGTCACGGCCGCCCGCCACCGCGGCCTCGGTGGTGGCTGGAGGGAGAAGCATCGACAGTAACACAGACCCGTGCTTAAAATCTCAGCAAAAGGGGCCCGAGGGCCAAAGACATACATGCACAGACACACATATACATGTATGTGTGTGTGTGTATATATATATTCACACACAGACATATATATACATGTATGTGTGTATATATACATATATGTGTGTGTGTATATATATTCACACATGGACATATGTGTATGTGTGTGTATATAGAGAGAGATATATATGGGAAAATCTTGTCTGTGAAGCACTGGTCTTTAACGAGATGGTTCATTCCTTCTGGGAACTAAACCCAGATGATTTTATTTGCTCAGTCTTATCTGTTACATAGTGCTTGGCAAAGCGCAGAAGACCAGTCTCCTGGCATTAGCAGGCAAATAACAAATAACAAAAGGTGCTTTAATGACGGTAGAGCCAAGCGTGAGGCAGGGACCAATGGAGGTGCAGCGGCGGGGGGGGATTGCTATTGTTTGTGTAAGGAAGATTCTGAGTGGTCTCACGTCGGAAAATATTTGGAGGTATCTGAATGTAAGGGATACGTCACTGGAATTTGTCTCTTTGCCTGGCAGAACCTCTCCCAAATAATTCCCCGTTGCTGTATATAGGCTATGATTCACACCGGAGGAAATGATGAATTTCAGGCCACGCTGCGCATTTCCCTCAGTCCTTTTTATATCGCTTGGTCAAACGATTATTCCATATTCTTTGTTTCAGCTGGGATGAGAACATAACGGGTGATTGAATCATTTCCCCTTATCTTCAAGTTATCACATTAAATGCGTGCCCAACTGTCTCAGAAATGACTTACTGCATCCAGTTATTGTATTAAAGGAGGCACGGTAGGCTGTGGGTGGCTATTTCAGTACATACCGGGGTTTTTTTCACTATAATTCTCCTTTTCAAACATTTCACAAGCGCTGCGGACCGGGGAGGTTCCCAGCCTCCCACTGACTTCGCTAACAGCCCAGCCAGATTTCTATTTGCGGGGACTCCTGTAACACTCGGTCTGAAGCGGAGCGCGGCTGCCTCATTTGGCAGAAGATGACAAAAACCGATGGAGAAAAGGAGAATAATGTAAAAGGTGCGAAGAGCTCGCTCGTGTTGTCCGGGCAGGCAAAGGTGTTTCATAGCCATCGGAAAATCTCTTCCTGACCCTTGTCTTCGACCCCAGGGAGGAGGGAAACGTCACGTGTGGCATCAGGGGAGAGAAAACTTGTCTTTTATTTTTCTTGTCTTCCTTTCCAGTACGTTTCTGAAGCGCTGGAGCATTTTCCCGGCAAAAGGGCTCTTTGCAAGGGCTAAATCTCATCGCTCCAGGGACCCCACCGACACCCCGCAATGGGCGTCGTTTATGGCTGTGCTTTAGGGAGAATATAAGAAAAATCAGAGACCGAGATACCCCTCTGGAGGAGCTCACTTGTTCTCGTCTTAGAATCTTAGAATCATAGAATCATAGAATGGTTTGGGTTGGAAGGGACCATAAAGATCACCTGGTTCCAACCTCTTAGTTAGCTCATCGTAAAATCTACTTTTTGGGGGGCTGCCATACCCATTATCTTTCCCTCCTTTCTCCAGAGAGCTCCTCCCAGCTAATTTATCCCGCTCGTTTGCCAGCCCATGCACCAAACCCTTCTGCCAACGCGCCTCGTGGGCACTTCCTAAGCTTGGCCATTACATCCCTCAAATTTTTTAAGCTGTCCGGTGCACCTTTGCAAACAACTCCTCTGTGCAGCCGCTTCCCTCCATACTCTGAGCTTTCCCATGGCAGCTCCCGTCCCCCCTCCACCGACAAACCCCATTATCATTCCTGCCTCCCTTACTGCAGCCAGGCATTAAGATAATAGCTTAAATTAAATTTTTTTTCCACAGTAACGGCCTAATCCTTTCCCTTATCAGTATAGCAGATTAATTTTCCCAAGCGTGGTTAGCACCTTGTCTTCTCCCTAATTATACGGCGACAAGTTTTGCTCCCTGATGAACGTGGCCTCAGAATTACCGGCAGGCAAAGCCCCGAAACAAACCCTTGACTTGGAGAGCATCTTCCTACTATCCCGCCTGCCTAAGCCCGGGCAGATGCGGGGCATCTTGCTGTCAACTCTAAACACACTCCAGTCTCTCCAGCTGTGATTTATGGAACGCTTCCCCACCATTTGCTAATAGCGAGGGGCTGTATTAACCCGTGTGAACGCCCTCCTTCGACCAAGGGTGAACCTGCTTGGCCATGAACGTTTCCGAGGTGGGATGAGCAGAAATAACTCCCCAAATTAATTACAGCAGAGCGCAAGAGCTGACATATTTCTGCCTGGCAGTTGCACAGTTGGATTCGGAGCTTGCAGCGTCTTCGCAGCTTAATTACAAGCGAAAGGTGCTGTTTGTTACGGCAGCACCAGAGCACAGTTGTCCTTACGGTTCTTTCTCCAATTTATCTTAATAGCTGCTGTTTTCATGAGCGGGTCAATGGTTCATTACGCTCCTCCAGCCCTGGCCCCATCGGATGGGACCAGCAGCCCCGAGGCGGAGGCTGCACCGGGGTAAACTTTGTGCCAAACCAGCCCCGGCGCCTGGGAGCATATTTCAAAAGCAAACCCACCACTTGTATTTCACTGGGTTAATATCCCACCGTATAAAAGCATAAACACTGAAAGATTACTCCATGCGTCTTTAAAGAACTTGCTTTAAAGCATCGCTCACCTGAAAGGCCAGACCGGTCCCTCCGGACTTGTTCTATTTTACAGAGCCTATAATAGGAATTTAATTTAATTTTTAAATGCCTGCCTTCGTACAAGACCAGAAACTATTCCAAGGTCTCCGGTAAATATTTACCAGCATCCTCCTGTGTAAAGACTAAGCATCCTAGAGGCTCTGCGGGCCAAATTCGCTCTTAGTTTATCCCTGCGTACACAGAGCGGTCCCGGCGCAGGCAGCCGCCGCAATACAAGATCCAGGCGCCGATGCCACCTCCTTTTAGAAAGTCCTCGGCTTACATTTGCACTCGCCGGTTCCCTGCGGGATGTGGTTCGGATCAGAGAAACGATTTCATGTCGTGGAGGCGTTCACCCGCTGGGAGAAGGTCTGGGTTCCTCTGGGTGATGGAGAACCACTCGGTGCGATGAGCTACCAATGCGCGTGGGGAAACACCCCCACCGATTAAAATCCCAATTAGCACTGCCCATATTTTTAATGAGTACTCAAGATGCAAGAAATCCATATTCTTTTTTTTTTTTTTTTTCATTAAATTGCCCCTATGGATGGTGCATCACGCACCAGTACGCATGGTGCATCATGCAACTGCGACCGGCTAAACCCATACCAACAGCGAGAATCGAATACACTAATCTCATAAAGATTTTTAAATGCTAATTTAAGCTGCTGAGAATGGATTACTCGGAAACCAATCACCATTTTTCTTTAACTAACTGTTAGAGTAGGAGAAATATCTCTAGTTGGGGGGGGGGGGAATCAATGTTTCATTACTAAAAGGCCTTACTGCCATGAGAATATTTTAGGGCTCCTGACACCTCATTAAGCTTATTTAACAACAGCACGATTCATTTGCCTGCCTGGTGCCCAGAGAAATTCTTAAAATTAAGTAGAGAGGGGGGAAAAAACAAAAATAAGCATTTAACATCAGCCTCCCGGTGGGAAAAGACACACCATGGAAATGTGAAATATGGAATAACACAGAGGGTTACAACACAGAGCATCATTTCATACCAAATCTGTACGTAAATTCCACAGTGTATAAGTACGCAATGAACCTGCTGCCCACCCATTCGCGATGGGCACAGGAAGTGCCCTATGCCCCGGTCTGATTTCTTCCGACTTCTTTTCAATAAAATACAATTTTTTTTATATTTCAGCTTGTGCAGGTGACAAACATCAGCTTTCTTCAGTGTGGAAAACAGTCGCTGTAATAAGTTCACCCTGACGACTTCTTGTTCTGCAGAAAATAAAAACCACAGGAGGAAAAAACTTAATGAATTAAACTTTTATCCTCTAGTGGAAATGGTACCAATTTTCAGAAGCACACAATTTCATGGGAATACGGATATCTACAAATGCCGATCCACCGAAGGCACAGGCATCACACCCCCACACTTTGTGTTTGCAGGAAGATATAGATAATTTTTACAAATCCTTGTGATTTGCTTTGCATTTCTTTTAATTCTGGGTCTCACCTGAGACTGGTTCCTCCATGAGCACTTCTTTGCCCACGGAAATTCCAGAGCAACGGCGCTGTTGAAGCCACTGATAGCTCTTATTACAAAAGAATTTAATTTATAACCTCTAGGTTTGAAGGCATTTGTCCCCCATACCTTGGGGGACTCTTTAACCTCTACAGCCTTCCTCGTCTGCCCGTGGGTCTCCCCGCTGCTGCCAGGACATGCGAAGGGATGGATGGGAATCTCTTGGCTTACCCACTGGAAATGTTGCTGGTTTTCCAAGAATAAATGATGAAATATGCCTATGTTTTGCATTGCTGGCCAACGCTCAAAGCAAAAAAGCCTTGGCTGTAGCTGCTGATGGTGGTTTTTTCCTGGGGATGCCTGTTCCCAATGCAGGGTGCAGAGTTGGGAACCATCTCCTGCTCTACCACCACAGTCCATCACCAGCCAGCCTGGGTGTCCCTGCTGACCTTGTGGGGTCCCCCTCACCCATCCCCAGACTCACAGGGTCCTCCCTGCCCATTCCCAGCTTCGCGGGGTCCCCCTTGACCATCGCCAGCCTCATGAGGTCCTCCCTACCCATCCCCAGCACCACAGGGTCCTCCCTGCCCATCCCCGCAGACCTGGCTTAGGATGAAGCACAGGCAAGATTTGGGTGGTCGATGCATAACCTATGACCATGCCCAAACTGCAAATAGGAAAAAACCTCTCAAAACCAGAAAAAAAAAGCGCCATAATTTCTGTTTGGGCCAACTGTCAGGAGCTGCCCCTCTACTTCTACACGTGTGGTGATAAATGGCTCAAACTGCCCACCGAATTCCTATTTATTATTCACTTTTATCGCATGGAAATGGAGTTAATGCTAAATAAAAGGTTTCGAATGAAAGTTTTGATATGCGGAAAGGGGAAGTGGCAGATGGGAGCTTGTCCTGGGTAGGGCTGGGCCCCACAGTGAGCCCCCGCGCCAGCGCAGCGGTGGACAAGGGCCATTTGCCTGGGATTTCTGTGCAGGTAATAAAAGAGTTTTATGGGTAAGGGGCTGCGCAGTGCAAAGGCGAATTATTGCTGGGCAGCCTTGGAGCCTGATAAGGTTCTTTCTAAAAACAAACCATTAACATATGCGCAATTAGGCTGGCTGTATTGTTATGCCACAAGCGAAATGCAACCCCTTCCTGAAATACGTAACAGCCTTTTAGTTCAAGACAGCTAGCGGGGAAAAATGTGTTAGCGTTAAAGAGCTGTTTGGGTTGGTTTTTTTAATCACATCTAAAAATAACATTTATATAACCACCTACCCTGACATTTCACATCAGCAAGTGGCCAGAACCGCCTGGCTCAGCTGTATTAAAATATGCAAACACAATGGGTTTTAGCAGATTTTGTTTCCTGAAAAATCATTGCGTAACTCAACCTTTAGAGGCAATAGGAAAGCCAAAGCGGTTTTCTGCTCCGGTTAAAATATATCACATGCAACGCGTCCTTCGGCAGTTCAGCGATAGCCATTGCCTGTGATAACTGAAGATATTATCTCTGTGTGTCCAGCGCTACGCCTGCAGCACCGGTGAGGCCGTGTCCGCGAACCTCTGGCAAAATGAGAAACCACTTAAAGGCAGCAAAATGCCTCCGCTGTTGTCTGCTTTTGGCCTCTCTTTGCACACACAGCAAGTGTCTATTGACAATCATGTTTTTCTTTCCTCCTTCTTTCTAACCCCGCACCCTTACGGACACTGTGCCTCCTTCGGAAATGTTTAGTCCCTAATGAGAAACACCTTTTATCTAACCGCAATTCATGGAAGACAACGCTGACACCACAGTCAAGAGCTGACAAGTTTCAAAAAGACGACCATATTATTTATTCCAAAGATAACGCTGGTGTTGGGGTGCAAAGATTCTTCATCATCTGTGGCGCACACCTTGTCCTGTTTGCAGGTAAATCATCTCATGGTCGCACCATGGCAGATAAGCTCCATCTCCTGTGGCTGTGTGCTCTTACAGGAGGAGAGGGGGCCTTTTGCTCCTGCTCTCTGGACCTTTGGCATGGACATCTGAATTCTCTCCCCAGAGTGCTGCTACCTGCAGGGCTGTCGGCACCTCTTCTCCAAAGGACCTGTTTGTCTGTCTGTATGTACAGAACCATGAGGTGTTGTGAATTTCTGGGTGCTCACAGGAAAAAAAAGAAAACTGTGTGTTTGAGGGTCTGCGAGGAAGACTCCAGAGCAGATGAAGGCCAGGTTCCAGTGTCCAGACATTGTACCCCGGTAGGACGACACAGCTGCATTTTTGCACAGGGATGTACTTCTGGTCCCAGCCTTGGTCCTTCTGCTCCAGCTGAGAAAGTTCAGGATGTTCTTCTCTGAGAACACCTACAGATGTTCTTCTCTGAAAGCAGATGTTCCTCTCCAAGAACATCTACATACAGGAAGACCAAAAAGGGAATTCAGTGGTGTTTAGGAACTACCCAGAAACCCAGTTCCCATTTTGGTTTCCTTGTACGTAGATGTTCTTGGAGAAGCAGCTGAGCTGGGTTTGTTCAATTATATTGAGTTCAGACAGAGGGGATTAGACCCCTCTCCAGGCATAAGGGGTAACATGTGGCAGGTGGACCTCCAAACCACAACGCGTTTCTTGAAGACCCTCTTGGTGCAATGCTGCTGCCTCCGAGGAGCGTTTCTCAGCTCTCCGCAGCCAGCCTCTGACGACTTTCTACAAATCATTTGTTACCGAGATTGATATTATAGTTATGTAAACATACATTATTTATCTGTTATGGCCCTTTGAACTGGGTGAGTGCTCCCGGCTTTCCATTATCCCGTGTCTAAATTAATCATGGGCCATAAAATCAGTCACCATTTATGCAATATGAAAAAAAAAAAAAAAACAGAAAAAGATGTAAAAATAGCACTCGGGGTGTAGAGATTTCATGCAGTGTTCCCTGGACAGTAACTACTCAGGCAACACGCTTCTTCCTCCAGGCCTGTGAAATATTTATCGCTATTTTAAAAAGGAAGCAAAGCTCTTAAAATTATCTGCCTCCTCGGGAGAAACTTGTTCCCTGATCCAGTCATCTACTCCCCTGCCCCCAGGAGGGCGGCTCTGGATCTCTTTGCAGCATCCTCTGCCAACTCCACACGTCACAGCCCTCCAACGGTTGGTTGGTGTCACACAGTAGGTTGGGGATGGCGATGGACAGTGATGTTCTAGGGACAGCCAAGAGCCTTCGACACCGCGTGCATCTTCTGGGGAGGTTTGCACAGGACTGACACCAGCGTCCCCACCAGGAGAGCAAAGAGCTAACAGGGAACTGCGACTTGGGGAGCTCCAGGAGGACTTTGACATCCTCGTCCATGAAATGAAGGAGGCAGCAGCTCCCTTCTGCTTTTTAACATGAATTATACACTTCTCCCGACCCAAATGATCAACACCACCCATGTGCCCATCCCCAAGGCAGCTGCGCGTGGGGGGACAGCAGGACCCTCCAGCCTGTGTACCCTGTGCTCACCGCTGCTTCCTCCTGCTTGATGCACACCAGAAGAATCAGTTGTCTCTGCTTCGGCTGTGTGTACGGTGGGGACTTCAGTGCTGGAGCAGCACACGCTGGGGCTGGGCTTCTCACACTTTTGCTGTCAACAAAAGCCATGGCGGGAGAGGAGCTCAGGGGCTGCTTCGGTGCTGGGCTTCACTTGCAGGCAATTCTATCCAGTCCACCTCAGGGCATCTCCTTCACCCGCCTCTGTGCCTGCTGGAGGAAGCCCCAAACCCTGATCAGCCCAGCACAGAATCACAGAATCGCAGAATCGCAGAATCATTTTGGTTGGAAAAGACATTTAAGATCATACAATACATCATTAAGATCATACGATACATCATGAATAATCCCAAGAGCTGCCCCGGTCCAGCATCACGATTTGAGAGACATGCCGCATCTTGCTAACCTATAGAGTGAAGGCAGGGAGGGTTAAGAAAATGACATATTTGAAAAAATTCTTTCATTACATTCTTTTTTTGGAATTGTTAAGGTACATCCCATCAGTTAATGACGTGCAATCAGCAGAGTTAATAAAGATACCACTCAGAATAGGCTGGAGAAAAGGAGGCTGAGGGGAGACCTTCTCGCTCTCTACAACTCCCTGAAAGGAGGGAGTAGACAGGTGGCGGTTGGTGTCTTCTCCCAAGGAACAGGCAATAGGACAAGAGGAAACAGCCTGAAGTTGCACCAGGGGAGGTTTAGGATGGATATTAGCAAAAATTTCTTCACCCAAAGGGCTGTCAAGCATTGGAAGAGGCTGCCCAGGGCAGTGGTGGAGTCGCCATCCCTGGAGGGATTTAAAGGCCAGGCAGACGTGGTGCTGGGGGACATGGGGTAGTGGTGGGCTTGGTAGTGCTGGGTTAATGGTTGGACTCGACGATCTTAAAGGTCTTTTCCAGCCAAAACAATTCTATGATTCTATTAACAATGTAATGGAAAGAATTATCTGTGCACGGGACACTGCTATTGGGGATGGAGTTTTCCGAGGTGGTCAGAAAGCACCGCTGAGTTACCAGACCCTCAATGTGATATTTTTTCTTACTGCTGATGCTCCCCATGCTTCAGCAGCGGCTCTACGACTTGACCTGAGCCTGGGCCACGGCAGATGCCAAAGCCACCCGTCACCTCCACAATGCTGGCGCAAGGTGTGGAGCCTCCTTGTGCTCTCCTGAGTGAAGGACCAGCTGCTCTTGTGGGAATATCTTGGCGATATCCTGCAATATCCCAGCTCTCTTGACTCCAGCTAATAATAACTGGCCTGGCAGCAACTCCTTCCCTTGCCGTCGGCAGGCTGCTTCCCCTCGAGCGAGCAGCACGGCTGAAAGGAGGAACTTCTTAGAGCTTTAAATAAACTCTTGGATTCTGCCCCCCGGGCTTCTGCTCCAGCTGGGAGCAGCTTTCCTGTTTGTTTGTTTGTTCCTTTTTCCTTGCCATGATTGCAAAGAGGAAGGAATCTGGCTTCTGCCTCCCTGAAGACCTCGCAGGCGAGCAGCCTGGGCGAGGAGTGCGATTACTCAGCACTGCAGGCTTTGGTTCAGAATTAAAGGTCAGGGCACTTTTACTGGTGGTTTTTTATTCCGGGCTGCCACGGGGTCATGGCTGGTGATAAGCACACGCCGAAATCTACATTTTCGAAAGCAGTTCGCAGTCCTCAATGCGGCCATGAGAAAGCGAGGGCATGAAAATCCAGGGAAAGCATTATTAACCCTCTCTTTTCTCCTGATTTTATGTTCTTTTTAGGGGGAAGGGACTGGTCAAAACCTAGGTTGACATTTAACCTGCTTGGCCTCACGCTTGGGTGACAACTGCTTCTCCAGTGAGCGGCAGAGCAGCCGGACCCTGGACCGCTCCGTGGCCAGGAGGACATCACTGGGGGGCATGAGGTGGGAGAGGATGCTCTGATCGAACGCTGGGAGCTTCAAAGCCGGGGGGCTTTGAAGTGCTTCAAATACTGACCTCCCTGGGGCAAACGGCTGTGAGCAGCAGTCAGGCACGACCACCTCGGGTTGGAGATCAAAGAGGGATGTCCAAAGGCATCGGCTGCCATAGCCGTGCTGCCTGCTCCCCGCCGGGGCTGCTTGGGGGTTTTAATGGCCAGAAGCTGCTGTAGGGACTCAGAGCTTCTGTTCTCCAGCCCTCTGCTCCTCGTGTGGCTGAAGCCTTGTGTCACTTCCAGAAACGTAGGAATACTTAGGAACAAAAGATCCAAATTAATTTCTTTCTAGGAAAAAACTCAAACAATACTGAAGGAATTAAATCCCTCTGTAAAATGTCTTTTCTTCCAGTAGCTGACTATTTGTGAAGACCCTCATCATCCTGCAGCAAACATCTCGGTTACAGCGGGTAAAAGTCTAGGAATCAAGTTTATGCCTACTGCGGTATTCCCCACCACAGGAATTGCAGTTCTCAGCGCTGTGCTCATGGACCAAAAAGCCTTCGGACCCGAATTCGTTCCAGGAGACAGGGGGAGAGGGGGGGTGGTGGGACCTCTGCATCCCCAAGCTCTTCCTCACAAGCTGTGCTTTTGGGCTTTTTTAACAAAAAATACCCTTGTGCCGTCCCTCTCCCGGAGGTGGTGGCTCCTTCCCCGTCCAAGCTGGTGCTCTGGGGGATCCAATGTGTTTGTCAGATGTTTCTGAAAAGCGGCTCCGTCATTAACTTGGCACGGGTTGGAAACGCAGGGGCTGAAGTCTCCAGCTGGAAGGGTGGTTTTGATAAATAATCAGCCCACAATTAGCCCAGGGGTGGGCCGGCCTGGCCTCCCCACACCGTCGGGGGGCATCAGCTGCTTGCGGGTGGGTTCCCAACTGTCCCATCCAACAGCCCCCGTGTCTCCTGCTGCTCTCCACCCCCTGCCCAAGTTCAGCTGAGGTTTTCCTTTTCACCACACGCTGAAATCTTACTGGAGGTGAAATTCCTGGCTTCGCGGGGCTGGAAATGAGCTGTTGCAGGCAGGGGTGGCAGGCAGCAGCACCCCCTGCGAGGCAGCCCCTGCCTCTCCCGACCCAGCGCTGATGGATGGTCTCGCCTGAAAAAGACCCGTCCTGAGCTTTGCCAGATGCGAGATTAATTTATTGCACCTGTCCAAACAGAACGCATTTCTATTTTATCTGCATTACTGCCTGTCCTGCAGCGTGATGGAGAGGTTGGGCTGTGCCCACACTCAGATGACCTTGGCCCAGCCTGGTGGGTCTGTCCCCCCCTGGAGATGGGGGGGACACACGGACACTGAGCATCTCTGTGTTAGTCCAAAGGCAAGACCACGGAATCACGGAATCACAGAATGATTTGGGTTGGAAAGGACCTTTGAAGTTGTCCAGTCCCACCCCCTGCCAGGAGCAGGGACATCTTCTAGATGAGGCTGCTCAGAGCCCCCTCCAACCTGACTGCAGATGCAGAGGCAGCAGAAAATCCAGTGCCTCAGACAGGGAGGCTGATCCAGGGGCGTGCAGGGGAAAATATCCCACCCTCTGCCCCAGCCGAAATGGGGAGCACCAGCAGAACAGCTCGCGATACTATTAATAGGGAAACAATTTGGTGCGGAGTACCCTAATGCGACTAATTACATCCCGCGGCACTTGGAGAGCAGCACCACGGTCCTTCCAGGAGCAAACGAGGGGGGAGGAGGGAGGGCCCTGCCTCCACCAGAAAGTGCTGCTTGGCCTTTCTTCCCAGCTTATGGGCCAACGCTGAGACCCAGCAGGTTTTCACTCAAGCAAAATTCCCAGCGAGTTCAGTGGGATTTTTGCCTGATTAAAGCTTGAGCCACAGTCCAGGAATTCTGCCTTTGCTGAGATCCAGCCAGGCTTTGCGCGGGAGCTTGTAAGCAATCTGTTACCCTTAATGGAGGCTTTTTTTTTGTTGGAGAGAATTCAAGTTTATTCCATTAGAAAGGGTTTTAGTCTTCCCTTTTCATGGCGGTGGGAAAGAGAAAATACTGGGTTCCCCTGAGCCGGGACGGCAGGCTCTGATCTCGCTTGATTTTAACCTTCTCTCTTGGAGAGAGAAGTTGCTGAAGGACTTTGGAAATGATTGTTGCAGCTAACGAGGGGCCAAAGGGGCTCGGGAAAGTGAAATAGGATCATAATTAGGGGAGCGCCTTCCTTTCGCCGGGTCAAGAAATTAGAAATTTTGGCTGGAATTTCAAAGGGAGGAGCGATTAGAGGAAGACGAACTTCTGACCCTGTAATTACAAATAACAGCTCTGCAGAAGTATAAATGTGCTCTGCTGAGCCAGGCAGCCAGGTGGGTGGTATTCTGCCCACAATGACATTAGCAAAATGAATAGCAAAAATAATAATTAGAAAAGGCTAGCCTCTACCAAACATAGTCTGAAATAGCTTCGTTTTGAGGAATTTCAAAGAAAAAAAGGAAGAATTTCCTTTGGGGAGATGGGGAAAATCATAAGAAGCAGCAAAAGCCACCTGCGAAGAGAAGGGGAATGAAATCTTTATGGCACCTGGGGGGCCGTATCCCGGGGATGCGGCTCCTCTCCAACACAAAAATCCTCCCGTTGCATCCTGAGCCTATTTTAACACGCAGCTATTACGAGCGCTGCTTCCACCCAGGATGCGGTGATAACTCCAAACGTCAGTTTGGCAAGCCGGAATAATTTTACATGTATTAGAAAGGATTGAATGCGGCTTTGCAAATTGCGGAGAAGCAGGTTGTTTTCAGAGTTTTTAAGCAAAGCCTGCTGAGCTCTTGAGAGGGGGATAAGAGGAGATCCATAGCATCCCCCTTCTTAGAAAATGACAACAAATATGATGTCTCAAAGACATCTACTTGCTGGTTTTGGGGCTGTACTTGATGGCAGGGACAGGGCTTGGGTGATGCTGTGCAGGTACCCACAGAGGACCTTCATCCCTGGGGACATGGGGACATCCCACCTCCCTGTCCCCATCAGCTGCTTCTGCAGCAGAGCGTGTCCAAGGAAAACCCAAAGCTGGAAAGAAGAAATCATCTCCGACTGAAAAGCGAAGCTGCCCCAGCAGGGATGGCTCTGAGACGACCTGCCTTCGCCGTCGTGATGGAGCAAATCTCTTCTTACACAAAGCTTACTTTATTTTCTGTTCGGCATTCCGGTCTTTAACTAAAGAAAATACAGCACTACAGAAAAACATGACGTTCAGAGACATTTTTTTTCTTTGGTTTGTTTATCAGCAAGATTAAGATTCCTGGCTGTGGAATAAAGGAATGTCTCGCATTTATTTGTATCAGGGCATGTGGAGTGCATTTGTTTCCTAGGATGCAAATTCGTTGTTCATGCTCTGAATAAGAATCCCAGTGGCAGGAGACTGCCGTCAGATTCAGATCTCTTGGCATCATTTTTGCTATAAGTTCATGCATGGAGCGGGGATTTGATTTTTCCCAATATTCTGCCGCTGTGTTTTGTCTCCGAGATGGTTTCCCAATTTCTTTCTGAAACTTTGTGTCAGCTAATTTCCTTCTTTCTAAATTGCCACTGGTGGCTGTGGGGCTGCAGGGCCAGATTTTGGGATGTAGGTCACACCACCATCCCTCGTGCGATGCCTGACCGCTGCCTGATCCCTGCCAAAGCCCAGGCAGCTGCAGGAGCCTTGGCCCCGCTTCGTGCTCCCGACCAGGGGCCACCCCCTGCCCTGGGCAGGGACACCTCCCACCAGCCCAGGTTGCTCCAAGCCCCGTCCAACCTGGCCTTGAACCCCTCCAGGGATGGGGCAGCCACAGCTTCTCTGGGCAACCTGGGCCAGGGGCTCACCGCCCTCACAGCAAACAATTTCTGCCTCACATCTCATCTCAATCTCCCCTCTGTCAGTGTAAAACCCTTCCCCCTCGTCCCATGGCTCCCCTCCCTGCTCCAGAGTCCCTCCCCAGCTTTCCTGGAGCCCCTTGAGGGCCTGGCAGGGGCTGGAAGGTCTCCCCGGAGCCTTCTCTTCTCCAGGCTGAACCCCCCCAGCTCTCTCAGCCTGTCCCCGCAGCAGAGGGGCTCCAGCCCTCCCAGCATCTCCGGGGCCTCCTCTGGCCCCGCTCCAACAGCTCCGTGTCTTTCCTCTGCGGAGGACTCCGTAGCTGGACACAATACTCCAGGTGGGGTCTCCCCAGAGCACAGCAGAGGGGTAAAATCACTTCCCTCGACGTCGAAGCCTGCGGGAAACGGGGGAGAGATGCACGTTTTGGATCTGGCACTGGGGACACACCGTCTCCCATGCTCCTCTCAGCCCAAAGCAGGCAAAATTGGGTGTGAAAATGCAATTGGCTGCAGTTTCTAATTTTATTTATTTATCTATCTATCTATTTATTTTTTTTTTTCATTTCTGTTTATGCATGCACACACACACACATATGCACATCTCAAATCTTAGCTACAGCTGTGCAGGGGCTCAAAATCTCACACCTACCAGGAAAGCTGCTGTGTCCAGGGGGCACGGCAGGGCCTTTTTAATTTCCAGCCCTTCCCTATAAGCACCGGCGGCAGAACCCCCCCCTCCAAAGGCTCGGCAGCGGCCGGGCTCCCCATTTGTCCCCAGCAGGGGCAGGACTCGCTCCCCCAGCCCGGCGCAGGGGCTGCCACCTTGCATTAACTGCGTCTGGGTACGGCGTGTTGTGACATGACTGTGCCTGACATGGCATGTCACCTTGGGAGATAATGACTTGGAAATTTGTGCTAATAATTGTTTTGACTGTTCCCCAGGAACGAGTGGGGTTGGGTCTTTTTCTGCAACAGAACGCCTTGCACCCAAAGTGATTTTATTAGGGAATTATTATTTTTATATTTTTAGATAGGAGAAACATCGGTCGTGCCCACTGGAGGTTGGGAGTTGGTAGCCGGCATCCCTGCCGCCCCTCCGGATGGACCCAGATGATCCAGGGAGGTTTTCTCCTAGATCCCAGCTCCTCCCCTCCAAAACCCGCTGCTTCAGCCACCGTCACCTTCCCCACCACCAGGACCCTGATGCCATTACCACTAAGTAGAGGACTTGTATCACTGTCCTTAAGCATCCGCAGATGGGCACACCCCATCCCAAAGCACAGGGATGCTGCACGGAGCAAACTCTTGGGTACTGGGTGCTTGCACGGGGCAGGGGGCATACGGGGGGTTACCACCACCAAATCAAAGCATTTCGCTTTGCATCGCAAGGCGCTTGAATCCTTAATTGGCACCAAGCACGTTTGCTTTCCCTCTACCTGCTACGGGAACCCTGGAGATTTTTCTAACGAGCAAAGCAAGTTACTGCTGGTGGGTTTTTCAAGTTCTCATAGCTTTACAAATTACATTTGCTCTAGGCAGCCATTCATAATAATCAACTTGAAACCACTGCTAGCACAAAAAATCTTTGCGTTGTCAGCAATACACCTCTTAAATACCGCACTGCCATCCGTCACAGCTCGCCGTAAATTGTAATTTGATTAAACGCGCTCCAAAACGCGGGGTTGGAAGTGCACTTGTCCGCAGCAAGTGGATTTGCGTTCCCCTCTATTAGAAGGCTGTGTGATGTGACTGAACGATGGAAAACACTCATTACGGCAGACACTTGTCAAACACACTGGATCGGGGGAGTCTATTTTTGCCCAGCGCCCGTGTAAAAATGCAGTTTCTCTCCATTTGGCTCCGACGGACAGAATCCCACCAGCCAAGCTGCTTCACGCTTTCCCTCCCCAAAGTGGCACGGCTCCTTCTCGCAGAGGAACACCGCTATTTCGGCAGCCTTGGTCCCAGATAGATTTGGGGGTAGAGATGAGCAGTTCAAGGCAGAGTGACAGAGTCTCTCCAGGACTGGGCTGGAAGGAAGATGCTCACAGCAGCCGGGGAAAAGGTAAAAACGGTTTTTCGGCCTCACCAACTTGAGAAATGTTGGGGCTTGCTATTGTTTTCCCAAATATATTGAGCATGAAGATGCCGGTTTTGTAGTCAAAGTATTTAAATGCGTTTTCCGCAGTTCCCCTGACCTGAGCTGAGCATCTGGCCTGAGACCTCCTCATGGCCTGAGAACCCATCCCGTCCTCCAGCAGTTCTGCTCCCGGGGGCTGCCAAGGAGCCTCCAGCCATATGGACCACCTCACATGGGCAGCCCCCATCCCCAAAACCCAGCAGCTCTGGTCGCATCCCAGTTTGGCCAGGCTCTCCCCGCAAGGCAGGCAATCTATCTTCCCCAAGGTCTAGGAACACATCCCTCCAGTGGCAGCCAAAATTAACGTTAAGACACTTATTCATTCCCTACTATGTATTTACAGTTTTACTCCTTCCATAGGAGCTGGGCGGCTTCGCCCATGGAGACGGCGCCAGGCTTTCCTTTGCAACTCCATCGCCAGCAGCTGGCTTTGAAAAATGTGCAATTCCCCCATGCACCGAAGTCCCTGTGTCTTTCCCCAGCACAGCCCTGTGCTGTCGCCAATGGGATGCTTCGAAAACCCTTTCTTCCTCAAAATTTCCCGAGAGGGAAAGAGAGATATTAAATAAGCTGAAAGTAAGATTATGGGAGGGATTGTTTTAGAGGCCGTAAAAGAACTTTAATGAGGTCTGAGCCATATAAAAAAGGCTTGTGTTATGAGAGAGCCCCGTCTGGAAGGCTGGCAGGATCCTGACGTTAACAACACGCAAGTGTATCTTAAACCCGGTGCTTTCACATGGCTATTACGGCTGGAGCACGTGAAAAGCTGCACTGAAATTTAAATAAAATATTTAAGGGGCACTAAAAGCCGGCTGATGCTGACGAGGCTCGTGCTTCGGAGCGGGGACGTTCTCAGCGCGGCTGGGTGGGTGACGGGTCCCATTTCATACGCTTTTTCAGCAACTCCTATATTATTTTGCAGTAATGTTTAGCCTTGCAGCAGAAAAACCAGGCTGTATTCCTGCCCGGGGTATATGAAATACAGCACGTGGCATCTCACAGGTTTCCCTCTCCTTGAGAAATCGGGGTATTTCTTCCGGAGTGGAATAAAAATGTGAGACAACAGCCTGTATCGGCAAAGGGAATTCCAACCCTCCAGGCAGCGCGGTGGGGAATTTGGGGTGTCCAGGGGTTTTCTCCAGTAGGGTCAACAGCGTGGACCATGGGTGTTGTCCCCATTGTCACTGCCACCCAGAGACACAGGTTGCTGGGTGGAAGTCCTAAGGACCAGGAGCATCTCCTGACTTGGGAAAAGGTCACTTTTTCTCCAGCACGGAATTTAATGCAAATCCAAGGGTTTTGCAGTTTGAAAACCATTTGAAAATTATTATGAATGAAAAGGATCCACAACAACTTCCAGGAACACCTGGGTTGCCACAGCTGCACTGGTGGCAGCTCCGGCACCAGGGATGAGGCTCAGCACAGCCCCCATCACCTGAGAAATTATTTCTGCGTTTCAAGATGCCACCATCAAAGTCACAACTGAAACAAAATAGGAATTTTTCTACAGCACCGTTTTGAACTTAAAATTTTGCCTGTGGCACGGAGAAGAGGACATGGGCTTTCTGCTGTCTTTGGCATTAGTAGCTAATTAAACATGACACCTGAGGGTCCGGAGCCCTGAGCTCAGCAAGGGGCTCCAAATGCTCGGTATGACCCAAGGTTTGCATGAAACTGGGTGGGCAAGTGCAGATGTTGGGGCAAATTCATGATGCCAGTGTGGCTCGGGGTACAGACGGCCACCCGGGATGTGCCGAGGGACCTTACGGCGGCACCTCCAGCAAAAGGCCATCCAGGGTGTAAGGACGGTCCCATAAACCACAGATATGGAGCACCTCAAGATATGCTTCCATCTCCCCAGCGCACCTTGCCATCTCCCCAGCACAGCGTGCTTGCTGAGCCCTGCAGCTCCGGAGGCAGAAAGGATGATGCGCTCCCTTCCCCATCTCCCCCACGCCTCCCCGGAGGGCTGTTACAGGCGTTAGGCTCGTGAATGCCAAATAAAAAGCTGATAAAAGCAAGAAAATAACACCCAGAGGACAGGCAGCATCCTTTCAACAGAAGAACGGAGCAATGGTGGCATTATAGGAGGCTCATTTATCCCTTCTGGGTGCTGCACATCTCTTACCGGGAGCTCCAGACCCTCGCCGCATCCAACCCACTCAGCCTTGCCACCACCGGCACACATGGCTTTGGGTCTGGGAGGGGAAAAAAAAAAAAAAAAAACAAACCAGAAAAAATACAATTACTGGGAAAACATTGCGGCAAAAGCAAGCCAGAAAGTGGAGCAGTTTCATTTTCCTCTCCAGACAAACCCTAGGAGGAGTTTCTGACCACACACCCCCTGGCAGAGCTGCGTCAGCTCCTAAATATCCAGAGGGATGCTCTCCGGGGGACCACACTCCAGAGCTGCACGGTCGGCTTTTCCTGGGAAAATCAATCCTCACCTCCCCCAGAAAAACACAGGGAAAAATCCGTTTATGACAGGGAAACGTTATTGTTGCAGTGCGAAGCCCATTTCAGTTTGACTTCTGAATTTACTTTCGTACAGACTCTTACATCGTTAAGTGCGGCGCATATGCCTTAATTAAATAAACCATAGCTCCTGCAGCAATATTTTATCAGGGAAACCCAGACGCTTTGTTCTGACATCATTTAACTTCTCCTCCTTTCTTTCGCTTTTCCTTGTCAAAATACTCATCCGAACTGGCACATCCTCACCGAGTATTTAGATGGCTGCAGACACTTCTACAACCTATTTGCATTTTTATGGAAAACTCTTCCATCTGTTTATTTCCCTTCTGCAACCGCCTGGGATGAGTCGCGGCAGAGAGACCAGAGAAAGCCCGACGGCGCCGGGAAAGACCCGGCCGACAGCAATGTGCTTTTCCCTGTCCTCTTTCCTCCTGCTTTCCCCTCCAAATTGTTTTCTTATCTGCTCGGCGATCCCACCCGTGAAAAGAAATCCTCCAGGGCGACCCTTCTCTGTCGGCTTCGGCGACAAAAACTTGGCAAATTGTTTGCAAAGCTGAAAACAAAACCCTGGCTGATAAAGGCGACTTTCAAACCCGAGCAGCCCAACGTAAACAGCACGTTTTTCAGGAAAAGTGTGAATATTTCCATATAGTACGGGTTACTCCGACAAGCAGAGCCACCTTTTTTCTTTTTAATATGCATAAAATAGTATGTTTTCGGGGAGGGGATAAAAGCACGGCTTCAGCATCCCAATCCCCGCCTGCAAGGTGTCATCGCAGCTTAGAGAAGATAAACTTCTTGAGGCTATTTCTGCCCTTTTCTGTAAATTTATGTAGTGCCAAGCAGGGGGTAATTCAGCCCCCATAGTGCGGCTGGGGTTAATTTAATGCACGGATACCACAGCGATATTTGCCCCTCTCTATTATTTGCAGAGTAAGAGCTGAGGATGGGGACGTACCCCCAAACACGTTTATCTCCCCGGGACTCCCATGTTTACAACGTCTTCCAAAGGTGGGAATTTTTACACCCCACTGCACAGTAAAATGCATTTTTAGAGGCAGCGTGTGATAAATTCCTTCTCTGGGCGGCTCCTTGGCCAAATGAAGCATTTGCTGGAGTTGCCGCCTGTTGCCAGCGTTTCACAGCCCGGCTCTCCCCTTTCACAGCCGAAGGGTGGCTTGCCCTCAGAACCAGGAAAATCTACAATAATTAATGCTAATGGTGTATAATATTTTATAGAGAGTTTATATATTATATATTTAGATATTCAGATATACAATAAATATAATACACGTTATCTATTATCTATGGTTTATTGTATATTATATATATGTGCTATATATAACATATAATACAACATTATATATATATAATGCTAATAATATATAAAACCCCACGTTATTTCTTTTAAGAGGTAGATTACAGCCAGTGTGCCGCATTCACACCGGCGAATAAACCTGATGCAAAGCTCCATCACCTGCCCAGTTCCCTCCAGTGCTTTATAAAGGTTTTTGTATTGTTTTTAGTGGTGGCAGCAGCATCAGGCTGGGTGCTGCCGGGTGCAGGTTTTGTGCCTGCGAGTGCCCAAACTCTCCATCTCCTGCCTTGCCGCGGGTGTCCGTGTGTTCCTGGGAAGGGAATCAGATCGCTTGGACCAAGGAAGAGAAAAATGAGAGAATAAGTAGCAGGAGGTTTGCTGCGTGCACGTGGGGGACGCTGAGACAGGGCCCTGCCGCAGGTGGAAACGTCAGGCACGGTTATGATTTAGCAGCAATTAAAAATTTATTAACAATTTGAGGTAGATCAAGAGGTTTGAGTTTTAGCAGCACTTAATCATTAACTGACTGCAGGATTTACAAGACAATTCAGCAAAATAATTGAGCAGCAACTTAATTACAGATTGGGAAATGGCAAGATTCACACTCGCTCGCTAGAGGGTACCCCAAATCGATACAGGCGCGTATGAGCACAACATAAAACACACACCGCTCGAGGGGTCGCACACACACAGACACACACACACTCGAGTTTTTAACTGCCGGGACCAAAGGTCCCTCCACAGCGGGCGACTCCGACGAGAAGATGGGTGCCCCTTTCACACGTGCACAGACAAATATTTGGATCCAGTAAAGGATAAGAACATCCACACGGGTAGGAGCTAATGTGCATATGGAGAGGTGGATGAAAGAGATGCTAGCCTATAGGTAAAATTTCCCTCTTTGGGCTTGGAATAAATATTCCCAACACATCGGCATTCCTCAGTGGGCGATAACTGGGACTCGAGCAGGTTGGCTTGCCCTGGCCTTTCGATCCTCGAGGTGTTTGCCTGAGCGGCTCCCAGCTCAGGGGAGGCGCTGGTCACAGCCCGCTGCCATCCAGGAGAGCTCAAAGGATCTCGCTAGAATCACTCCTTATAGGGTCCGAGATAATTGAGTTTTGTCAGGTACTTTTCAACTCTGTCCCAACTCAGACACTGGGATATTCTGGTACTTTCCACCAGAGCTTACTAGATCTTGGAGCTCTGGTATCAGCCCCCTCTTTGGGCCACAATCCATACATTGTCAGGAGTGATGGGTTATCGTTATTGCTCCCAAACGATGGGAGCCAGGTACCCCGAGGGGTTGCCACAGCATCCTGGTCCATCACTCTCCACCTTTTCCTTCCTTTCCTCTTGGACCATTACGTGACTCAGGTAACGTTCTGGTCCATTGTGTTGTTAAATGACCCAGGTAGGGTGGGGGGAAATCGTGCCAAGCACCAAGTGGTCCATGGGGTGGCAAGGGGGGGATTGCACAACCCGCCCCCCATTTCCCCCAGCATCCCCGTTAGCCCCCAGCATCCCTGTTAGCCCCCAGCATCGGGCCGTGGTGCAGGGGGACGGGCCGTGCCAGCAGAGCCCCCGGAGAGCACAGACTTCCTCTGGACATGTGCCTGCAGGGCGATGGCGAGTTAATAATCTTTTCCTGCAACCACTTTATACTTCACGTTTATTTTTTTCCTCTGGCATTGTTCCTTCTTTCCCAAAGGAAATGTCCCAGCCCTTATTGCTCGTGCATATGGAAAGAGGTCAGCGCGAGCGATGCTATCGCATGGTGCGGTTCTCAGCCCTAACGAACTGCAGATGAAAGGAGCAACGCCACAGCTGTGCGATTAAACATCTATATCTGCATCGAAATTACACGTGAGGCAGAGTTAAATAGAAGTCCTGAATAGCCACTTGCAAGAGCTAGCCCAGAAAGAAAGCAGGTAAATACGTCGTTGGGCAAATCGCTCTTCCCTGGGCTTTGCAGAGCGACCGGGACAAACACAAGCATCGTGCTGGAGACCCACCATAGCATGGTCCAGACCTGCTGTCGGCCTGGGAGATGGTGATTTACAAACCTGTTTTCTTCATCTGGGAGTTTTCGGGTACTTTATTGTGGTAAAAAGCTAATGTTTATACATTAAGAGATTAAATAAATACACCACTGCCATAGTTTGTTCACAGTTATCTTCTCACAGCAGGCATTTCTACATCCATGGGTTCACCCCTTCCATTTGCTCAGCCCTTCAGCCCAGCAGCATCCACGGAATGGGAGGTGCTGCTGGCCCACCACAGTTTATTTTTTTGGGTATTCAAAGCTGATACAACCACTGGTTTTCACTTTTGTCTCACGAAGAGGCTGGCATGCCTGCTGAGTACCCCCAGGGACACCTCGATGGCAACCAATGATGATCGGCATTCCTCAGGGGTCGGTATTGGGACCAGTGCTGTTTAACATCCTTGTTGGCGACACGGATGTTGGGATTGAGTGTGCCCTCAGCAAGTTTGTGGTTGACACCGAGCTGAGTGGAGAGCTCAACACGCTGGAGGGAAGGGTTGCCATCCAGAGGGAGCTGGACAGGCTGGAGAGGTGGGCCTGTGCGAACCTCATGAAGATCAACAAGGCCAAGTGCAAGGTCCTGCACGTGGGTCAGGGCAAACCCAAGCACGAATACAGACTGAGAGGAGAATGGATGCAGAGCAGCCCTGCCAAGAAGGACTTGGGCTGTTGGTGGAAGACAAGCTCAACATGAGACAGCAACGCGCGCTGGCAGCCCAGAAAGCCCCCCCCAGCCTGGGCTGCATCCCCAGCAACGTGGGCAGCAGGCGAGGGGGGTCAGCAGGGCTTTGAGTAACCTGGTCTAGTGGGAGGTGTCCCTGCCCATGGCAGGGGGCTTGGAACCAGGTGATCTTTAAGGTCCCTTCAGACCCAAACCATTCTATGATGCTGTGATTGTGTCCCCTCTGTGCGGGATGTCCCATGCCCAGGAAGCCCCCTGGGAGCAGTGGGAATAGCCCGTAACACTGCTGCACTCGCAGCGGCCTTTAACACACGGGCTTAATGCACACAGACACTGAAAGAGCATTTAACGCCATTCCTTTACATGAAGAAAAACACCTATATATTGCAATATATTTAAGGTCTGGGCTTTGCTTGGAGCTGGACCACCAGATTTGGCTGTGGTCCGTGCCCACACACTGAACCTGCCAGGCAGGGGGTCACCCCACGTGCGATGCAGGACGTGCTCCCGTCTCAGTCTGGAGCCACGGGTGGTATTTGGTGGAAAGACTTGGCCTTACCAGCATGGATCAGAGCTTTTGAAATGCCTCCATTTTCACGGACATGGCCCCTGTGGCCGAGGTCCACGGCTGCAACGCACCGAAAGCTGTTTCCCACTGCTCTTGGTTTGGCTCCCTCGTGCAGCCAGCTATTCTCCTACATGCTGAAATACCCTGAAAGAGCCTCAAGTACTTTTTCATTTCCACTTGTAACCATTTGCATGATGACAGTCGTCAGATAATAAAGACCGCGGCCCAAACTCCGCTCTCGGCAAAGGCACCGCAGCTCCCGCTGAGAGTAATTCAAACCCCCAGGTTTGTCTTCGGGCGACCGAGAGCCATTTGGAAAAGATAATCAAAAATCATCGTATAAAATCATGGATGTAATTTGTAAGAAAGAATCCGTTTTGGCTTACCCATAATTTCACATGATCGGGCAAAAGTAGACATACATCCTATTTACGGCTTCTAGGAAATTTCTACTTGCCCAATTCATGTTAAACATATGGACTTCATTTTCTCTCACACCTGGCCATATATATTTGTTATGAAAGGTTCATGACTCTCCGGGTTATGTGACCTATTCCCAAGATGATTAGAGTTAAATGTGTTTCCTGCTCTCCCAAATTCCATATAAACCGAATAAACCAATCCATAGATCCCCAGTGTAATATCCTGAGCCTACAAATACACGCACGTAATAAGTCAGGGGGGAGGGAAAATCATATCGCTGCTTTCCATTAACTAGCAGCTGCGAGGGGAAGGTAATGAGAAAAAGAAAAACCCTGGTAATTCGGGGAACAATACAGACAGATACTTGAATTTTGTCTCACTTTGCTGCACTCCATGAAAGCACTAAAGCGTATTTACGCGTTTCTCCCGGTATCGCCTGGTTTGTCCTGATGCTCGGAGCAAGCTCTGCCGAGCCAGCTGGATGTCCGCTGGGATGGACACCTTCAGATCAATGCCAACGTCACTCCCCATCAGCTCCTGGGCCCTGACCATGAAAGGTCACGCTCGAGCCCTAAAACTGTCTTTTAATTCCTAGGGAGGATACATTTCTTTGAACCCAGAGCTGATGTGATTGCACCGTTCGGGAAAGGGAGATGCTTTTAGAGTCTCAGCAAATGGTGACGATGCTCTTGAGCACACCAGAATGCATCGGGGTGTCTGGGCATAATTTCATTGCATATGTAATAATATGTGCTATTATTATTTTGTTGATGTTGTTTTTATATCATTATATCCATATATTTATGTATCTATATCTATGTATACAGCTATAGGGGCACATAGCCCAGGGGCATAAAGGACCCGAGCAGGGCTGGAGACCTCAATCACTGCAGCTCCTGGCCCATGCAGCGCCAGCACTGACGCTGAAAACAACGGAGCTGCAAGCGACTCCTTCACCCCAGACATATCTTTGGCTCAGGACATGACGCAAGAGTGGGCTTTTTGGGCCACAGTCTCATATTTATGCTGTTGCTGACCTTTTTAAAATTGAGGGCATTGAGATTGATCTGTTCTTCTATACCCTGTATGGAGAAGAAAATGAAGCATCAGTGGCCTGAAGGAGGGCTGGCAGGTGGCACAGGGATGCGGTGGCCTCTGCAGGTCTCAGTCTGCACCTGCAGAGGGGACTTTGTGGTGGCCACCTCTGCCCTGAAGCGAGCCCACAGCTGTGGCCTCGACATAACCCCAAGCAGAAACCCGGCCGGGGCTGACAAAACCTTTTTGCTCGGCCAGGTCTCACTATGTGTGTCCGAAACGGTTATTCACCCACACGTGCGATGTTTGGGAGTGACTCTGGGGATGCAGAAATCAAATAAAAACTCTTGGTGAGGTTGCTCCAGCTTGGGACGTCGCCCTGTGTGCAGCCCCGTGCAGAAACCCCCCCAGTCGAGGTTATTATCGCAGAGGGCATCGGGAAAGGACAGATGCTATGGATAACTCCACCGGCATGGCCGCACGCTGTGTCCCGATGGCCCTGACCTTTCCAGGGGCTGGGAAGCAAAGTCAGCTCCTCTTGCAAGCGGCGGCTGGCATTTACGGCTGCGGTCCATCCGCCCCATAAATACAACGCTCTCCTTTCCATCCCAGCCGCCATCCCCAGCCCTCCATCCGCCGACCTCCCCAGGGCGCGCTGCCCCAACTCTGCTGAGCCCAAGTCACACGGGGACAAAAATCAGCCCCAATAAAGAGAACGTGGCCTTAGGGAGGGAGGAAAGAAGAGAGACCATAAAAACCACCTCTTCTTTCCCTGGAGAGATTTTTTTCCCTTCGAGGAACGGAAAAGGAGAGCCAGCGGTTGTGCATCCACCCAGTGCTGGTGTAGCGGTACAAAATACCAAGTGAATCGCTTCCAAAAGAGTTTAGTTGGATGTCATTATTTCCTGTTGGTAGACAGAAGGAGAGTGGGAAAAACTCCTGTTTCGGGAGCCAAGCACTGCAGAGAAGAGCGATTAGCAGATGGCATGGAAATTAGCTCATTATTATTAATTTGCCAGGCCTCTACCAGTTCATGAATTGCCCTTTGAAAGTTGAAAAGCAGCGTGTGCATATGTACAAAAGAGGGCTTCTTTTGGCAAATCAGCTAATTAATTGCCGTGCCACCCACCGCATGAATGGGAGCCGTCCCCACCTGCCTCGGCGCGGCCCCGCGCCCGGATTTGGGGGGGAAACCGGCGCCGGCCCCAGCTGGGATAATGCAGCCCCTATTGCAGGATGCTGCTCAATAGGAAACCTCCACGACTGGTGCTTATTAATGCGCTAATGTTTTGTTTGAAGAAGTTAACACTGAAAAAGGCCTTTTTTTTTTTTTTTTTTTCCTTCCAGGGGCATTCTGTGAAGGCGGTTGAACCGGCTGTTTAACAGCATTGCAGATATATATCTATTGAAAAATTAATTTAAGACAAACCATACTTCAGTACACTAAAACCTCTCCTCCATCCTCTTTAAAATTTGATTTAGTTTTGCCTAGACTGTGCTTCCCAAAGGGATGCCCACATCCTTTCATTTCTTTCCAGGACAACACTGCCCTGTGGAGCCAAGAGGAGAACTTGGGCTGGTGAAGCAGCGTCTGAGCATGTAGATTTATAGTGAATACATTGCCTCGAGTTGGAGCTGCAATTTGACTTTTCTCCCAGCTCCTCTGTATAAAAGCTGCTGCAAATCACAGAAATAAAAATAATAATAACGATGATGTTTCCAAAACAATTGATAACACAAATCATAGACTTGGAGGTTTCAAAAGGACATCGAAAGGTTGGTTGGTTTCTGCATGGGACAGGTCATGTAGGAAAAATTTCTCCACCCAAAGGGCTGTCAAGCATTGGAAGAGGCTGCCCAGGGAAATGGTGGAATCGCCGTCCCTGAAGGTATTTAAAAGACGTGTAGACGTGGTGCTGAGCGACGTGGGTTAGTGACGGACTTGGCAGGGCTGGGTTGATGGTTGGACTCGCTGGTCTTAAAGGTCCCTTCCAACCAAAACGATTCTATGATTCTATGTAAAAACCATCCCCCTGCAGCTCCGCAAGCGGAGGCAGCGATGCCGCAGCATTGGGAGCATTTTTCCATCCTTACCAGGAGCCTGAAGCAGTAAGACAACACCATTTGAAAATTAACACACCCCCTGGCCACACACACCACAGACACGGGGCTGATTGCTGCCGATTAAAGCCATGCACGGAGGAGATCCCGCATACGGCTGCTTTCCAGCGGGAGGAAAGCGATCGTTGTCATCAGCAAGAGTGGCAGCGCTGCAAGCCACTGGGAGGGCTGTAAGTGACACAGTCGCTGTCGTTGTCACGTTAAAACCGCAGCCTCATAGCTAGAGACAGGGCTAATTGCCTGAGCACATCGCCGGGTGTCAAAACTCCTAATTGATTTCCTCCTCATTAGCGTTGCGATGCTGCTCCGGGGCTGTATCTCAGCACGTGCGCACGCGCCGCGCTCCAGCTCTGCCCAGGGTAAAACACTGCAAAGTCTGTGCATGTAAACCCAGGGAAATGAGTCACGGAAAGCTAATTAGAAAGCTGGCGTAAATATACTGTCAAAGCGCAACACTCGTTGGAGCTCAACTCATTGGTTGCCCTGGGCGCTGCAGTGGGTTTAGTTCTTGCTGCTCTGGGCAATGGCGTCACCTTCGTTTGGGGGTGTCGTCGTTTCGGCTGGGATGGGGTTGAGTTTCTTGCTGCCAGCTGGTGTAGTGCTGTGGTTTGGATTCGGGATGGGAACAGTGTTGGTAGAACACTGGTGGGTTTGGGTGTTGCTGAGCTCTCAAGGCCTTTTTCTGCTCCCCACCCCAGCAGCGAGCGGGCTGGGGGGCACAAGGAGCTGGGAGGGGACACAGCCGGGACAGCTGACCCCAACTGGCCAAAGGGATGTCCCATCCCACATGGCATCGTGCTCAGCATAGAAACCTGGGGGAGGAAGGAGGAAGAGGGGGACGTTTGGAGCGATGGCGTTTGTCTTCCCAAGTCACCGTTACGTGTGATGGAGCCCGGCTTCCCTGGGGAGGGCTGAGCACCTGCCCGCCCGTGGGGAGCAGGGAATGAATTCCTTGTTTGGCTTTGCTTGTGCGCACGGCTTTTGCTTTACTTATTAAACTGTCTTTACCTCAACCCACGAGTTTTTTCTTGCTTTTATTCTTCTGATTCTCTCCCCCATCCCAACTGGGAGGAGGGAGCGAGCGGCTGCATGGTCCCGGTTGCTTGCTGGGATTAAACCACATCAGGGGGTTAGATGCCACTCCACGGACCGTGTGCCCATTTTTGCTGCTGGAGCATCTTGGATGTGGACCAGCATCACTCCTGCAGCTCACCGGGGAGCTGGAAAATCTTTGATCCAGGTCACAGCAGAGGGAACGCTCGCGTTGGCGCTCGGAGGGGAGAGTGCACAGGACAAGTCTCCAGCTTTAAGGATTTATGCATATGGATGAAGGAACTGGCACCCTCTGTTAGCGTGGCCATTTGGTACCCTACGATTATCCAACGTGGAATTTGATCGTTCTGATTTGGAAACGTGCGTGGAGTCCTTAGAAAAAGCTGCCTTGAAGTATCGCTGCAGCCTGACGGGGACGAGGGGCTGAACGGTTACATGTCACTCTCCAGACGGAAATCCTCAGAGAAGCTACAATGCGCTTTGTAATTAGAGTTAATTAACACTTTTGCAAATTGGTCTTTATTTAAGAACAGCTGCTGAGGAAAAAAAAAAGTCTATAAGCCCATAAAATATTAATTAGAACAAGTGTCTCGTCTGCTACCATCCGTTCCTGCGCGGATGGGCGTTTGGCGAAGGCAGCTTTGTCTCCCTGGGTAAAGAGATAAAGAGCAAGACCTTGAAATAAATAAACGCCAGATTTCAACCCTTCCTCACAGAGCCCCCGCGCAAACGTGTCACAGGTACGAGGAAAAAGCCTCGCACCCCAAAAACGTAACCCAGCGCTTTGGAAAAAAAGCATAATAAACTTGTACGTACTAGAAATACTACCTTGGTAGGAATAAAAGGCAAGGTTTAATGCACGTAGGTTAACCTGCGCTGTGGGAAAGAGCAATGGTCGGGTGATGCCGACTCTGGTCCCATTCCTGGGAATTTTTCTCCTTTTAGCTTTCCCATAATGTGTGACTTAACACGGGACCCCGGATATTTTGGAGGAAGGGCAAATTATAGACTATGAGGCAGTATTTTTGTTAAGACGCGCTGTCTGTGCACCGTGGGAAAGCTGGAGGATGCCTAGTTTACATATTCCTTTTCTCCATCTATAAATTCCGGTTATTCACAAATTTGTAGAATAATGCAAGGCAGCAACGATGGAGATCTCCTCAGCAAAGCCCCCATTTCCCTGCAGCAACCCCCTCTCCCTGGGAGTTTCCCTGCTCGCTGCTTTGTTGTGTTGTCTATATAAACTTACCCGAAAACTTCATGACACGTATTATTTAAAACAAGGCTTTTTGCCCAAACTCCCCATTTTCATGCTTGTGGGATTTTGTGCTGAGGCCGCAGCGGGGCCGGTTCCTGTGCGGCTCCGCTCTGCTCTGACTGAATGAGGTCATGGGCTTCTCCGGGCTATAATGATTTTAAAATTATGTGACAGAAACAAATAGGAAATATTTAAAGTTAAGGCTCTGCAAGTACTTTTGTTCAACGTAGAGACAGGATCACTTGGAGTTTATATGTGCTTGCTACAAATCCCTTTAAGAAGCCAGGCTAGGGATAAGAAAAACTGCAAAAAACGGTGGGGTTTTTTTTTCCCTTTTGTGTGAAGTTTGTATCTGGAGCACAATCACTGATGCTGCGCTCAGAAAATGTCGTTTAGAAGAAGGTACAAAACCAGCCTGGAGTTTGCAGAAGAAAAAAACTTGCAGAAACAAATAGCTGCAGGGAAGGCAAAATGAAATGTGAAAAAAAAAAAAACCCCACAATTTCAAGGGAAATTTTCCAACCAGTTTTACCGTGACTTCCCCTGAAAATATGTCAGCTCCTTCACTGTGCAGAGGCCAGTACCCATTCCTGTTGGATTCAGTGAACAGTTTTAAGCAAGGAAACCATTTCTTTGTAAAAGGAAAAACGTTTTGTTCCAGGATGGTTTAAAGGACCGAGGTTGCTTGCGTTGTAGTCATATGTGCTTTTCAGCATAAATTCAGGAAAGGTTTTAGAGGATTAAAAGCATACTAAGCAGAAACAAACTGTTCCAGATCTACCCCAACATGGTTTTGTGTCTTTTCTCTTTTCCTCGCCCGATAGCTTCACAAACACTGAGCCATTTTCTTTCCTTATGCCCCAAACAAATGGCTATGAAATACGAAATACGAAACGTGAGATATGAGACGTGAGGTATGGGGCGGGCAGCTGTCTGCAGTGGTGGTAACCTACAGGTCAGCCATCTCCCGGCATCGCTCTGCTGGGGCTCTGCTTTCCAGCGCGAGATGCTCAACCAAGACGACCGTGTCCCGGGCTCCTGGTTTACCATGCCATTACAAATTCCCTCTCTGCAGAACATTTCATTTCAGCAGCCCGCGGTGCGGCTCGGCAGGGCTGGAGACACCCCAGGGCAAGTGGGGACCACCCAGACACCTGTGTGAAGTTGGATGCGCCCATGGGTCAACGCAAAATGGAGAGGAGAGGCTAATGAACATTGTAATCACCCCGCTTTGAGGATGATAATTCATCACCTTGAGAAAGCAAATGAAGCACAAGGAGTTTTGGGCAGGCACTGATAGATTTGGGAATATACTTGAAAATGGTAAATGTGGTGTCTCATTGACCAGGGAACCTCTCATGGTCAGCAGTGGCTGAACCAGAGGAGCAACCAGCTGCAATGTGTTTGGAGAACACCTTCGGGAGCCCAGACCCTCTGAGGAGCCATCTGGTCCTGGGAGGAAGATCTCTGGGTTCTCCCAGGACATGGTTCTGCCATCCCTTGGCAGAGAGAACCTCCCCGGTGGCTCTCACGAGCGTCGTGTTCCCCTCAGAAGATGACATGATGCGAAGCGACGGCTGGAGTAACGCATGCTCGCCCGGCGAGGTTCGTGCCAGGTGAGACAGAAGAGGAGACGCCGGCGCGTTCCCCGGGAAGGTGTTGGACGCGGCGGGGATGGAGCTCGCGTTTCTACAAGCCACAGCAGAATGTCAGAACGGCTCACACACAAATTAATGTGATGGGAAAAGTGCATTACAGATCCATTACCACTACCCACAAAAGAGAAAACTGAATGACAGCCCTGGAAAGTCCAATATCTGCATTTTCAGAGGGTGAAATTCAAGCCTGAGCTATGGCAGTACCCCATCGGGATAGAAATGGCGTGTATCCCATTCCCATTTGTATGGCCAGGGGGCTGGCTCTATAATCTCATGGAAGAAAAGACTCCCAGAGATTTAAAAGAAGCTTTGGATCAGGCTTTGAATGCCTTTTCATTTTACCCTATTCATATATCAAATAGAGCTCTCTGGTCTGAATAATTGCATTTTACCTGCTGAAAACACGGTCTGAAAACATAGCAGTGCTTTATTTCTTCTGATGGCGCATAAAGCATAAACATTATTTTTTCTAAAAATAAAAAAAAATAAGCCTCATTTTTCTCTTTAAATATAATTTACAATAGGAAACATTAACCCATAAATCATAGGCACAAATTCACATAGAATTGAAACACTACACTCAGCAGCAGGCAAATTACACCCAGACCACTCCATCACCAAGGCCTCCTTCCAAGGGCATTATTGGAAATATGGTCCTCATAAGGTGAGTTAATAAAAAAAAAAAGCGGCAAAGCAAAGAAAGAGCCTGAGAACCGTGTGGAAGGATGGAAGGAGACCCCCAGCACCCCAGCAAAGTCAGGCAGAGCCCCTGCCATGGAGCTGGGGCTGGATTCAGCTTGTTCCTCCTTGCCCGGCTTCTTGGCCATGGGCTGGTGGCCCAAGTGCATGAGCTCGGGTAGCAAATCCTCCACTCCCCTGGCTGCCCCATTTCCCCCCCCAGCTTTGCCTGAAAGCCGCTGGCATCATTAGTGTTCATTTCTTCATCTGCACCTCATGCGACGGGGCCTCGGACCCTCTCGGGACCGTGGGTGGCCCTGCAGTCCTCCAAGGAACCCATCCCAGCTGCACCCATCTGCCACACAACGCGTTTCTTGGTAGCTCGGTGGAAAACCAGTGACAGATTATATACATACAATTACATATATTTTTTCCTTCTGGTTCAGCACTTGTGAGAGGCCTTTCAAAACGTGGTTTTGAGGAGAAGAAAGAGGAAAGCGTTGATGTTTAGCACCTCTAAAGTAACTACTGGGACTGAATAGGCTTGCAGACCTCGTCCTGTGCAGCTCAGTGCATGGAGGTGGCAGCAGCTCTGCAGTGGCAGCCTCTACTTCTCCTTCCTTTAGAAAGGGGCCTCCAAAATGGGGATTTAACAGTTTTACTAAGTACCTGCTTCCTCTCAAGTGTAATATTCCCCTTTAGGTCCCCATCTCCCAGCAAGTATTTAATAGCCGGTTTTTATCAGGCAGAGCATCTCGAAAATCTGGCTTACCCTCCAACCGTCCGGCTCCTTTCTGCTCCAAACCTACTGTTTTCAGATACGGGATAATTACGTGCACGAGGGGTTTTTTTTCCCCCCCTTTAAATCTTGTAATGTGACTAATCCAGCGAAGAGGGATGTATCTCAGAGGATGTGTCAGCTGCGGAAACGAAAACCAGATGTGGTTCAAAGAGGGCGAAAGGGAACCTTGAAATTCGTTCTGCTTGTTCAACACCCAGCTGCACCCAACCCTGCCACCCAAAGCTGCGGCCGGGCGAAAGTCGACGGGTTTGGGGAAATACCTTTACAGCCCCAAGACTGGTAAATACCTCATAGCCGGAGGCGTGAGATACCCGTGGTTTTGCCAAACAGGGCATATAAAGTGCGTTGCCTATTCCCCATTTCTTTTTCTTTGCATTTTTCTGCAGTATTTGGGACCTGCGGGGCAGGAGTTCCCCTTCCCAGTATAGGCGGCGGTTCTGCACTGGGGAAGGAAGATATTTCTGGTTATTTGTGGTTTCTGTATGTTTGCGTTGCTAGGATGGACGGCGTTGCTGGTACGTGATGCGGGGAGCTGGGCATCCCTCGCCCAGCCTGGCACAGGGAAAAGGCGGCTGCGACGCCCAGCCCTGGCACAGCCTTGCGGCTCATGAACAACAGAAAAAAGCCTCATTAAAGCCATGAAAAACTCTGAGCACAGAAAGGAGGAATGTCCCCATCGCGCTAAGCAACGTTTTCCTTCTGTCTGGCAGCAGGCATGTGCTGCGTTTACTTTGGGGCTGTAAAACACTGCTCGCCGTGGCCGTCGGGGAGGGGGGATTTACAGCTCCAGTGCCCTTCCCTCCGCACTTACAGCAAACAATAACCGTAGGGATTAATTTTTTTTTATGTCCTGCTCTGTGACACCCCCACACAGGCATGAATAACGCAGCTGTGCAATGTTTATAGGCCAAATACTGTAGATTGCTTATACACCGGCTGGTCACCATAGAATCGTAGAATAGTTTGGGCTGGAAGGGACCTTTAAAGCCCACCCAGTGCCACCCCCTGCCCTGGGCAGGGACACCTCCCACCAGCCCAGGTTGCTCCAAGCCCCGTCCAACCTGGCCTTGAACCCCTCCGGGGCTGGGGCAGCCACAGCTTCTCTGGGCAACCTGGGCCACCGCCCTCATTGTGAACAATTTCTTCCTTATATCTAGTCTAAATCTTCCCTCGTTTAGTTTAAAGCCATTACCCTTGTCCGATCGCAAGAGGCCCTACTAAAAAGTTTGTCCCTTGGGGCTATTTTTGAACCATACCTAGATGAATAAATGAGGGTGTCTCCGAGGGCTGAGCACCCAGCACTTACCTGGGCTCAGAAACATGAGCCCATCGCTGCCGCTTTTCCCAAGTATAAAAAAATCCGATGTGTATGACACAACCTGTGTGGAGGTTAGCAGGTTTCCCAAAAACAAAGGTGAAATGAAGTTGTTAGGTGAAGAGAGCATGAGTGCATGCCTGTGCTGAGTTGGGATTGTGGAGAGCAACTAAAGCCTGTTGGAAAACAAATGCTGCAAAACAACAGGAAGTTGTTTGGTTTTACACCAAGAAACCCCTTCCAAACACACTGAGATGTGAATAGTGGGGATAAAATATCACTGGGATGGTTGCCTGGCTCATGAGATCTCGGCCAAACCTGGTGGCAGTTTCTGTGAGTGCTTGACAAGATCATAACCAGGGAGGGTTTACGTGGGAGTTTCATCAAAGGCCGGGCTACAAAAGCTAGTGGCCATGGCGGGTACGGCAGCGGGGTGTGCTCAGTGGGATGAACTCGGTCCATTTGCCCATGCCAGGGGGAAACCCAACACACTGAATTTGAGAAGGCAGAGATAAGTGAAGGGGGGAGAGAAAAGAGATGGTGAGAGCGACGGGTGGATGAGTGAGAGACCTCTGCTCAGAGGATGCCCCAAGGCAGTGACCAAAGCCACTGGAGGGATGTTCATTGGCACGACAAGAACTTGGATCTGCCAAGCCAATTTTAGTCATTCCTCATGCAGGGGTTCCAGGCTTGCAATAACTTCAGCTTGGCCACCTGTGGGGCCATCTCCATCCCCTGGAGGTTCCTGAGACACCTCGGGAGCCTGCGAGCAGACAGCGGGCACTCCCTGGGCACATTTATTAGACCCAAGACAAGACCTGCTCATCCCATTTTCACTGCAGTGATTGATGGTAATGGGGGCAAAGCTGTTCACCCAACAATAAACGCAACTCCTGAGGTAGACGGTCTAGCAAGGCTGTGCGCATCTTGAGGATGGGCCAAAATCGCATTATAACATTAAACATTGCATTAGGCGAGAGCTGAATTAGATCAGACTAAACAAAAAGCATCTTGTGAGAGTCTCTCCTCCAGGTCTTCCAGCACAGCTTGTTTCCCACCTGATGGTGTTTCAGGCCCCAATCCTTTACCCTTGCGCACGAAGCTAGACTTTGAATATCCATGGCAAGGATATTCCACAGCAATGAAAAAATCCAGCATATTTTTAATGCCGAGGCTGAAGTCTTGCACAAAGCTTTGTTTCAGCGCTCAGCGTGAACTTTTCCCGAGGCCTGGGGGGTGATTGCATCACGGCAGTGAGGATTGCATCATCACCACTCCCGGAACTGCAGAGGTCCTTCGTGCTTGTAGCCAACAGCTTCTAATCCTCCCTCCCAAACATTAATGACTTTGTCTCTTCCTCACTTTGCAAAATTGCCGGTTACGGGCACTGAAATTATTCATTGTGCAGCTGCTAAAAACGGCTCGCGGGCTCGATAACGAGCGAAAGGGCTGGACCGTTTGCTGTTGCACCGGAGGGAAGAGACGGCACTACAGGAATAAGCCCTATTTGCACTGGTTTGTCTCCCCAAAGACATACATGGGCCTGTATTTGGCGCAGTGCCTGGGGTTGCCGTCTTTGCCATCACTGCCATCTGTCCAGACTCAATTAATCCCATTTTCTTAACACTGCTGGGCTGAGGCTCACGCGGGACGGAGCCTGCGGCAAGGGATGAGGATGGGGAGCCGGGGGTGAATCTCCCCGTCCCTCTTGCTCACCTGTTTGCCAACCGATGCTCCAAAAACAGCAAAAGAAGGTGTGAAAAATAACATTACAGAAAGCCATGATGGTATCTAACCCCTGATCACCTCATTCCCCCACCAGCTCCTCTCCTGGGCCTCACCTCCCTAATTTAATACATTTCCTCTCGTCGTCTATAGTTTAGTAAACATTAAAATTGCCAAGGATACCTGCAGAGGGAGGATGGGGAACATGAACTGGTGTTTCCTGCAACATGGGGAAGTTTGCTGCCCATCGCACCGCTGGTTTGCGGGAACCTCCTCTGCCCACAAGCATTGCGGCTTTCTTCCCCCTGCCTCCAAAAAGGAAACATCGGCGTTGCAATGGGACAGATGCAGTATAGCGTTCAGAACGGATTACCAAAACACAGCTCTCAAAGTGAGAAATAACACCCCCAGGGCCTCTTCCAAAGAGCATACAAGACTTTTGCACCCCCCCAAAACCTCTTTGCAGCTGTGCCAGAAAACTGGACCAGAAACAGACCGTCCCATTTGGTGAGCTGATGAGCACGGGCACGTCCTTCCTCCCGCCCAGCTTGTCCGCATCGTTTGTCATTCGAATTAAATAAATGTAGTAATGATAAATGCAGCTGGCTGGGGACGAGGGGGAATTCCCCCGGGAGGACAGCGATGCCCACGCGTGTGCCATGTGGATGTCGCCGGGCTGCGGCGGAGGACAGCCTGGTGGAGTAGGTCGTCTGGAGTTTGCATGAGCCTTGTACAAACTTTTTAATCCTCCTGTTTTTATAGTGAACAACAGTCCTCTCTCGGCGGTAATTGCGTACATTTCCAGAATTTATCTCTATTGGATTGCCTTTGGCATCTAGTCCCATAAAAATTGCCTATTCGGCGAATGGATGTCATATGTCTTGAGGTGCTGGAGGGGTTAATGTAATGTGTAACCAATGTAAGATATATTTAATGATCTCTGAAATTGCTTCTGTGAAGCATCCACATAACTGCCACAACTCGATTTACTACAGATCCTGCAAATAACAAATGTAATTACTTTGGAATCAACATAATATTAGGTCAGACTGGCTTATATTCCCCCAGTTTGCTGGGAACTTAATATAAATCTGAACCGAGTGTCTATCTCCAGTCATATTCCCTGGCTGTGCTCGCAGAAACAACATCCAACATGACTTCTCTGGGAAAAGGCTCAAAAGCCAGAACGCTGTAATATTCATTTTTGCCTTATTATGGGCCCGTCGCTCAGCCAGGAGATCGCAGGTTTGCATCATCAGGTTAAAGCGTTAAACTGTCGCTGCTGGTTTCGCCGTGTTAGTCATGTTTAGCAGCACAGTCAAAGGCTGTTTTGTTGTTCTCAGTCCTTGACGTCTCTCGCTGTGCCTCCTGAAGGACGACCAGGCAAAGAAGACAAAAAAACGCCGTACGACGGGAACGCTGACGCCCGCAGCATCTCAGGCACTTCCAGTGCTCTGTGCAAAGGCGCTTTCACGTTGGTTTCACTCCTGTTTAATTCAAGCAAGGTTTGCGTCATCAGTGATCACCGTGGCCAGAGAGCTGGCAGGGGAAGCCTGGATTTGGGGGGCATCTCTCCTTCCCATCCACCCCGGCAATCCAAGGTTTGAATACTTTTCCAACTTGGAGGCTAGCGATGCCGTCTGTTTAACTGGGGACGGTCACCTCCTGCGTGCCGGCGGTGATGGCAGCAGATGGACCCTGGAGGGAGAAAATCCACTGAACGCTGGAAAGCTGGATCTGTCAGGTGGCTAGAGGGATAATTATTGGGTAACGTATGTATCTTAAATCTTCTTGAGGAAATTCACCTTGCCATAAGGCAGAGCATTTCTGCTAGCCGTGTGTTCCCACGCGCTTGGCTGGCTCACAGGTCACGCCTTTTGAAGGTCGTGCAGGAAAAACCCACTTTAAACATCTAGGGAGAGAATAGAGCTCCATTCCCATATCCTGAGCTGCTTCGTACCGCCCGGTTGCCTCTGAGATGTGTGATTTTATGATAAGCATCACATGCGGGGCAGTAGGTGATGGGTTCTCCTGCCCATGCCCTGGTGCTACCGGTGCTGGATGTTGTCCCTCCACCTGGAGAGATGCCTTCACCCGACGTGTGACACAATGGTCCCACAGTGGCTAGCAAGGACATCCCTGCTGCCAGTATCACCCCCATCTCCCTCCATCAACAGCAATTCCCTAAAGACACTCCTTTCCCAGCCAAACATTCGCACAAGTGACGCCTACTAATTTTCGGCTAGGAACAAAGGTTTTATGCCTAAATGATAAACCTCCCAAAACAAAGGCAGAGGGCCCAGAGCTGCGCACGCAGTGGCATGGTGACAAGCGAGATAAAGCAGACAAAGGCGCAGAGAAGCACTCGTGTTGCAGTGCTAATAAATAAGGCTCTCCACAGTCTCTCAAGTGGAGAAACATGCTGGTTGGTTCAATAAAACAGGCTATAACAAGAGATTTATACAGAATATATTGGATTTATTCATCGAGGATTGCGTATCTCTCCGCGTGGTGACATTTTTTTCTGCACCAGGTCCTTCCCCACCGGCAGCTGCTTATCGCTCGGTGCATTCGCGTCGTAGGTGGGGGCTCAGGCGTTCAGATCATGCTCACAGCCGTATTGATTGCAGGCACATCACAGGCATACAGATGCGTGTGGCTTTTCTGCCTCCAGCAACGCAGCTCCAAAATCCCCAAGGCAGATAGCCTTCAAATACGTTGAGAAATAAATGGCAAAACAGCAATTCTTGGCAGTAAACAGGCAGCTGAATGCAGCGCGGAGCCTCTCCCGACCCGCACACCGCTTCCAGGGGCCCCTTTCGCTCAGGAGCTATGCCAAAATACTTCTACGGTAGGCAAGAACACGGGTTTAAATTGCTCAGAGTACGATTTAGACTAATGGTGGCTTAAGACATAACTGTAGGATGCTTGCTATAAGCTGAACGCGGGCCATTTGGAGCTCGTTCGGTCGCACACAGAGTGACGTGCAGATGCGAACTGCCCTCACCCGCAGGCTGAGACACACATATAGGTACCGCTGCGTAGATATATAATGTGTGTGTTTATGTGTACGCCAGCAGCTCCCTGGGTCAGGGCAGGTGTCCCCAGCGTTGTTGTCGCAGTCCCAGCTGTCCTGTCCCCTCTCTCTTCCCGCCAGCCCGGCCCAGCGTGCTCTAATAATGAGTCAAATTAATCCGAATTCAGTCAGTTCTCATGACGGACCTGGAAAGTCATTTGTTTTCTTTTCTTCTGCAAGTACTTTGCAAGTACTGTGGTCATTGCAGCCCAACATTTCTTTTTGTAACGTTAACTTTCCAACTATTATTATTATTATTTACTCAAAATAATTTGACCAGAATAGCAAACCAGTACCCAGTGGATGCCTCGCTATATCAAAGGCACTGGCTTAGCTATAATCCACTTCAAAGGCGTTTTTCGCAGTAATCCAGTAACCATATGTCAAAGAAGTCGTTATCAGTGAAATTTGGCTTTGCTTGGTTTCTTCTCCTCTTTATCAACAGATTACATTTAGTGAAACCCGAAAAGATTTGAGACGACCAAAATCTCATAAAGAAAAAGCAGATTGGGTCAGCAGGGCAAAGGGACAGTATTTGTATGTCGTGCAAGGACTTGGAAAAGGAGATGTAGCGCCGGATCGCTCGGCGTAAATAGAAGGATGCGGTGGCATCGTAATGTAAAATGCATTAAGCTGTCAAAATGAAGATCCTGTCTTCAATCACGCCGGGTCCCCCAGGCCTCCATGTTAAATATTGCATCAAGACATTTCCTGTCCGGCATTAAAAAAAAAAAAAAAAAAGGGAAAAAGCTAAAAGGAAAAAGGTACCTTTGCCCTCAGAGCGCGGGGCTGTCCCCAACGCCAGCGTCACCTCCTGGGGTGACCCAGAGTCTCAGTTTGTGAAAGATTTCTCTCCTTTTTCTCCCATAAATGCAGTCAGGCAGTGAGAAATCTTACCGGGAAAACCTGCCGTTCTGCTTCGGGTGGGTTTTGGCATTTTTGAGCCCCCCTGTGCCTGCGGGCAGCCCCTGCTTTGCAGCTAACTGGCCACCGAACCCTCGCACCTTAAATGTCCCATTACTGAACAGCTGTTCTGAACATTCTCCTGTCGTCCTTCCAGCCTGCCTACCTAGGGATGCTCGGAGAACTTAATCGGAATTAATTTCTAAAGTGGATTAGTTAAACCTCATTACATCCCTGTGTAGACAGCCTATTTCAGAATTAAGGTGGCCTTAATTTAATTTGCTCGGGAGCTTAATTTACTGCAATTGGCTCCTCGTGCACCTTGCAGGGCCAACCCCATGCGGCGTTGGTGGGGAAGGTGGCACCGAGCCGTAAGCATCGGCAGGAGCCTCCCAAGGCCAGGCTGGACAGGGCTTGGAGCAACCTGGGCTGGTGGGAGGTGTCCCTGCCCAGGGCAGGGGGTGGCACTGGGTGGAAGCTTTAAAGGTCCCTTCCAACCCAAACCGTTCCGTGATTCGATGCTTCTATTCTCAGGGATGTCCACCCCGGCCCAGCCCCACCACCCCGCTCCTCCCCATGGCACTGCAGCCACCCCACCCCAAACAGGGGGCAAGGCAGGACCGAAAGCATTTGAGCACTAAGTGCTTGCTGGGCTTGAAAGATTTCTGCCAAGGGTTTTGCGTTCCTTCAGCCTGCCCGAGCCCAGGTAATGAGAGGAAGAATCACAAAACCCATTTTCTACCAGGCTGCCAGCAAGCAGCATGAATAACTTTACCACCCCTTTTTACAAACTTTACAGCTTCCTTCATAAAAAGTACCACTGCATCCTGCTGAAGAAGCAACTTCAAGTTACGGATTGCAGTCTTGCCTCTTCTGCTTTAATGACCACCTACGAACTCACGTTCCCATGTCTCCCTTCCCGTTGGTTCGATACAACAGAGCCTTAAACCTCGGCTCCCGTGTTTCCAGCACGTGAACCAAACCCCACGGCAGTGTCCGAGCACTTCTCTCTGACTCGTGCTCACTTGCATGCACCGATGGGAAGGTTGCAGTGAGTCCTGTACAAACTGGGGACCCCAGCAGTGACCTCGGTTTTCAGAAAGCAGGAGAGAAATCCCTCCAAGTCGTGGGCAGAAGGAGGTGTCACATCAAGGTTGTAGATAAATGTGGCTCCCAGAGTAAACCTGTTTTTTACAGTTGGGAGGATTCGCTCAACTCAGACGTCTACCAGGAAAGGAGCCGAGGTCACACACAGAAATTAAATTCTACCTAAATTACCCCATACGTGTTGGGCGACGTGTCCCTGGCAGCAGCCGCAGAAGAAGTCCAAGGCCAGCCCAGCAGATCAATGACACTTCTGAAGCCAGGGCAGCACCTAAACATCTCCCAGCACAGTTTACTTCCCTGGGACCGGCACCCTCTGCAGCCAAAAGCTCAGTTTTGGGGTCATTGCTTTGCTGGCCCTGGTTAAATATGATCCAAACCTTGCATGGGCAGAGCCAGCCGGCACCACGTTCATCGGATCTGGCCATCCCTTTGGGAAGAGACATGATCCTTCTCGAGCTGACAGCCATCTCCAGCGAGGTGCCGACCCGTGACAGGGAAAACAAGGGCCCAAGCGTTAAAGAAATCCCACCTGAAGACGCTTTCAAGAAAGCAGTAAAAAATGTCACACACCTCTCCTTGAGGCCATAATTTAATTCAGCAACAAAAGCTGGAAGACAGGCAGATGCTTCTCACAAATCCTGACCATCAACAACCCTTTCCCTCCTGATACAATATTTGTATTAAGTTGTAAAGCCCCTGATTAAGGTATCCAGGAGCTATGACACCGCCAGAGACGCTGCACTAAACAGCTCTTACAGAAACACCGTGGAAAAGCAATTACAGGGAAATGCCCGAGCAGCAGAGATTAGCGGCAGCGTTTGGAGCAGCTTTACCTCATTGTCACTGGGCTTGTTTTTAATGGAAGCTGGAGCCGCGCAGATTAAAGAATAATGTCACAGAAGGGGCTGATAAAATTGAAAAGATCCACCAGATTAATTACCAGGCTTAAAGGAGCTTGTCCATTTATTAGAAACAAAAGCCTTGGGCCCCTTGCTATTGAAATTGTGATATCTTCCTCAATTTTTCCACTTGATCATGTAAAACCAACTCACTGGGAATGGTACAAAGTCCAACAGAAGTTTGCAGGGAGCCCTTCCCCGCATCCTCGCCAGCCCGCGCTTTCGGAGCCTCGGCAAGCTCGTTAGCGTCAGCGTTCGTCTTCACCCTTTGTAGAGGGCTCCTTGCTTTTTACCCAAGTCTTGCATTTCCAGCCCTCACAGACCTGCCCGTGCACACGCTATTTGAAACGCTGCGTCAATATTTATCATAACTTTGGAGAATAAGGGATATTTTCATCTTAAAACAGCTACCTCCGTGGGGCGAGATGGAAAAAATGCATAAATAAAAGATCTAGGCGGTGAACCTTTTAACCCCGCAGCACCTCTGATTCAGTAGAGGCGGAGGAAGGGAGGCAATATTGGGGCTCTGGACCCTAAAACAGCGATTCTGGATTAAAATCATCCGTCAGCTCACCTGAAGCTTTCCAATTCACACGTTGCAGTTTCCTTTTTTGGCCATAATAATGAGCATAATGTTAATAACACAGGCCAAGCTTTGCCATCTCATCACCTAAGCTTCCCAATGAGCCGAAGGGGTCCCAATCCCAGTGTTCCCGGAGCGTTTTGCACGGTCCAAGTCACATGGGGAGCAGGACAGTGTGTCCCCATGGGCAGTGGGCACCCTGCACCGGGTCCCTGGGAGCAAGACACATCTTAGAGCAGCTTCTGGGTCACTCTAAGTTATTCCTGACCTGGATAAGGCCCCAAAATCCCTGGGGTCTCACAGCAACAGGAGACAAAACCCCCTGCTGTCTAAACCCAGCAGAGAGGGACTGAGCCTTGGTGGGAGAAGGGGGCACGAGTGATGCATCATGGCCAACCCGCTTGAGACACAAAGGTGGAAACCAGCTGCAAGGAACACCAACCCCCTTCTCCAAAAATACGTTTTTAATAGCAATATGCAGATATCATTTCTGCAGTGGTATTTTCTTCTCACTCATTAGAAGGGTGGCGTTAATTTGGGGTGGTATGTAAATACCGACAGCAATGGTAACACCATTAACCCTTCCGACCCAAACCATTGGGGCCCCCAAACCACGGGGCTTGGAGCAACCTGGTCTAGTGGGAGGTGTCCCTGCCCATGGCAGGGGGGATTGGAATTGGATGATCTTTAAGGTCCCTTCTAACCCGAACCATTCTATGATTCTGTGGCTCTGGGTTTCCTGTGCCTCTCCTGGCTGGGCACAAACTCATTGCAGCGGTACGGGGCTTGCCAACGCTCAAACCCAGGCAGTGCTGGCTTTTTATTGGAGTCCTCCCAAGAAATTCATAGCTTCATTTTTATTACTTATAGGTTTTGCAGAGCCCAGAGTCTGAAAATGAATCTGGCCAGGCAGCGTCCCAGGAGCGTGAGCCGCACGAGGGAGGAGATTGATAAAGCTATCGGCGAGATGCGGCGGCTTGTTTGCAGGAGCAACAATTCACCTGCCTCTATGTGGCTTTTTTTCAGTTTTATCCCTGAGTTTTAACTCCTGCTGACATTGACCCATCCCAATCGGGATCCTGACAGCGGGGACATCACCCCTGTCCCCGTGCCCTGTGCCCCTGAACCAGCCCGTGGCAGTCTCGGGACACCATGCCGGGCAAAGGGACTCCACTTCTCTCATTTCCTCCCATCTCTGGCCCTTTTACAATTGTTGCAAGCGGTATTGATAAAATGACATTTTGCGGTTTAAAAAATTGAGCAATTAAAAACTGATAGAGCTAATATGACCAGAGGAGTATGTTTTCTTAAATTCCCATTCTTCTCCCTGCAGCCGATACCCAGGGACCTGTGTCTGCGCGCTCACTTCCTAACGAGCTCGTCATCCAGAGCAGTGCTTAGAATCAATTACCACCCTGTGTGCGGGAGATGCTCTGACACCCTACCCTTTTCTCCATTACATGTCCTTCAAGCTAATTATTTCCCATTGTAGATCATGGGTCAGGGAAAACAACATTATTTTATTGGGAAGAAAGTGTTTCCCCTTGCAGACAGCATAAATGTGATTGAAATGAGTTTTCAGCACATTCTGCCTACGCGAGATATCAGTGTAGACCAAGTAAAGGGTTTATAATTGCTTTGGGTTTCTTGTCCCATTGGAATGGTCTGCAAAGCCTGGACTGGATGGGTGCTTTCCCTGCTGCTCGTGGACCCTGCTTGACCCCAGCAGCCACAAATTCGTCTGCTCCACATCTTCCTGCTTCCCAGCATCTTCCGAACCCGGAGCCAGCAGCCCCTTCAACGTGCAAAGGAGAGGTGCTGAGACCCCGCACCCGCCTTATTTCCCTGAAGGCTGGGGGCGGCTGGGGGCTCCTGGCTGTAATAAATAACATAGATGTGTTTCTCGGGACTGTTCATGCTTACATCGATGCAAGTAGTAATCATATTTTTAAGTTTCCACTAAGCAAGCCTTCCATATAATTTGCTAAATTTATACCAAACACAATAGCGTGCGTATGGAGGGGGATCTAAGTATGGAAGTCACTGTTTTAATATAATTGGCCTTTTAGATTAAAAGGCTCTTGTAATAACCTTTTTCTAAGAAGCAGAAAAAGTTGTAATTACAGAGCAGTCGCACATGACAGATAACGTTCCAAATTTAGAAAATTAACTCTTCCCTGCCTTTCCAGCGGAGGAATCCTTGCCTGGCTGCGGAGAGAGGATCAGGCCACTGGGACTGAACAAACAGCTGTATGAAGAACAAAGCAGAGGGGGTGACCCGGGGCTCCCTTCCGCTGCGGGCTCCTGCGCATCTCCTACGCCCAACTGCAACTTCAGATGGGCTCGGGGCAGGGCCGGGGCTGGGAGGCAGCTCCTGTCCCTGACGGCATCCCAGCAAACCCAGCTGCTCCCAAACTGGGCTTACTGGTCTTCAGCATCATTTTTGGCAGGCCTCCTGTCGCTAATTCAAATTCACCCGAGGAAATGAGTGAGGAAACACGGAACAATTTTAAAGACAGTGTTTTCACGAATACTTTTTAAATTGTTGAGGAGATACTCGTCTTCCTGGTGTGAAGGGAAGGTTTTCCTAGCTCCAGGGTAGGGATGTACCACCTAGCAAAGCCAAGCTCATAATTAGCTGTAGCACAAGCAAAATCAAGAGCCTTAATGCTCCAGTGCCAGTGAAGCCAATTTACCCTTAAAAGACATTAAGTGAATCTCTGGTGATGGTTACCCCTTGAATACCGTATCCCCTTGAATACAGTGACCCCAAAACTCATGCAATCCTAAACTTAAGGGACTAATTTCAGGGGAAGGCAAAGAACAAAACCCCTCACTAGCTTGCGTATTTAGTAACTTAGTTTTTTCCCCCATTTGCCTTGGAAATCAATACTTTTTTTTCTGTTGGATTAAGTAGAACATCAACCCAGCCTGGCTGTGTAAGCATTTATTTTTAATATCCTGCCTATTGCAATACATATATTATACGTGACAGCAATCGCCGTGCTCCAAAGGTGAAACCAGCTCAGTGGAGCCCCAAGGGGGAGTTGGGGCTCCGGGCAGAGCCGGGCTGCTGCTTCCCGGGCTTCGTGCACTGCCCCACACAGCCAAAAACAGTGGGAAGATGTGCGGCACACGGCAAGGAATATAATGGGCTACCACGAAGGAAATGCTGCAAGGACAGGTGTTCCTCGCTGCTCTCCCACTGTGGGTCTCGGTGTAAAACAAGTATCACGAGATCTCGTGGTAACCGCGTAAGGTGCTGAGTGCAGACAGAAACACGTGCTGGTGATTTGAGAAAGATCTGGATGAAATCTGCCCAGGGAAGTGGTGGAGGCACCATCCCTGGAGGTATTTAGAAGACGGGTAGACATAGTGCTTAGAGATATGGTTTAGTGATGGTTTTTGTCAGTGTTGGGTTGATGGTTGGACTCGATGGTGTGAAATGTCCCTTCCAACTTAGGCAATTCTATGATTCTATGAAAAGCTGGCAGTGTTTTTGGAGGCATTCTGGCTTTGATTATCCTGGTGGAATAGTGGATGTCACACCATCCAGGCAGCCAGAGCAGGGGGAATTTGCAGCTCGGGAGCCCCGGGCAGCACCAGCAAAGCAGCACCCATCACCCACCACCGTGTCCTCAGCTCCAGCTGCTTGCAAGGACCGACGGCCACACGCTGGCATGTTTCTGCCATCAACGCTGTTTCACCACCCGAATAAATACCCCAAAGGCGCATCCTTTGCCCTTGGTGTTTTCTCTGTCATTGAAACGCCCGGGATGACTTTCCTGACTTACCGGTCCCCGACGCTGTGCCAGATGCTGTCACCCCGCCGTGGGTCTAGAGCTGTTTTTTCACCATGGCCTCAAACCATTTCTGGCTGGTTGGAGAGATTTTAACACGAGTTGACTGGCTCACATCGGTGACTCGCACCCCTCAAACATTTAACACCGAGCTCGTCCACATCAGACAGGCACCGCTCACGCTTCTGCTCACCGCCACACAGAAATTAATCAGAACGTTAACATTTAAAATTTATCCATCACAATACAATATTTTCTACTCAGCAATACGATGAAGGCATTTGAGATAACCGTTTCCTCTACACTCCCTCTGATTTTTTTATATCGGTTTCAGCGTTAAAAAAATGGAACCCGTAAATCAGACAATTAATCATTTCAGTCTAGGAAAGGTCCAGTAAATCACCCAAGTTTTATATCTCTATTTTTTTGAACTTATGCCCAAGAGCCTAGAGATTGAGCCCATGTGCTATCAATTTGAAAATAGGCAGTTCACATATTTGTGTAATGACCTCAGCAGCAATCTCAGCCATGCAGACCCAGGTGCGCCGTGTAAAGAGCGAGAGACATGACTGCGCCGCTCAGACGCACGAGGAGATGATGTGTCAAAACAAACGTCAAGATTTGGGGATTCATTTCGCCTGGCCCCAGCGGTGCCCGGCTTTGATTTATCGGCAGCCCGCTGCAGTGCACGCTCGCACGATTCGCAGGAGGGCAGCGCTTCCAGGTGATTATTTTGTATTTCTACTAATTAAAGTGAGAAAACACCTTGTCACTCATCCATAGCCTCGGTGTTACCGGTATCTCTGGTTTTCTGTGCACAGCATGTGTGGGAGCCGGCACCCTGCCGGGTGCTGACCTGCCTTAGGGTGACATTTTGGGGGATGGAGACTGTGTGGCAGAGGTGACGGTAAAGCAGGACAAGCCAAAGCCACGTCTGCCATCAGCAGCGTAACCACTGACTCCAGCTGAGCCCTGTTTTGCCCTTTACTCCCCTCCTGCTTAACAATCCACGCAGGGAAAATCTAATGAGAGAGGGGATGGAGAGGAGCGATTGCCAGGGAACCGGCTCCAGCCTCTTCCCTGCAATGACCTCTGAAGGCCCTGGAATAATAAAACACTCATTTCCAGCGCTCACCGCTCCTTGCCCCGGCACTCCATCGATCGTAGCCTGCCGCCAGCGCTGCCTGTAACCGGCAGAGCGCGGAAACCTGCATCTCCGGGCCGGAGCATCAGTTGGTGGGAGCCAGAAGATGCTTGTCTGAGCCTGTGTGGCCTCCTCACCTTCCCGAGCTGTTGCTAGCTGCCGGGAACAGGGGTGGACAGGCCACCGTATAAAATCCACGTGGGTTTGGCTTCACCTGAAATCCCCAAATAGCATTTGAAGCACTAAAATCAATCAGCAGGTGGGGGACCCTGACCCCCTTTGACCTCCTCCTAACCCCCCTTTGTTTGTGCATCCCATCTCTCCAGTGATTCTGTATTTGGGTGTCTCTATTTTAAAAGCCTCCCCAGTACTAAAGCATCCTTTTCACTCTATTTTATCCTCGGATAAAAAATAAGGTGCATCATTAAGGGCTTTGGCTCACGTGTTTTAAACATAACCTCTGCTCCCCTCCATGGGAGGATGGCGGGGCTTGGGCGAGTCCTGGGGCATGCGGTGGGGCTTTGCTGCTCGCTGGCCGGTCTGCAGCTCGGCCGTGCCAACCTCCAGCCGCCATCAGACCGGCCACGGCCACAGGACATGCAGGCAGACTCCTGCCTGAAAATCCCCTCTGGCAGCAGAGCTAAAATTGGAGACGCCAGCGGCGGCTGGGACACCGGTGCCATCTGTGGCACGGCTGGGTGGTCAGGGTTGTCTCTACCAAAGTCACCACTGTGGCTGCACCACAGTGCCCAGCAGGGATTGAACCTCCTGGTGGGACAAAGGACTTCAAAGTTAAATTTAGTGAGCCTGAAGACCTCATTAGCTGTAGGCAGATGGATGCTGGGACCTTGAATGAGGCAGTCCATGGAAAGGAGACTTAGAATCATAGAATCGTCTGGATTGGAAGGGACCTTTCAGATCATTGAGTCCAACCATCAACCCAACACTGCCCAAACCACCGCTAAACCACGTCCCTCAGCACCACGTCTGCCCAGCTTTTAAATGCCTCCAGGGATGGTGATTCCACCACTTCCACCAGCCTGTTCCAAGCATGTCCAAGCATTTGGAGGGTCTCCATCCCCATCACCCTCGTCAGCCTGCATGCCCACCACCTCCCCACCACCAGCTGCTCTGACGACCGGGAGCGTGGCCTCCAGCCCAGAGGGATGAGGCTGAATCCTGGGTTCCTGCTGGGCCAGAGCAGGGAAAACCTGCAGCACTGGTGGGTACTGGGAGGGCAAAGCAGCAGCGCTGTGGGCAGACACACGCCCCTCAGCCTTTGCAGGGATTTTTTGATTTTTTAGAGCCCCCTTTCAAAGCCCCCCCAGCCCACAGGCTCAGGGACCAGCCGGCACAACAGGCACGGGGCTCAGAAGGTCATTGAATTTTATTCTCTGCTATACATTTTCATTGTTTCCCCAGCGCGAATTTGGAGCAAAATAAGGGGGATATACAGAACTGAGGATAAAAGAGATATAAATTGTCTGGGTTTATTCTAAAAATACTTATTTTTTTGCATTATTCCACAGAGTCCTTGTGCAATCACAAAGGTGCATCTTGGGAGATTTTCTAAAGAGAAAAGTACAAATTATTTATCACACATGTGCGCGTTGCACATTGCCATGCCAGCCGGGTCAGGCCTGGGTCAGCAGAAAAAGGCTGCCATCTTTTGACCCGCAAACAAGGCGGCACCGTTAGAAGGCAGAAACCCAATTTCTTGCACAGCTACAAAACAAGGACTCTCAGCTCTTTTCTTCCCCTGGGCCGAGCATCTTCTGTACGGGATAAATGATAAATGGCGGCTGAAACTCAGGAGGAACGCTCTGGCAAATAGCCCACACGTTCAGCAGGGAGATCCTCGCTGCTCGATAGCACCAAAGCGAACCACCAAAAAAAAAAAATAAGGCATCTGGGGCTGCAGCTGCACGAAGCAGCTTCATTTCGGCAGCGGGAAGGAGGTTACCCGGGGATTGCGCCCAATTATGCAGCAGGGATGGGAGCCGCTGGGTTTGGAAAGGAACGCCTTAAAAACAAAGCAACGGTCACAGCTTTCCAGGTCGGGTCATTGAGAGCAACGTGCTGGAAAAGCAGCGGGATGCGGGGCGACGGGAACGGGGACGGAGGGGCAGGAATAGTCAGGCAGGGCTGTAATTCCAGCTTAAAACTGCTTTTTGTTGGCTGAATTTTAAGCTGCACTCAGGGCCGGTGAGGGAAACGGTGAGGGTTTGCTTGGCACAGCGTTAGGGAGCAGCGACAGGAGGACGAGCGTCGCTCCCAAAGCCTGGCGGCGAGCAGCAGCAATTGAGTCAGGCAGCCCCCGGGAAGCGGCGTGATGAGCAAAACGTTGAGAAATAAATACGTTCTTCCCACCCCAGCCTGAGGCTGAAGCACTGGTTTATAGCCGAGGCGGCAACCAGCAAAGCAAGGTGCCCCAGCTCTCGTGGAGCATCTTCCCAGGGGACACCAAGGCTCCGGCAGCAGGAGGAGGAACAGCAATGTGAAAACCCGCACGGAAAGAGCCCGGCAATGATAGCACAGGGCAAAGACCCGCGCCACGCTGTGCTTTCCCCCTCGTCTGCCCGCTCCCGCCCAGTCTCCCAGGCACGGCTCGGGAATGCCAAACCTGCGTTTTGAACTCTCTTGCAAAGCTCCGGGGGTGTAATATAGGAAAAGGTGTATCCAAAGCCATAAAAAGAGACCAGGCGCTTGTGCTGGGGAGCTAACACTTATTACAGAGCATGAGCCGGGGTTGAAAAAAGCCAAGAAAACAGTAATTCTGCTCTGCCTATGCACTCCTGTCCATGGCAGAGGTAATTGTCATTAAAAATCCTGACATTTCCTTGCCAGCCTTTGGCAGCAGGAGGAGCTGGAGGGCAATTTGTTAGGAGAGAGGCTGAGCATGGTATCCAGGATCCGGCCACGGTCAGGATGGGCATCTGCCACCTCCAGAGCTGCTGGCTGAACGGTGCAGTAATACGCATCCAAGGTGGGATTCGGAGGGTTGTTTAGCCACAGCTGTAACGTGCTGTGCTGTAGCGATGAGAGCCTGGTGCGTTCCCAGGGAATTGAAGGCTTGGGCGACACGCAAGCGATGGATTCCCAAAGCCGGGTTCATTTTATCTGGAGACCCTGCGCAGTCCCTGCCACGCTCTGGGAGATATCATTTGTGCACCAGCGCTGCAGGAGCTGCTCCGTCTCTGAAAAGATAAATACACCCAGAGCAGCCCAGAGCATGGAGCGGATCGGTTTGGAAATGTAAATTATTTATTTACTTAGCAGCCGTCAGTGGGAAGCAGAAAGGGGCCAAGCCGGTGCACGTCGGAAACCTCTCCTGGAAGCATTTACCCGCTCAACACGGAGCCTGTGCTCTGCGGGGATTGCTGCCACTATCACCACGCTCATGTTATTGATGTTATTTTTCTCTTAAAACCCTAAGGAAAGGCCATCCAGGTCCGGATCAGCAGGGTCGCTCTGGTTTCTGCAGCCAGCTGTTGCCACTGTCACCTGCAAAGGGACCGGGGACCTTCCCACGCACCCGCCTGACCCGGCTCGGGGCTCGCTCGGTGGCTGCCCTATCCCTGAGAAGTTTCTTCTTCTCCAGGTTCAAAGCCAGGTCTCTGGGACGTGTCTGCTTCTGAAAGGATGAGTTTATAGGACTTGACAGAGTTGGCTTTTCTCCCCGCGAAGGAAGGAAGTTACTTTAAGCTTAAAAAAGCAGAGCCATCTGGCAGCGCACAGCTGTGGAAATATTATATGTCTAATTATTTATAGAGGTACCTGCGCAGGGACGAGTTCAGTTCTTCGGCGGTCCATAACTATGTCAGGAAAAAAGCTCGTTTGATACAAAAACAACTCTGCAGTTCTTCACAAAAATATGCGCGCTGGGGGCTTGGGGCGGTGGAAGCAGCATCGTTTTCTTTGCTATTTGCAACCTCAAAGCAGCAACAAGTTTGTTTTCTGCTGGTGGTCTCTGTACGGGGCATGGGTTTATAATAAGACCTCTGGCATCTGAAAGCCATTAAAGTGTACAGTCACAACAGCCCCAGCCATTAGCAGAGACAAAACAAAGCTAAGCACAGCCACAGATAATTAACCAATTCTTGTTTCTCCTTAAATCAATAGCAAGAACATTACAGGAACAAACAGCCCTTCGTGTCCCCAGGGATGCGGCTTTGCCAGCCAGCCGCCCCAAGAGCTGATTTCCAATGGAAATTACACCGTCAAGTCCTGGGCTTTAAGATCAGATTTCCCTTATTGGCTTCTTGGAGCTATTCTAATCCATGGGGAAGACCTCAAATGGAGCTGATTGTGGTCTGGAACTGCTGGTTCTGAAATTTAGGGCTGGGGAGGGATGGCCGAGCACTGTGGGGTCTGGTCGGGGCTTCCCTGTGCACAGGAGTGAGGGAGGAAACCTCCTCCGAGTCTTTGATGGAGAGCAGGGAGGTAATTTCTGCAGGAATCCTGCTGGAGCATAAAAGCACATTTTTCTTTGGGGAGAACAATGGTTAGGGAGAATTTTCTATTAGCGCTTAATATTGCATCCAAAAAAGTTAGCAGAAACAATAACTTCAACCCAACACGGTCGGCACGTAGCAGGAAGAGGTGCTGGTGTTCCTCCCGCCTGCTAACGGCACTGACCTGCTTCCCACACCTTATGGCTGCAAATTCCTCCTGACTCCTGCTTTGGGATCATAGAATCACAGAATGGTTTGGGTTGGGAGGAACGTTCGTTAAAGATCATCCAGTGGCACCCCCTGCCCTGGGCAGGGACACCTCCCACCAGCCCAGGTTGCTCCAAGCCCCGGCCAACCTGGCCTTGAACCCCTCCAGGGATGGGGCAGCCACAGCTTCTCTGGGCAACCTGGGCCAGGGGCTCACCGCCCTCACAGCCAACAATTTCTGCCTCACATCTCATCTCAATCTCCCCTCTGTCAGTGTAAAACCCTTCCCCCTCGTCCCATGGCTCCCCTCCCTGCTCCAGAGTCCCTCCCCAGCTTTCCTGGAACCCCTTGAGGGCCTGGAAGGGGCTGGAAGGTCTCCCTGGAGCCTTCTCTTCTCCAGGCTGAACCCCCCCAGCTCTCTCAGCCTGTCCCCCCAGCAGAGGGGCTCCAGCCCTCCCAGCATCTCCGGGGCCTCCTCTGGCCCCGCTCCAACAGCTCTGTGTCCTTCTCATGCTGAGATGGGATGTCGCCCCACACCCTCGTCCCCTCAGCCGCAGCGTTCTTCCCCATAGCTTGCCAGCACAGATGATTGCAGGAAGGTTCAAAGGAGGTTAAACAAAGTTGAGGAGGGTGGACGAGGTGGTACCCCAATGCTCAGCCGCCCCCAGACAGCAATGAGGGGCTGAACCAGAGCCCCAGTGGCCCCGTGGCACTGCCCTGGGGAAACCCGCACCACAGGGCCAAAGTTCTCCATCACCCAGAGACACAAGGCCAAGCAGGAGGAGACACCTCAGGGAGGGGCCACAAGTTCAGCAAAAGCTTGATAAATACTCCCTCTACCTTAATTATCCCAGGAGCAGTCATTTAGGTCCTACGAGGGGAGTGTCTCTTTCTGGGTTTTGGCAATAAGTGCCTGTGTGTCCCAAATTACCCATTATAAATTAATAAAGGAGACGGAAGCTAAATGATAATCATCCCTGCTATGTATCTTTTCTTCCTGATAAGAAAACAATATTACTAGGAATAAACATATATAGTTAGTGTATATATATAACATATATATAGTGTATATACACGCAGTAACAAATTTTCAAAGGGTTCCTATTCCAGTACTCGCTAAACTGAGTTTTCTTGCAGTGCCCGAGGTTTCGGCACGGGGTTAGCGTGGGCCTGAGGACCAGGCGGAGACTTTGGGGGTTGGACACGTTAAGGACGCGTTACTGCAATACCCATCTCCGCCGTCCTTCTCCAGAGCCCAGCCCAGGGCAGGGACGGTGGCACCGGTGGCACTCACAGCGCAAGGGACCATTTGCTGCAACCCTGGAGAGAGTTTTGTTGGCAACCCTCCATTTCAAACCAGCGTTTGCAAACGATGACAATTTCCTCAGCTGAACCAAGGTAGGAAGAAATGTTCCCGTGTTTTATAGGAAAACGTCGTCGAAATGAAAACAGTCACTTTCTACCCCTTTTCCTTTCTCCTTTTGTACAAAGGAGTTTTACAGACTTACAGCCAAGCATATTTTCTAAGAGTAAACGTTATCTCTTGGTTTTTAAATTAGAAATTAAAGTCTTGTCAGCCCTGGGAGACTGGGAAGGAAAGTTATAATGTCACAGGAGACCGAAGGCTGGGAAAAGAAGAGGGTTTAGTCAAAAGGTTTAAAAACGCAGTTTTAGGTACTGACAATCTCTTACGAACACCGGGTGAATATGAGGTCTCATAAAAATTCAGCATCGTACTTTCTTAGGCTAAATGCATTCCAGCCAGCAGCAGGGACGTATTAGATCCCAACCAGCCTTTCAGCAAAATGAGGAAAAACCAGAAAAGACACTTCTGTTTCTTTTTAACACCTGAGTTTCTTTTATTCTGCGACACCAGGACACAGAAGAGAGCTCGGTCGCAAAATAGCCGGTTTTTTTTATTATTAATTCTGACCCAATCCTGCTACTTGACGTAGTTTTCTCTTGATTCCTGTGGACCGTGACCTGTGGCCATCGCTCTTGTAATACGTCCAGGCCCCAGAAGGGTTCTGCAGCCCCTAATTCCACGTCTGCTCCAGCATCGCCTTCCTGCGAAGGTATGTGCGCGGCAGATGGAGGTTTCTGCTCCGACGCCGCGTCCTACCTGTCACCAGTCCAACAGTTTAAAGGCATTAAATTACTCCATCTGCTCTTGCAGCTTGCACCCAGCCTGTGCTTTATAGACTAACGGGGATTCTTTTTTATATATTTTTTTTTTTTAATAAATGAATGAAAAGTCGCTTTGTAAATTTGAGGCCAGAGCTGACTCATAATCTCTGCTGACAAATTTCTGTCAATATTTACCGACATATCCAGCGATCTGTAATGTTTAAAGTATCAGTTTTTTATGAGAAAGCTGCCTTCAGGAAGTGTCTGGAAAAGTGTAACGCACTTTCTCACATTCTCTCACTCATTTCTGCCTTACCCCGATAACATAAACGCGGAACATACATGCTGGTAAAAGGGAGAAGGAAGAGGTGCTGGAGTTTCAGCTAGGAAAAATCTCTCTATGTCTGTGAACACAGAAGGACAATTTGTAAGGGGCCGATTCCGGTGAACCGTTTCTGCTGCAACACGCACCTTTTCGTAACGGCGTAACAGAGGAACCCTTCTTTTTTTGCAGCCCTCATCGGCACCGCACATTTCTGCGTCTTAGCCCACATTTCCCTTGGCAAGCCCAGAAAAACCTTCATTTCCAGCGAGGTTTCCACCTGCCCTCCACGGTTCAGAGCAGGAGGGAGGTAGGGGAGGCAAACGTGCAAGATTTCCCTGGATTTACTGTCGTCAAATACAGCAGAATTTAGCATACGTTAACAGCATGGGCTTTAAATCAAAGGAGCATTTCTTAATACATTATTTATAATGAATCAATTATTAATAGAGATAGCTTTTTTCTCCCCTAATAAATTATTATAAACTCTGCTATAACACGCTGTACCAGTATGTACTATATAAATAACGTTACGTGTTTCAGTTCATGAGGACCTTTAAGCAGCTCACTAAGGCGTTATCTATCACAGATTTTGAAGCGTTGCATTCACTTCGAGCTCAAGCAATCAAACCTCCTTACTGCAGGTACTTTGTTTGGTGAGAGACAGATACTTCAATAGATCACTTGATAAATATCCGTATCATTTACACTGGAATGCGAATAAACGTATTTTTTGTACTATTGGAAATACCAAACCTTTTTCTTTACGCTTTTTCCCGCTTTCTCTTTCTCAATGCCAAATTTTCCCCTTGTTTCTTTGCAATTTTGGGTGTGCCTTATGGTTTTATTTTTCTCTCTATGTTTAGATCCCGCTCAGCAGGCCTGACTTTCCTCTCATTTGCTCTAACGCAACTTCGTGGTTGCTCCTCGCTGGGTGACGGCGGCTTCGCCGTGGCTCTGATTTGGGGTCCCCCCCGAGCCCTGCAGTAGCTGTGGTCTCCTTGGGAGGAGCAGAACCATCTCAGGAGGATAAATAAATACCCGAGCTGCCACGGAGAAACACGAGGTCTGGACATGTTGGACCTCTTGGCAAAGAAGACTTTCGGCATCAGCCTTTCAGCCACCCCCCCATTTTCCTCCTTGCCCCCAAGCCCGGGCTGGCCTGGGAATTAGCTCCAGGCTTCATCTTTTCTTTCTTTTTTTTCATTTAGGACTTTGAGCCCCCAGAGAACATCCTCTTTCCTGCCGAGTACTGGGGATAACCGAATGATAATCCTAGACAAATGCCCACAAACCGTGCAGCGATTCCCCACTGGGGTCTGCCTCCCTCCCCAGCTCAGCACCCGGCAGAGATTGCTTTTTTTTTCCTGCCATCCATTACTTTACATTGCTTAACTCTCTAAAGCCCTTTTCCTTGGATGGAGATTTTAGGACCGACGACAGACAAAAATATACTGTCCCATATTTCATTATTTTCCTCTTATGTTCCCCTTGGCCAGCAGATGTTGTAAAATGCATGTCTTTATTTGAGGGAGAGACCCTTCTTGCAAAATCTAGCACGAGCGGCTGTCATTCCCAAAAATTTCAATGCCGGTTCACACCAGGATATAAGAAGAGGGTTTCTAATATCCAAGACCTAAAATCCAAGGTGGCTACACCCGAATACATCCGTCTTAAACCCTCTGTGCTTCTGCAAAAGGCATGAGAGTGGCTGCACCCCTCCCGCGGCTGGCCAAGCATCCCTGTGACACCCCAAGTACCCGGGACAACCTCCCCCAGCAGGGCTGCAGGGTGTCAGACGCACCCTCTCAAACATTCTCATTAATTTTCCTGCAGAAAGATAAAGGCCCAATCTCTATTTGGCCTAAATCCACACAGTCCCAAGCGTGCTGCGCAGCTGTACCACAGGCTCCAAAATCCCCGATGTTTCTCTGCGTCGCTGGCGATTACCGCTGGGATACAACAGCCGCAATCAAAATTCAGCTTGTATCATCATATCAAAGCAAATTTGAGAGACTTACTATTTTCATCTTAATGTCTCTCTTTTCTTACTTTTCATTGCTTTTGGTTTTAATAGCACCATCTGCACTTTATGTGAGAAGTAAGTAAGTTCCCCGCTTTCAGCTTTCCTCCCGCGCAAACCCTCGTGCCTGGCTGTGCCCTCGCCATCCGCGGTGTGTCTTCTGTACCGGGACCCCCCTGCAGCGCTGCCTCCAGCTCTGGGGCACCAACAGCACAAGGACACGGAGCTGTTGGAGCGGGGCCAGAGGAGGCCCCAGAGATGCTGGGAGGGCTGGAGCCCCTCTGCTGTGAGGACAGGCTGAGAGAGCTGGGGGGGTTCAGCCTGGAGAAGAGAAGGCTACGGGGAGACCTTCCAGCCCCTTCCAGGCCCTCAAGGGGCTCCAGGAAAGCTGGGGAGGGACTCTGGAGCAGGGAGGGGAGCCATGGGATGAGGGGGAAGGGTTTTACACTGACAGAGGGGAGACTGAGATGAGATGTGAGGCAGAAATTGTTTGCTGTGAGGGCGGTGAGCCCCTGGCCCAGGTTGCCCAGAGAAGCTGTGGCTGCCCCATCCCTGGAGGGGTTCAAGGCCAGGTTGGCCGGGGCTTGGAGCAACGTGGGCTGGTGGGAGGTGTCCCTGCCCAGGGCAGGGGGTAGAATGATGATCTTGAAGTTCCCTTCCCACCCAAAGCATTCTATGATTCCATGAAATTTCCCAGGACATTCTGTGGGTGACTCCATGTTATTACCATGGGACAATATCCCCTGAGCAACAGCGTCCGTCCCATGCTAGGGCTCAGGGGCTCAACCCAGAGAGCCCCTGCTCACCTGCCCCCCCCACGCATGGTGGGCACCTCTCGCTGTGCGGTGAAAGGGTCTCTGACCAGGACACACACGAGAGTGTGTGCAAACCACGCATTTGCCGCGGCCTCTGGTTCCAGCCAGTCATGTAACAAAATTTGCCAGGATGACACAAAAAACATCTCTCAGTGAGAAACTTTCTTCCTCTTTGTTTTCAACGGGAATTACTCTGAACTGCTTTTGCCTTAGCCAAGACCCCCCCCAGGTACAGTAGGTGGAAGGAAACGTCCACCGGCCACAGTGGAAATCGTTAAATTGGAGTAGTTTCAGAGGAGAGCCGCGGGGACAATGGAGGAGCTTGCCTGATAATGAAAGACACTAGGCACTCAATTTGTTTTCCTTAACAAAAAGAAGGTTAAGAGAGGATCCACTTGCAGCCTCTAATTACTTCTGGAATTTAAATGTGATAATAGAGGGCTCCCCGGTCAGGCAGATGAAAGTACGCACAGCCCGGTGCCTGCAAGATTCAAATTCAGGTTTGAATTAAAAGCACATTTTTAGTGGTGTAGTTATTAACCGCTGAAACAACCATTGAGAAATCTTCTGATTTGAAGAGGTATTTTTTTCTTTCGAAACCTAAAGCTTCAGTTCAAATAGAAAAGTCCCCAGGCACGTCTTACACGGGAGTTCAGACTAGATAATCATTATGGCTTTTTCTAACCTTATAAAGTATTAATCTGCCATCACCCTTCTGCCCTCCTTTTATACTCTACTCATCAACCAATAATTTTTTTCGGTAAACACACCGAATTTCTTGAGCGTGGTGTCAGCCAGGAGGTTATTAGCGATAACGAGGACTGTTCCGCACAACACTCCGGCTGAACGTGGTAGGAACCATCCGTGGCCGAGAGTGACAGCCCACTGCCGCCACGTACCGTGAATATTTCGCCTGTCGGCAAATCCCCGCCGACACCGGAGTTATTTTTTCCACCTGGGTATCGGAAGGAGATGCTGTAGTCAGCGTTCTGGCTTGGTGGGACAGCAAGGGGTCGGTGGCCATCAGCCAGAGCCACCAGCAAGAGCCGAAGGACAGGGAAGGACTCGTCAGGCTTGCAGGAAATGGAAGGCTAGAGAAAATCACATTTATAGCCTTTCCAGCATTAAGCCTGAGCAGCCCGTGTCAGAGGCAGTCAATCCGCAGGGAACTCTGTCATTTGCCATGCTCTGCATTTATTTTTACAAAACCGCTGCATGCTGTAGTGGCGCAAGCTTAGGTCCAGCGCTCGGCATCAACTCCTGACCTGTTACGGTTTGAAGCCAGAATTTCACATTGCAACCTCCAAAATCCTTGAGTTTTATATCACCCTTTCGCACTGCTGCCTGTACAGTGCTGGAAGCAACCCACGACGACGAGGGCTTCTGTGTTGGGGTTTGCCTAATATACACGCAAAATGTGACCCTGGGTGCACAGGCAAACTCTGTCAGAGACTTTAACTTGGTGCATTTTTTGTCTTGTTTCCTTGTAGTTCTTTTGCTGTAGAGCTGAAAAGTGGTAAAACGCGGATAACACGTTGGTGTGATATTTGTTGCTGCAGGTTCTCAAGGCTGTTGCGATAGACATGACACCATTGACACGTGCACCAGAAAACATTACCAAAGCTTGCCCTTCAGAGGAATAGAAATAATAAATAAAATAAAAAAAAAAAAGCCCATAATGCTACAGGAGACTAGAGAGGTGAAATAAATTTCAGTTATGGATGTTGTACATCTCCCGCCTCCAGTCGGGAAAAGCACACGGCCTCTGAAACGTGCCCCTTTGTGCTGCTTAATTCAGCAGTTTAAAACACGTCTCTCCTTCCCTTGAGCGTGGTGTGTTGGAAAGACGGCACTTGCTTTTCTCTGCTCCGACGTGACACATTATGCTGGAGCATCAGACGACTGAAATCCATAATTCAGAGACAGTTTCGCTGAGTCTCACCCAGAAAATGCCACCAGAGCATCTGATCTGTGGGTGCATCACCTCCAGCGAGGCCAAAGCCTTTCCCCGAGGTGGGTCAAACAGAGGTGCTGGGGATCCCCCACCTCTTTCGCGAGAGGGAGTTAAAGCAGGCACACAATCCCCGCTGCTCGATTGATTTCACATGGCTATTCCCAGTGTATGAAACTGCAGCTTTCTCATAATACCCAAACAACGAGCCAGCCCATCATCCGAGTGGTTTTCAACACTTTGCCCTGTGTTGGAAACTCTATGGGTCTTCCCAACAGCTACCACTCACATGCTTTAGCAGCTCGTGTGAAGCCCACAGGATGGATAATAAAGCAACAGCGCGTTTGTGGAAGACACTTGGACATCCAGCGTGTCCTGGTTTCGGCTGGGATGGAATTAATTTTCTTTCCAGTAGCTGCTGTGTTTTGGATTCAGCATGAGAAGAATGTTGATAACACTTACTGGTTTAGTTGTTGCTAAAACATGTTCAGCTTCCCATAGAAGCTGAGAGGGAGCATAGAGGGGACAATCTGGCCAAAGGAATATTCCGTACCATAGGTGTCATGCTCAGTATATAGACGGGGGTCGGCAGGGGGAATCCGTGGTCGCTGTATTTTCCTCTTCCGTCACCGTTCTATTAAACTGTCTTTATCTCAACCCACAAGTTTTTTTTTCCTTTCCCCTCCTTTTCTCCCTCTTTTCCCTACCCTACTGGGGGGGGCGGGTGGTGTGTGGTGTGAGCAACTTATTTTCTGGCTGGGGTTAAACCACGACACCGTGACACATAGATCTAAACACACAGATATAGAGGGATACAGGTATATATATTCTGTAGCGTGGAGCACCCGTTTTCAGCTGCTTACCAATGTACACGGTACTCCAGTTATTCACGTGAGTGCCAGCTGAACACTCCGTCTTCATGACAGAGTCCTCAGGTCACTAGATTTTACTCTAAAGAAAACTCCTTTTTCTGCCCATTTTAATTACTTTGCGTCCTAGTTCACTTAATTCTCTCTCATTCTAGCATATGAAAAAAAGGGGGAAAAAAAAAGCGGAGATTTTCCTTATCTGTTTTATCCCCTCCTGATATCTAAAATACCATGCTTTATCAAACATGTGCAATAAAACTAGCCCCACCTAGTTCAAATGCATATCATAAATCAATTCCTTTAACAGGCGACAGCAAAAATACCCCAAAGCATGTTTCTCACTTTGTCTTCCCCTTCCCCAAATGTCTCGGGACAGAGACATTACAACAATCTCTGAAAATCAAGTTGACATCCTCTACGTTATTCATCGTTTTATGTATTTTTTACATGCACACTTGATTTTGTCTCTTGTCCTTACCTCCTAGCTGTACTTATTCCCTCAAGGCCGTCACAGGCAGTATAAGCAGACAAATAATTTTCAGGTTGAATAAATTCTTTTAAAAGTAAAACCCATGTGTGAGAAGCTAAACTCAGAGCAACTTTTGTAGCTGAAACTGTCTTCCTCCCAACCTTACCTGGCTTCAAGTTGGTAAGTGTTTGCGATAACGGCCTTGCCTTTGCCCACGTTGCTTGGTGATGTTGTGCCACCACCACGCAAGGTGTCACCACGATGGAATGTGCCACCACCACACAAGGTGTCACCACGATGGAAGGTGCCACCACCACTGCAAGGTGTCACCACGATGGAAAGTGCTACCATGACACAAGGCGCCACCATGATGGAAGGTGCTACCACCATGCAAGGTGCTACCACAATGGAAGGTGCTACCACAATGGAAGGTGCTATGATGATGGAGGGTTCTACCATGACAGCAGGTGCTTGGCGAGCAGGTCCGGCAGCACTACGCTGAGAAAGCGGTGCCTGAGGACTGCCCTGTCGCTCAGAGGAGCAGATCAACGTCACCATTGGTCCCAGCAAGAGCTGGAGCTGCCTTCAGACCTTCACTCCACCGGGATGGTTGCATCGCTTTCTGCACAGGGACTGCAACGTGGGGCAGGCAATAGGTTTGGCTCAATTATAACAGCTCCTCTCTCACACACCTGCAGTCCTGACTCCGAACAGGCTGTTTCTCAGCAGAACACTGTTCCCATATGGCTATTTTAAAAATACATACGTAGAACATAAATCAACTGCAATTTCAAGAACTCTGGTCGTGTTTTATATTTTTCACACAGCACAGCAGGCAGGATGGAGTGGCAGGGATGCTCAGGGGCTGCTTTCCCCACCAGCACACACCACTTACTATCGGTTCAGTGATTTTGACCAGTGAAGGATGTGGTCGGGGAACTCTTCGGCCTTTGAAGGAATTACATAAAAATGACACCTTTGTGCACAGACCCATTTCCCTCTCCAGTAAAGCACTGCTACTCCTTTTCATACCCAGCAGCCATCAGAGCCAATGCAGCTACGTGAGTCCAAAAAGCAGATTTGGCTCCTTTTCCCACAGACAAGTGGTGGGAAAGTTTAGTTTTCTATTCTGTTGATGCACAAAATCATCACTCACGTTTCCATATATCGGCTGTTTTGGATCCAGGTTGTGCAGCATTTACACCAGTGGCATTTATCTGCATTACCAAAAGCAGGGGAAACAATAGCCCTGTGGCTAGGACAAGTCTTACCCAAACCTTCCCCAAGGTTTATCCAAACCAGTGAAGTTTCTCCAAGCTCTGCGCACCCGAGGCTAACCTGGGAGCATGAGGAAGGCTCAAAAGCTTATTGAACAGCAGGATGGTCTGGTGTATTGGGTTTATAGCTTCTGTGAGAAGCTGCTAGAAGCTTCCCCCATGTCCAGTAGAGCTAAGGCCACACATCTCCAAGGGACCCACCACTGGCCAAGGCTGAGCCCATCAGTGACGGTGGTGGGACCTCTGGGATAACATAGTTAAGAAAGGGAAAAAAACCCTGTGAAACAGTAATTGCATCTGGAGAAAGGAGTGAGAATATGTGAGAGGAACAACTCTGCAGACACCAAGGTCAGTGAAGAAGGAGGAGGAGGAGGCGCTCCAGGCACTGGAGCAGAGGTTCCCCTGCAGCCTGTGGCAAAGACCATGGTGAGGCAGGTTGTCCCCTGCAGCCCATGGAGGTCCACAGTGGAGCAGATATCAACCTGCAGCCCATGGAGGACCCCACACTGGAGCAGGTGGATGCCCAAAGGCAGCTGTGACCCCATGGAGAGCCCACGCTGGAGCAGGCTCCTGGCAGGACCTATGGACTGTGGAAAGAGGGGCCCACGCTGGAGCAGGTTTGCTGGCAGGAATCGTGACCCCATGGTGGACCCATGCTGGAGCAGTGGAGAAGTTCATGCAGAACTGTCTCCCTTGGCAGGGACGCTATGCTGGAGCAGTCTGTTCCTGAAGGACTGCACCCCATGGAAGGACTCATGTTGGAGAAGTTCGGATCTATCTCCCGTGGGAGGGCCCCCACGTTGGAGCAGGGGCAGAGTGTGAGGAGCCCTCCCCTGAGGAGGAAGGAGCGGCAGAGACAAGGTGTGATGGACCGACCACAGCCCCCATTCCCCATCCCCCTGCGCCGCCGGGGGAGGAGGTGGAGAAATGGGGAGTGAGGTTGAGCCCTGGAAGAAGGGAGGGGTGAGGGGAAGGTGTTTTATGGTTTAGTTTTTATTTCTCGTTACCCTACTCTGATTGGATTGGTAATAAATTAAATTAATTTTCCCCAAGTCGAGTCTGTTTTGCCCGTGATGGTAATGGGTGAGTGATCTCCCCGTCCTTATCTCGACCCACGAGCCTCTCGTTATATTCCCTCTCCCCCGTCCAGCCGAGGAGGGGAGTCACAGAGCGGCTTTGGGGGGCACCTGGCGTCCAGCTGGGGTCAACCCAACTAATTAAAGTACCAAAAAATGTGCTGTGAAGAGCAACACACTCTGGCAAACAGATTGCTGCGCTGCCTGCGGTTTCTCTTATCCATGACTCACATTTCTCCTTTCTAGAGTTCTACTTTATTCGTTTATTTTCTGCACACTTCTTGTGCCTTTTATGTACATTTAATTACAATATTAATCAAAGAACTCAAAAGAAGTTCCTATGCAAATGAAGTCATGAATTTGCAATTTGGGAAAATTTTAAAACCTATTCATTCTATTTCTATTGCAATATTTTAATGTATTTTTAATGCGTTGGCCCTGAAAAAATGCGTTTTCATTCAAGCAAATAATATATTGAGTAAATATTATTCTCCCACTTTTATTTCTTTGTCAAATAATTGATTTTTTTAAGAAAAAAACCTTCTCCCACATTATAGATAACATTACAGAAATTGCAGGGGGCAGATTTGTGCAGTCAACAGGCATTTTTCACACTGTTATAACCCCCGTTTCTACGAAGCATAGTTCTGCTGCCACTACGTTTCTTCAGTGCTCTTTTCAGGGGATTTACCATAAATCCATGTAACCGCGTTTTATCTAATCGAGCAGTGTTATCTGCAATGAGGACAAAACTCCGGTGGTTCTGGGTGCCCTGCAGGAGAAAACCCCTTCCCTGGCCTCTCCCGGCGCGTTGGCAGCCTCAGCCCCGTGGCTGCGTGGGTAGGACAATTCGCAGACATTTTTCCGGGCACAGTGGAAGCACTGCCCAAGGATCGATGCTGCTACGTGCTGATGGGGATGCTCGGGAGCACGGGAAAGTGTTCTGCACCACTTAGAGAGGACCAGGCAGATTAAGCACGAGGTACTTTGCAGAACAGCCATTAACCTCCTTAGAAGCACTAGTGGAGGTTGGGGACCGGCTATTTTTAACCTAAACAAAGACTCCAGGCGTGTATAGAAACGTTGCTAAATCACGTTTAAAATGCCCTCTCCCTGTAGATGCGCGGGTGCATGTATCTCACTGTTTCCAGCTAATTGCTCCCTGCTCCAAAGAAAAATCTCTGTTATTATTCAAAAAAAAGCAAAGCGCAATTACCCCCGTAACTTACTCCGCGACGGCCACACACAGGCTCAGAGTTTGTCAGACAGGGAAAAATATACCTTTAAAAAGAACGGGAAAAGTTTGTGTGTGGACAGCAGTTTACCAGTGCGAGGTCTGAGACCAGGCTCAAGCTCAAGCCTACGTGGTGACAGCCGCCTACGCATGAGCTCCATGTTGGGTTCAGGAGGTGCTGCTCAACGAGGAACGTAAAGCGAGCGGCACGGCCCCGGCCAAGCCCTGCCGATGAGCTGGTTTCCATCTCAGGAGAGGGATCTGCGCTGAACAAGCTCCCTTCTCAGAAGACGTCACTTTAGCGATAGGAAAAACAACAAACGGACAGAGACGGGAATGATGGCAGGGACCTTCTGGTGGCCTTGCTGCGCCCACAGGTGGGACCAGGAAAGGGTGAGACAAATTAATGGAGAGTGACTTGTCCAAGGGCTGGTCAGGGCACAACTCATGGCGAAACGCTCACTGCTGGAGGCTGGGAAAGATTGCAAAAGAAAGGAGAATTTATTTTCTGACCCCACCAGCAGGAACCTGAGCGAGTGTCCCTCGGCGTGTCCCAGTCCTGCTCCTCCGACCCTGCCTCTCTGCGCAGTTTCACAGCTGAGTTAGCTAAAAATACTCCTTTGTCTTGTACTTTCTAACTTCCTGCGCAGTTTCTCTTTAGACAAAAGTGGAGATCGCTGCCAAAATCAGATACTCAAGGAACTCTATTACTTACAAACATCAACTGGTACCACGTGAGAGCTGCAAACATCTGGAATCCATCTCTCCCTGGTACGCTCTCACTCCGTGTGGGACTCAAGCATGCTCAAATATCAGCCTCGAGCAGAGTTTATGCAGCTTTCTCAAAAGCAAAACGACTCCTGCAGAAAGTGTTTTGCAGATAATGAAAATTTCGGGGGGGGGGTGGGTAAAAAAGAAAAACAGAAAAAATTTAACATTGTCAAAACAAACAGGGAACAGACAAGATTTTTAAACTCTTTAGTGATATTTCTTTTAATCTGAGGGAAGCGTTTTCCTTCCTTTTTCCTCCAAGTCAGACGTGAAGTGTTTCCCAAATGTGCGTTTGAAGCGAAGCGTTGTTCCCCAGCCACACCACGAGTTAACCCGCGTCTCGAGCTGCTCCCCTGGGCCGAGCAGGACCTGAGCAGGAAACCTTCTCGGCAGGATATCTGCTGGCCTGGTGTCCGGAGTGGGGAGCCGGTGCGAGCACACCTGGGTCCCAGCGAGGTGCATGGCCACGTATCTCCACCAGCATCAGGAGGAGAGGTCCTCAGGGCAGCACAGGCACCAGCATGTCCCTGAGGTGGGGGACACGGGGCTCCTGTATCATCCTCATAGGTCTCAGACCTTAAAGGGATGCTGGTTCCTCCTGAAGTGTGGGGTTTGGTCTGATGGTGGTGTCGGATGGTGATTATACAGGGATGCAGAGCCAAAGCGCAGAGAGCTGGTGCAGGTGGGGCGGAAAACCCCTCTGCGGTGGTGCACAGGCTCTTCTGGTCTGCAGCGCTGTCCCTGTCCCTCTCGGGCAGTGCTAGCAATTTATGAGTGGATTCGCTGATATTCAGTATAGGTGATGCCCCTCTTCCGAGGGAATTGCCACCATGTAAGCCACACATCAGTGTCAGGTTAACACATTGTTTTCATTCAGGAATATGGAGAGTAGAACTTTGGCCTCTACCACACGCTAACCGAGCATCACCCGCACAGATTAGGCCTAAAAAATCCTTATATAACTTTATTGTGCAACATATTGGGGCGGGACCCGTCAAAGGGGATTGGCAGGGATCCTCCGCTTTGATGAAAAGGGTGCAAACAACACTCTTGCCTGCTGGGAGCTTCGTGTCCGGCACTCCGGTTACACGGGCTGGCAGCGTGTTCCCTGCCGTTCCTGTGGCACCGATCCCAGCTCCTAAAATATCCGTGCCTGGGATTAGTCCTCTGTGGTCAGAAAGAGCAGAATTACACAATTATTGGCGTCCAGTCTCTCTCTCTCTCTGACCAGCGAAAACGCAATAAATCTATATGGAGGAACAGCTCTATTACATGCAACTACGATGCTTCCCTTTTCCCTGCGCCGCGCTCACCGAGAGCATCCCCAGGGCACAGCTCCAAGCCCTCGCCCCTCTGCACAGGGAACTCAACAGGACTTCGGAGCAAGGTCTTCTTCCCTTTCCTTAACTTTGGAGTTTTTCTTCGTGCTCAGGCCCATCTCCTGCAGACCTCCCAGCTGACTGCATGCAGCTGAATCGCTCTGGATGAAGTATTCAGTGAGTCGGAGGAGGAAAGCACGGGAACAGCCAAGCAACCTCATGAGAGAGGCACGGGAAGAGAGAGGAGGAAGACACCTGCACTGCCGGCTGTATCCCAATTCATATTTAAACATTTTACACAGAGCTGGGACCTTCTCAGCAGAGCGCTTTGGAAAAAACTCAGAGGTGTTTTAATTCAGAGCCTCCCGAGCTCCCCGAGCAGGTTTTACGTGCACAGACGCTTCTGCTCCCCTCCCCGGGCACAGCAACGAGTTCCTCCCCTTCAAATTATTCTCATACTAATTAGACTATGGTAAATTAAGAGAAGGATCAATGTGCAGTCCCGGCCTAAGACATGTGGAGGCACTGAAGCTGGCAGGAGAAGCAGCTCGGAAGGAGCCGTAGTCCCCAGGAGGCCACGCGTAGGAGGTTTGCTGAGGCTGAGCATGGGGCGCATTCGCAAGCTCCGTGCGGCACAAGAGCAGTTCCAAACGTGTAACCATTCACTTCATCGAAATGGCAGGGTTTTGCCCCATGCAGATTGCACCAAAAACCATAGGAGAATTATGGGTTTCTTTTTCCCCAAGTCTTCCACCTGTAGATGACAAACGTCTGCTGGTACGATAGCTGCCTGCCCTGAGGGTAACGCAAACTCTTCTGCATCCAAACCCACTAAGAGGGGCTACACCATCAGGGCTTTTCACAGAATCATAGAATGTGTTGGGTGGGAAGGGACCTCTAGAGGCCACCTAGTCCAACCCCCCTGCAGTCAGCAGGGACATCTTTAACCAGATCAGGTTGCTCTGAGCCTCATCAAGCCTGGCCTTGAATGACTCCAGGGATGGGGCCTCCACCCCCTCTCTGGGCAACCTGGGCCAGTGTCTCACCACCCTCAGTGTAAAAAAGCTTCTTCCTAATGTCTAATCTAAACCTGCCCTGCTCTAGTTCAAAACCATCGCCCCTCGTCCCGTCGCTACATGCCCTTGCAAACCGTCCCTGCCCTCTTCCCTATGCTCTGTGCTCCCCAAGCAATTCTTGCACCTGGAGCTGCATGGTTTTGGGGACATCACCCCATGCAAGAGGCACCGCAGCCATTCCCTGGGACACTGCCAGCCAGGACAGGTCCCTGCTCTGACTTACCACTTGCTACAGCATCTCCTCCCCATAAATTAAACCAACAATGCTAAAAAAAACCCCAAGACATTGCCACAACGTACAGCCACCCTGCAGCTGCTGTCCCAGGAGCAGCTCGGCCCCTGGGGTTCACCTAAAATAATACCCTGCATTTGCAGATCCCCCAATCTTTAACCCCAAACACAGCAAAAACGGTCCCCATGCAAACAGGACTCCCAAATATTCAGAGGTAGCTCATATTCCCATAGCACAAAAGCTTATTTTTTAATTTTATTTTATTTTGGTACAGTGGTTTGTTTCATCTTTCTTCTTGTCATATCATGTAACTTGTCACCGGCGGGGAACCGCTCTTCTCATTGTATCACGTTCGCAGGGAGCAACACCCTTGCGGCACGCCATGCTCTCAGCAGTCAAAAGCTACAGCTTCGCTCTGGTTTATATCCCCAAAAGCTATTTAATAGTTTGCACATTCCTCCCCATAAAGTTTACCCTTTCGGTAATTTACGGCTCTGCTGGAGCAAGGGTTTTCAAAGAGCCGGAGCTGAACTGGTCGCCGTGCAGATGGGCGCTCACACCGACCTCCCCACCGCAGCGGCACGTTGTCCCGCTTTGAGCGACACAGGATTTATTTCTCTTTCAGTAATTTTACTTTTCAGTGAGGGCTTTTCTAATGCCTGGGAAAACTGCACTTTTAGAAGACTCTAGTGTCTGAATCGGTGAAAATATTTCCTTTGCAGCCAGCTCTGGGGTGCGGGTTTCAAGGTCTCGGTGGTTCTGAGCTCCCCAGGTGCAGGGACAAGGAGGAGCGAGAGCCGGGCACTTGCCCCAAGCTGCCAACAGGGTTATTTCATACCGTGAATGTCACATTCCATAGAAATTAGAAAGTTTGCTGAGGAGTTTTGGCTCTTCCATGATGTCTGGGATCCCGAGCCCTCCTCGCCCCGGTGCCGCAGCCCTGAGCCCTTCCCTCCCTCCCGCAGCCGCAGCACTTGCAGGGTCCCCCGTTGGCTGTCCCTGCGGGGAGCGCACGGCTTCTGCTGGGGAAGGGGCTGGGGACAGTCCTGGGGTGTTGTATGTTGGTATTGGGATCAATGCTGGTTCTTCAGTATTACTAATATTAATTATTTAGTCTTATCCCATTAAATCTACTTATATTTCAACCCTCGGGTTTCCTTGTTCTTCCCAGTTCCCCTTCCTGGGTGGGGAGGGGTCATCACGTGGGAGAATAATTGTCTAAACGACAATAAATTGTTGTGGGTTCCTCAACCCGTAACACACATGCCACCAGCTGCATGGCCATCATCATTGCTTCCTCTTGAGAACAGGAAATTAGGACCTAATCCCCATTCAAGGAGAATCATCCCAGAGGGAATTGGGAAGACCATGGTCAAGCCCTCGTTGGTCTCCCCAGCGTCCCCCCCCTGCTACAACCTCCTGCCCTACGCGCTGTGCAGCAGGGAGGGTGATAATCTGCCTTTCCAAAGCCCTCTCCGTTTCACACGAATCGCAGATTATGTGCCCAAATTGTGCTGTAGGGAGGTTGTCTCGTTGCTCAGCAACTGTGTTTGTACGGAACAGAGCTCGGGGCGATGGGCAGCTGCCTGCAAACGGAAAGGGAATGGGGTCGAGATTTGGAGAAAGCTATTTAGATGGAAGAGGAAGCGCTGCTTACCAAGACTAGGCAAACTCCGGTTTATTTTAGTTAATAAAAATCATCAGTAAAGTGTTGCAGGAGGAGGGAAATACACTGAAGTTTGCCAGCAGCAACCCTTTGAGTGGGAAAGTGTCGTTTTGGCTTCCCTGTTCTTCGTTGCTCCCATTAGTTGTGAAAAGGAGGGGAATAAATAGCGCGGGACGATCCCGGACTGCTGTGGCGCGCGGGGGCTTGGCCCGTGCCAGCCAGGGACGCGTGAAATGGGGCATGGTCCCTGCTTCCCCCCGGAGAGCTGCTGACACTGCGAGAAAATCTGCTGCTGCATCCTACAACCAAAAGTGGCAGGTTCAAGAGAGAAAAAACGCTTTTGCAGATTCAGGAATTCAGCTTTCTTGTGGACGTTAAACAAACAAAGAGGCCTTTGAGTGCAGGAAGATGCTGCCCAGAATGTGCTGTTGTTTTGCTTCCCCCTTGCTGCTGGTGGCCCCCGTAACCCACATCTCCTGCTCACCAAGGGTACCCCTCCAAGTTACTGCCCTGGAAGTGGCAATTAGGCTGATCCTGGCATCGCTTTACAGTTTACAGAATGTTCCCCTTAATTATTAAAGACAATATTTACAACCCATCACTCCAGATTCCCTTTCGAGCCGTTGCTGAGCTCCGAGCTCCTTCTCCAGCTGCCTGATCCTGACACCTCCATCTGCAGAGCAGCTCCTGTTGACCAGCACCCGCAGGAACGTGATCTGTGCACCCATCAGATCAGAGCTAAATTCTTGTCTTTCCCACCTATTCTTATCTTTCCAACCCAACCCTGGTCATTTTATGGTTCGCTTTTCTTGCTTTTAAGTCGGAATTACGTGCAGTGGCTGCTGCTCTCCGTTATGTGGTGACGGATGTGCAAAAACATGAAGGAAGCACTCCTGATACTGTGGGATTTTTACTCTGAAAATGCGCTTTTTGAAGTCATAACATTTCAAAGCACATTTATAATATGTTTGCAATATGGGTAAAAAGATTACTTTAGTCTCCTGGAAAATGTAATTTTCCAGTAATTGGTGTTCTCCTACAGTATCTCATATACACGCACTAATCCCTCTCCTCCAGCCCTGCACGTATTTTTATCCTATGTTTTACTGAAGTAGGCTGCTGAACTTCCCCTGTTGCTCTGACTTCTAAAATCCCAGTAACTCCATGTAAAATCAGATTTCCACAAGGGCAGGGAGTTTCTAATCATCTGTTACACGCCCTGAGGTTCGGTTCTACGCCTATAGCACAATTTTCAGCTTTTCTACGATTTGCAAAGCTGCCAGCTCCCCGCTCCTCACTTGCAGCAGATTTTCTGAAAACAAGCTTATATTTTCCTAAAAGGTTTCACCTTCGGGATAACAATGGCTTTGGGGGTGTGACGCGCATATTCTTGAAGGTGAATTTATTCGTACTGTAATCACTATACGTCTATTATCTGCAAAATCAGAGTAACATTGTAAGACCTGGTGAGACTTTGCTTGTACATACAGTGTGGACACCCGTGATTAATGCATCTCTACCGTCTCCGCGCTGGGGAAGAGACCTTTCTTCTGCTCCTTGGCCAAACAGATGAGGTTTTGGCGGGTTTTGTGTGATTCCCTGTTCAAACTTCACTCCCGCCGGGGCCTTTTTCTCCCAGCCTTACCTGTTCCAAGCCTGTGGCAGGAAAGGGTAAGTATCTGCTGAAAATTTAATTGGTCCATCAAAAGCTTTGGGGTATTGTATTAATAATTAATTCAACGTGAGTCAACGTAACTCAACGTAGTCACGTTTCACGGAATAATAAAATACAGAAATGGTAAAAATCTAGTAGTATACCTATGTCCTCCTGCTGTCCGTGCAGGATTGCTCCATACGGGGTATATTTTTCTCCCCTGCATGTTTAACACTTGTTTTCCAGTACAATGGCTGATTGTAATACTTTGTATGCTATTTTTTATGTAAATGAGCAGTTTAATTTCTCTTGCATAAACAAATCTCGGACCTCCTGTATTGTAATATCTGTGTTTTCCCCAGTAGTAAAAACTTTTAACGCTGAGCTGAGTTTATTCTCCTCTCAGCACGGAGCCGGCACAAAGAACCCTCACCTCCACGGCACCTGGCAGTAAGTACCGCCACACGCTAGCATGCTCCGGCAAGAAACTTGAGGATGAAAGAAAGAAAAAAGGGGAAAAAGACAACCCAAGGAAATGAGAAGGTTCTGCATCCTATCATGATGGAAAATCATATCAGGAAATATTCCAGAACTCACTGGTGTGTCTTCACCCGTGGACGAGCTGCCCATCTACCTCGATACTTTAATTTCATACACCACCAGTTTCTAAGTGAACAAATACAAGGTTGTTCTGGAGTCCAAACATCCGAGTATATTTTGTCCTACTTGCTTCACCCCAACATCACTATAATATACTGCCGTGCCCAGAGTTAGGGCTGAAAGACTTTTCTTTCGTTTAAAAGAAACTTTAAGTCATGGCTGCTCCTCGCTGCCCCCCGTCCCTCCTGGGGTGCCAGGAAGCCAGGGGAGGTGGAGGAATCCCATCCTTACACATCACCCAGTTACTGCTCCAAAGCAAAGTCTTCAAAGGCAATTATCTTCTGCTTTAATCTCCAACAACCTCAGTTCAAAGGTCAGTGCCCAATAAATGAGATTTCTGCTCAGTTGTCTAATCACCGTTAATCTTGTTAGAGTGATCTTCAGCTCCATCTGTTCTCCGACCTCTCTTACTTGCACTTTTCCCATTCCTTCCATCTTTCTTCCTCCTTTTCATTTCCTAGGGCTTCTCCAAGCACATTTACGTATCTTTTCCTTTTGCTATATTTGGAATTCTCAACTCTTTCTTTTTTTTTTTTTTTTTTAAACAAAACTACATTCCAAATGCTTCCAATTCCTCAATATCTCTTATTTAAGCTCCAACAAAATTGTATCGAAAATGCTATTTGTTTTCAAGTTGACTCCCTATATGTCCTAAATCTCTGCTAAATTTTCAAGAGCTCTTTTTTTTCCTGTGTCCTTTGAATAACCCATTCTTAAGCTCTAACTCAAAAGAACCCAGATACAGAAACTCTTTCACCTTTCACCTTTCCTCTCCATTACGTTTCCCTCTCCATTACGTTTTTCTTTTGTTTTGGCCACTGCTTCAATCTTAGATATACTGCCAGTCACTATTCATGCTCCTTTTTTTTTTTTAACCTCTCCTGATTTTATACTGCCACAGGTGTTTATGAGCTTGTCCTCAACAAAAATGAGAAACTGCTCTCAAAAAAAAAGAAAAAGGGAGCAGAATTGCACAGTGCACGCTCTTTTGGTTTCAATAGTGTTGATTCAATCAATTGTCGACTGGGATTTTCTCCACTGCAGGAGGAAGAGATGCTTAAAGGGTAAAACAAAAAAGAAACCTTTGAAGCAGTGTGTAGAACAAAACTGGAAGTTTTGAATCCTCAGATATGTCATTTTTGTGTCAAATCGTAAAAATCCCAGGCATTATCCACCTGACAGTATACCTGCATATGTTTCTATATTTAGCAGCTGGGAGATAAGCTTAATAGCTAGCTTGCATTTGCCATCAATAGGTCACGTGGCAGGCGTAAGCATGGGACAATGCTCTGCTTCTACACCGCCAACTCCTCTTCCCTACTCCATTTCTTTTTAAAAAGATAAAAAAAATCATAACTCAGATCTTAACTCACTTCTTTGAATACCTGTCCTGCAAGTGTTCAAATTAAAGATATTTGGGATCGCTGGCAGCTGTAGGGTTATTCTGTAGGAGGGAGGTGGGAGAAACAGTCTTAGTTACCCTGAGACGGCGTATAAAATATTAACAACTAGCAATATCTTTCTATCACAAAGACACCAGTACCCGGTTCTCTTATTATTACATTCGCCTCAAAGGACTGAAATCCCTCTAATTCCTTTTCCCCCTGCCCCTGCTTTTCACGGAGGCAGGAGCGGGAGCGTGGGAGCCTCCTCCCTCAAGGCCAGACCTCTCCGAGCGGCTCTTCCGCCGCCGGCTCCATCGCTCGCTGTGGACACTCCGTTAGATATGGGGAGTAACAAAGCATGATCCTAGAGACATTTTCCTTCCCGTTCTTTTCCTTCCCTCTTTTCTCTTGCTGGCATAGTTGTTTTCCTTAAAATGTTAAAGCTATGCTGTTTGTATCTAGCTAGTCTTCTTGCATAATGATTTTCTTGGGATAAAAAATATTAGTGAAGCCTCGGCTGCTTGCTCCTGAGAGATGCTGATCCATGGAAAGAGCACACGGCCACTTTCTGCAGTTTCCTTTCTCACCCAGGCTGTTTCCATACGACGCAGTGACGAGAGGTGCCATCGGGCCGGGCAGGCTTGGACAGCAGTTGGCCCAATACTGTACTGGGAAGATGAGAAGTGGATTTTGCTGCTTAAAGTCCTCATCTTGACACGAGCTGAGCAGGAGCTGTGGGACTGGAGGACCCGGGAAAAGACGAGGAGCCTGGTCACTTCTCAGCAGGGAGGAGGCAGGACTTGTATACTAACAGAAGCCTGAAGGGTGCCAAAACCCTGTCTTTTGCTTTTCTGCAAGCAGGATAACAACCACAACGAGATAAAAGCCCTGGGGAGATGCTGAGGCTGCTGCATACGCGAGGCCTGACCCACATCCATGTCAGGGTTTGTGCATGCAGGGACAGGAGACCCCTCCGCTCTCCATCCCTCTTCCATCCTCTTCCCCAGCCCTGGTTAAAGAGAGAAGAAAAGCTGCTGACATCCATGGTATCAAAATAGCATTGCATCCTCCTGATACACTGCTCGGCACTACACAGATGTGCTGGCTGGCTCATCGCTCTCATTAGGAAGAGCACATCGTTAATGCTCCCAGAACTGGCAGCGACAGGATTTCACTCGTAACGCTTGTTGCGTTGAATTCAAGCCCTTCAGCAGTGATACCTTGCCATACAAATTCCCTTTCACTAACTAGGAAGATGAAGAAAGCCTTAATTAGGATGTCGAATTTCAGGTAAACACAGTAAAGGCCATTCAGCATTGAGGTTTGGGTCTCTGTATAGCCAAACGCCGACCTCAGACATGAGAGGTTGTGACTCTCACATCCTTTATGAGCTGAAGCACAATTACAGAGGGGTCTTTGGGTGATCGGCTGTTGGCCAGAGGCTGCCTTCCCTGAGGAAATGTCAGATATTTGAACAAAATAAAGCACCAAGATCATAAAAAAAAAATCAAGGTGTGAAGTACTGGCCTAGTACTGGCTGACTGGTCCCCAAGTACTGGCTTCTGACCTTGGAGGACATGGGTTTCACTCGCATCAGGTGCGGCATTTAGCTCATCTAAATAGGGAAAAAAATTATCTGAAAACCATAAAAGACATTTCTATCATTATTTCAATGAGCATTATTTGGGGTTTTTTTTAGAAGGATGCTCCAGAAGAGGCAAACAGTATCTGAATGGGCACAGAGAAGGGAAGGCTGACCTACTGTGGGTCCCACCATTGGACCTGCCACGGGATCAGTAGGGCCCACTGGGGGACCCACTGTTGGGCTGACGACAGGGCCCATGATGAGACCTCCTGCAGAACCTGCTGGAGGACCCCCTCTGGGACCCCAGTGACACCTTCTGAGAAGGGCAAGCCAAGCGGCATGTCCTGGGACCCATCATTGGGCCTGCTGTGGGACGTGACAGACTTGGGGAGTGGGAGACCCAGAAAGGGTTGAGGCCATGGGAAAACGAGAGGCCCAAGGATAATCCATTTGCGAGGCCGAGCGGGTACCTTGTTCACTACGAGCTGGAAGTGCACCAGAGCCCTCAGATGACAGAAAATAAGGGCAACCAGGGTTGGTGAGAACAGCCAGGCTGGCACACCTGGGCAGGGTTCTGTACTCCTTGGACACGCCATATGGGAAAACGTGTTTGCTGTGATTAGATTTTTTCTCTTTTTTCCCTCTGCCTCCAAACTGCAGGTCAGAGCATACCCGGGGTTTTACTTTGCCCCGAATGGCGCATAAACATTGTAGTTTGAAGAGTTTTCTGCTTTAACCTTTTTGTTCAAGGGCCTCATAAAGGGAACAAGGTGCAGCACTGGGACGGGACCTTTCCTGCAGCAAGGACAAAGGCCTGGGTTTGTGCGTTTTCACTCTTCTCTCTTGCTTTTAAAGTGCATTCCGCTCATGTTTACAACTATTTGGAGAAAAATACTCCATTTGCCCTAAGAGCTGGTTATGGGCTCGTAATGATGAAATAAAAAGCAGAATGATTTCATCCTGGCTATTGGTGATGGGCTCAGCCAGGCAGTAAAAAGGTCCCTGTGGTGCACGTGGGTTGAGCTGATGCAGAAGCGGAGGCGAAGGTTAAGGCAGTCCTGGAAGAGAAAAGGACCATTTAAATAAGAGATAGATGCGGAAGCTTTTGAAGAAGGGGGAGATGAGACCTCCTCCTCCAGACCCTGGCTCAGGTGAAGGATTTAGAAGCTGCGGGTGAAACCTGGGCCCAAGCAGAGGAGCAGCCCCCGAGCGCACTCCTGCGTGGCTGAGAAAGGACAATTCCCATCGCTGCCAGTCCTACTGCAAAGGGAAGGGGCAAGGGAGGGAAAATGAGATATAATCAGATGAAAGATGCGATTACAGAGATTGCTGAGTTCCCTGACTAATTGGGAAAACCACATGGCCTGATTGCTGTACGGGGGGAAAAAAAAAAAGAAAGATGAATGCCAGCATCAATGCTTTGGAAGGAATTAGAAGATGTATGGATGAGTGGATTATTAAATCTTATGTGGATACTTTGCCCATTACAGCAATACATGTATGTCACAACTGAGCTGGAATACAAGTTCTTGGGACACATCGCTACAGAAACCTTCAACGACAGCCAAGCAGAGGGATCGGCCGTCTCTGGAAAGCTGCAGAGCACAAAGCTGTGTGTCCTGACCTCTCATGGGCCTCACACTGTGCTAAATATGCCTCCTGAGGCTCCAGCCCTGCAAGGAGTGGTTGTCTCTTCTCCCTGAGGCTCTCTTGTGGCCAATATGCATTAGTTACCCACTAGATCCACAGCCTCCAGATACCCTGTGTCCCACCACGGGGTGGTTTCTCACAGCATGCAGACACTGACACCCTGGGAAGGGGGTTTGGGGCACACACATCACCCCAAGCACAAATGCAGGGACCCCTGGGCCATCCTTCACCCCTTTCCCCCTTCTCCGTTCCTGGCTTGTGTTGCTGAGCCGGTGGCGAGGAGAGGTGGCAGCCTTGTCCCAAACCTCCTTGCAAGGCTTTGGGGTTCTAGAGCTGTCTCCCCACTCCGGACTCGCCATTCCCAGCCATGTGCCAGCTCTCCCTGTCCCCTACAAGCCTTTGACACCGGGCATTCCAAAATTACTCAAAAAAAAGAAAAAAAAAAGTTTCTCACAATCCCTTCCCTAAAACAGTGAGACAAACACTCAGAGATGACGAAGCATCTATTATTGCGTTTGAAATGAAATTTGGGGCTCAGAGGGACCCTTGCACAGCCTGCGACTTCACCAGCGGACTTTAAAAGGCCATCAGCTTCTCAAAAGCAAAGCCTTTCTGAAGGCCACAGTGGCAGCTGAGCGCTCTCAGGTTGGCTCATTGTCTGGTTTGAAAGTCAATACCGATAAGGCCCCAGTCCTGAAAAGTACTTAAGCAAAGTATTTGGGGTTAAGCAGCCGTTTTGTCAGGGCTGAGTGAGCGTCACAGGCCCAACTGCAGCCTGTTAACATGGAAACGACATTTTTCTGTTATTCTAAACGGAGCTAATGGATAACTTTTTCCCGTGCCTGACTCCGCAGGCCATAATAATAAAGAGCGGGAAGCACTGAAATTTCCACTTTTCTTTTTTTCCTCTGTCGATGCAAAGGGGTCCAGCCCTTCCTCCACATCACCCCATGGCAAACTGGAGTGGTTTTGAGGGACTACAGCACAGGTCCCACCGAGAACTCATTTGCCTTCAAAAGGCAGACTTTGGGACTACTCCATGGTCTGGGACCATTTCAGGCAAGGATTTCAGCTCCTCGCCGTCACACCTCTGCAGGAGAAAAAACCCAGATCTTCTGGCATTTAACAGAATTTATCGGTTTCACCATGCCCCAGGTGGCCTCAGCTCTCAGCCCCACATGTTCAGACCTGGATATCAGTCTTAAATCTATCCCACTCTGAACTGGGGGACCATCTCTAGCAGCATACTGGTAAGGACGGCCCCAGAAATACCTTCTCAGCAAAATGTCAAGCTTCACCTCTCTCCGATAATACCTGCATACAAAGAAATTACATCAGAAATGACTTCCCTCAATCTCAGTAAAAGCACATTAGGAAAAAATTCCATTTCTAGGAAAAAGACTTGACAGCTGTGTTGAAATTACCTCTGGTAATTTTAACTGAGTGGAAGCTTTTATATTCGATTGCACCAAAAATGTAAAGCATGTCACTTATTAAGCTTTTATGTCTGACATTCAGTCTGGTACCTGACGACATCTTTCTAGCAATCTGGAGATCATGCAGCTAATGTACTTGGAAATGGTAGAATTAGGTATGGTGGAAAGTCATTAAATTCGGAATTAAATGGGCTCTCTTGGTTCTTGAGGGTAATCTTAAAAAAAAAAAGTGCCTGTGCAGAAGTCAAAAAACATCTCCCATATTAACTGTCTGAGCTTTCCTGTTCTTCCTTTAATAGCGACAATTAGTTGAGTTGAGTATCACACTGGCTTCGCTGTGATTAAGGAGGGGGACCCTGCAGGCTCCCACAAAAATGAAGCACCGAGTCCTCCTCGCCGTTGGCACCAGCCAGAGCCCCTGTCTTTGTCTGAACATTTTTAGCCCCACTTCAAAGGTTCAAAAAAAATGCCACGCAAGTGGTGTGATGCTCTGGCAAGCCAAGCTATTTTCTACCCAAGGCTTTTTAAGTGAGAAACATCTAACAGTACATCATAAGGCTGCCTTTAAGGGGCAATTGCAGGGAGGGGCAAAAATCGCACTTAGACTAGTCTATTAAAATCCACATAAAAATAAAAATACAAAAATAGCTGAAGGACAAAGGCCTATAAAGCGTTTAGGCCAAATTAAACAGCCTAGAAATGCTTGAAAGAGTGTTGCCATGGTTTCGTACGCCAGCAGGATGCTATGCCATCTATACTTCGCGATTCTTCCCGGGGATCTGGGAATCCCAGCCCCACAGAGGGTGATGGGCGTGAGATGGAGGGGCTGGTTCCTCACCCCCATGGTTCAGCCCAGCGCTCCCATAGCACACCTGGGCACGTTTCCAGCATCAACCTACCCGGCAGACTCCCATGGCATCCACTCCTCTGCAGGAGCCTGATGGGTGACCGCACGGTGTTAGAGGTGTAGGTGCCACAAGGCAAACCCCCCCAGATGCCTCCACTCACCACTCTGGGACTCTCGGATCAGCCACGCTCTGGCATTAGGAAGCGGCGCCGGTGGCTTGTAGAGCTCTTTGGAAAATCTTGGTTCCCACCTTACGGCTGTGCTCACCCGAGCATACACGTCCCGCGATTCATTAACGTGGTAACGATCGCCGAGCGAACATTAACGGTCTTTGTGCGAGTATAAAACGATGCATCGCTGCCAAATATCTGGCTGCGGTTTAACAGCTTCAACTCTAAAGGTAAGCGAGCACTGCGTAGGAAAATATAAATGTGTTATTAAAAAAAAAAAAACAACAAACCCTCTCAAAATAAACCTTGAAGAACAATAAAAACAAACTGGCTACAATATAAACACGCCCTTTTGTGCCGCTCTGCTGTAGCACAGACCGCAGAACAGATGGGCTATAAGATCACCCACAGACCAGTGGTTCCTGTACAGGCTAACGGTAACCGGAGATGGGGAATAGCGAGACGTGGTTTCCTTTACTGCTGCTACCATGGGCTCCTTCTGCATTTCACGTGGCTCTCGCCCCCGTAAGGAGGGCTCCAAACCACCAACCACCCTCGTTAACAGCGCAGGCAATCAAAACGGACACATCCTGACCAAGAGAGGGAGAGCAGGCGAGTCGGCTGTACCTGAGCACAGCCGCGGGACCTGCTGGAAACCCCACTCCTGAAGTTATTGGGCTGAAGTGCACGTTGACGGGCACAAAGGCTGCGTCCCCGTGCCCTGCGCCAGCCCTGCCGTCTGCTGGGCGCCCGCAGCGCCCTGGCGGGGAGATGCCGGGCACATCTGGGAGGAGGCAGGCTCATAAAACCCGCTTTGATTTGTTTAATGAGCTGCTTAGTGATAAAGATGAAAGAAAGGAGCGCGGCAGCTAACAAACCTGGGAAGTGCCATTAATGTTGTTTTCTTCTTGATGGAAAAAAAAGCTGTGTTTTTTGGCTTTATACACAAGCTCACTATCTGCAGGCTCTGTAAAGCAGGGGGTCCCAAAGCCCTGGGATACCATGTCGGGAAGGGTACCCAGAGGACGTGGTGTCCCAGGCGTATCCATCCATCCATCCTCCTGCCTCCCACCCGCAAAGTCCTGTAGCACAGGTACTGGCGGAGGTCCTGCAGCACCACCATCCCCAGCGGGAAAGGGGCCAAGAGGGAGAGCCTGTTGGTTACATCATGAGCTGCCATCCAATTAATCAAAATAACAGTTACAAAAATGACATTATAGAGCTGAGATGGGCCATCCCTGATTTCCCCAATCGCTACAGACCCTACTATGCAGTTCAACCAGAAAAGTCCGGATAGATGTACAGCCCTCCGCACCCTTGCAAGTCCCCTTCATAACCTCACAGCCTCCTTGTCCCCATTCCCAAGGTGAGCAACGGCTGAAATCCAGACTTAAAAAAGCAGAGCAGTGATGCTCAGGGACCCCGGGGCTCCACGCCGCTCACCCCGAAATGCCAGGGGGTCTCATTAGCCCTTTTCCGCGCTCTCTGGAAGCCAAACAAATCCCCCGGATCCCGTGGCAGGAGAGGGCGGCATAACGAGCTCTGCGTGCGAGGCTCCGCGAAGCTGCCGATGGTTGCAGAGGTAATTTAAACGGTGTACGTTTGAAGTGCAGTTCACATTTAAGTACCAGTGGGTAGTAAAATACTTCTAATTATTCCCACGTCCCTAAGTTTTCGCACCTCCGTTTTTTTTTTATACTCAATTCCCCTGTTTTCTTTTTTGGAGTTAATTCTTTTTTCAGGCAAAGAAGAGCAGAAGCACGGCTTGTTACACCACGTAAACTGACATGCTCTGCCATTTGGCTACAAAATGTGCAGGTTTTGGGAATGGCACGTACAGCACGCTGCATAAAAACACGTTTTCACAAGGGACCGCCTCAGACACAGCAGTTCCTTTCCCTAAACAAAAAGAAGTCGTGTTTGCTAAGTCAGTTTTGCTTCTTTGGCTAGGCAGAAGGTTTCAAAATTCGTCATTTCTTTTCAATTTAGACAATTTTCACAAAGTATTTTCCAGCGCCGTGAACTGCCCAAAGCACAAGCTGCAAAAGCAGAGAGCTGACTCCGGGTGGCAGAAAAAGTCTGCAGGTGAATCTGAAAACCCCGCAGCACCTGGTGAATTTGTCCCCAGGCGTCCCCTGCTCGCCCTCAGCCGCCTTCAGCACCGGCGTAACACGGTTTTCTGGCTCTCACAACACTGTCGTGAGCCACAATAATCCTCTGCTCTTTTTCTTAAGGCACCGACTTCAAATCCTGCAAATACACGAGGTTCTCTGCAGTCGTTATTTTCATTATTTCCAACTATTTTCATTTTCAGGCTTTTTAATCCGCTTTTCAGTTAAAGGGCTGGAAATATGCACCTGCAAAAGGCAGAGAGCTCGACATGGAGGGGTTTAGGAATAAAAACATGGTGTGGGGCCTCTCGTCCCATGCTTCCTGAATGCTGGAGGCTGACAAAGCGTTAATATTTCTTTGGCCTGACCTTAGTGCGTTATCGTCAATTTTTATTCTGCTATTGAATACGTAGCCTCAGGCAAGCATTTGCCCTCTTTGCCTCAATTTTTCAATCTATAAAATAACAGAGAAATTACAATAGTTTGACAGTTATGAAAACACATGACATTTATGCTCATTTTACACAATGCTTACTTTTCAAAAAACGGATGCATCGCCTCAAATTTCCCGTTAAGGCAGTGGACTATCACGGAAACATATCTCCAGAGGCACAGAGAAATAGTATAAAGTTCCTGGCAGGTGGGACCACAACTTCGCGGCGTGAGGCTGTAGCCAACCCCCTGCTCCTGAGGAAAACCAAATCACATTATACCAGGAGCCCGACCGAACCGAAGAACATTATCGCTTCAGCTATTCAAAATTTCCTAAGCCTAAGGTGCCACAAACACATTTATATGAATGATTTTAGACTAGATAGATGTCTTAATATTTAAGATGTCAGATGGAGTAATATGTAAGTAATTATGTTTTGCCTTTCATTCTGTCTTTGTCAGGGGTACAGACTGATGGCCCTGGAGATTGAAGGCTTCTGTCTAGATAGTGAAAATACTCATTTTTAATGTAACGAGCACAAGCTTTCCCTGCCACACTTTCCCAAAGGGGCCAAAAGCGGGACTGATCTGTTCAGCTGTGGTTGAACCTTGCCCAGAAGAAGAGAGTCCTCCCAGATTTGCTTGAGCCGAGATGGGTTCGGCTGCTCCAGCGGGAAAGCAGAGCAGCGGGAAACTACTGATAAATGGACCCAGAAACAGAGGTGATGGAGATGACCTTGAGCGAGGTCTCCACGGGGAGTGAGGGAGGTACTGGTGGAGGTGCCGAGTCAATCCACACCAGAGGAGAATGAGAGCATGAGAGCCTTCCTGCTTGGCCAAACATGACCGAGCCCTGAGGATTCACGTAAGACCTTGCTTTTGGGAAGGGAGCTGCATCCCTGGCGATCTGCATCCTCCTGAGAGATGCCCGCAGCCCGTCATCACACAGCCTGGACTGGCACAAGCTGCTGAAGGGCAGACCTTTATCAAACCGCTCTACCAGGTCATATGATCAAATCCTCTCCAGGTCATATGAAGAGAGGCCGAGGGAGCTGGGCATGTTTAGCTTGGAGAAGAGGAGGCTGAGGGGAGACCTCATTGCCCTCTACAACTCCCTGAAAGGAGGGTGCAGAGAGGTGGGTGGTGGCCTCTTCTCCCAGGTGAATAATGACAGGACCAGAGGAAATGGTCTGAAGCTGCGCCAGGGGAGGTTTAGGTTAGATATCAGGAAGAATTACTTTACTGGAAGAGTGGTCAGGCACTGGAACAGCCGCCCAGGGAGGGGGTTGAGTCACCATCCCTAGAGGTGTTTAAGAAACATCTAGATGTGGCACTTCAGGGCATGCTCTAGTGGCAGAGATTGTAGGTTGTTTGGTTGGACTCGATGATCTTAAGGGTCCTTTCCAACCATGAAGATTCTGTGATACCAGTTTTCCCTGTGTTTGATACAGACCTGCGTTGGTGCCCACCAAAACCCCTGCATCCCAGGACACAGGATGAAGTCCCAGCTCCTTTCGAGGTGACGGGAAACAGACTGACCCCAGCAGCAGGGACTTCTGCTCCAGATCTGCTGCTGTTCCCATGCTCCAGCCACGCTTGTATTTATCGCCTATTCATACAACAGCACAAATTCAAGTATAAATTCAGCGCAGAACACCATTCATCCCCTAGCTGTTTGCAGCATTACACATGGGCGTGCAAACCAGGTTCACAATAGCAGGACTACTAATATCTACTCGCTGACACAACCATTAAGATGAACGACCATCACAGTTTTATCTGTTCCCTTTTAGCCGTTGCCAGCCCAGTACGGTTGTGAAGAATCTGCAACTTAGCAGCAATATTTGACAGCCCTGCTTTATTTTGCCCAGCTTCCCTATTAAAGAGCGTCAGTTATTTGCAAAGTAATTTGGGAAAATGTGAATATGCCACCTGAAGGGAATGAAACTATTTCTCAAACTCCCATGCCCTCTCCAGACCTGCAAAAATTAATTCATCTTGTGGAAAAAAAAAAAAGTCTCATTGATCTGCATGATATAAAAATGTGTTTCTTCCAGAAACTCAGAAACATGCTTCTCTCTGCTTTTTCCTTCCCTGATGTGGTTATTTTGCCCCAATTTGCCTTCTCCTGGCAGAGCCCATTCCACGTGTCACCGTTACCTGATTGAATTACCAACAATCCACAGTAAATATTTAAAAGGAAAAACTCCACAGTGTGATGAGCAGACTTTTGCAAGCCGGGACAATAACAGTAGGAGAAACAAAACCCTCTAAGAAATACCAGTAAGAATTATCAAAGGGTCTTAGGGTCTCACGTGCCAGAGCCGCAGCTACAACTGCGCACAGGCATCACGTTTTGCTGATCTTGAGGCTCATTAGTGGAAACACAGCTGTTTTCTCCAGGAAATTGTCAGCCTCTTGATGTAATACCGCCTTGGTGGGGGGAAGCTGTTTTAATTACCACCTGGAAACAGACAGCAAGTGTTTACAAGTTGCAATAGGCTCTCCCCTGGGGAAGAACACAGAGCTTTCTTAACTCTTTAGTGCTGTGACCCAGGTATTTATTTACTTCTGTTTGTGTTTGCACAAAGCCTGGGAGTGGTGATGGATATGCCTTGGGACTGGCTGACACAGAAGCTGCAGAAATGTCAGTTGACATGAAGATAAGAGCTCAAGAGCTGATGGGCTCAGGCTGAGGTGCTGAGCAAACTGAGCACCGCTGACTTGCAAGGCCTCTGGCGTGCTCATTTTTAACACTTTGGCTTGGTGGCACTCTCAGTGTGCAGTATTTGTCACTAAGCAAAACGGGTCAGCAGCATGAACACCTGATTGGGAAGGTCTCTATCAGATACCACGGCAGTTGCTCTGCCCCACTCTGGGGAGACCCCCCTGCAGCGCTGCCTCCAGCTCTGGGGCACCAACAGCACAAGGACACGGAGCTGTTGGAGCGGGGCCAGAGGAGGCCCCGGAGATGCTGGGAGGGCTGGAGCCCCTCTGCTGGGAGGACAGGCTGAGAGAGCTGGGGGGGTTCAGCCTGGAGAAGAGAAGGCTCCGGGGAGACCTTCCAGCCCCTTCCAGGCCCTCAAGGGGCTCCAGGAAAGCTGGGGAGGGACTCTGGAGCAGGGAGGGGAGCCATGGGACGAGGGGGAAGGGTTTTACACTGACAGAGGGGAGATTGAGATGAGATGTGAGGCAGAAATTGTTGGCTGTGAGGGCGGTGAGCCCCTGGCCCAGGTTGCCCAGAGAAGCTGTGGCTGCCCCATCCCTGGAGGGGTTCAAGGCCAGGTTGGACGGGGCTTGGAGCAACCTGGGCTGGTGGGAGGTGTCCCTGCCCAGGGCAGGGGGGTGGAAGGAGATGATCTTGAAGGTCCCTTCCAACCCAAACCATTCTATGATTCTTGAGGAACTCTTATTTGATTAGATATTCATATGTGATCGCTATGGCAGTACTGCAAGTCTGGAGGCTCTTCAGGGTTACCCACATTAAAAAACTGAGAACAGAACAAAAACAGCTAAAAATGTAACACAGGCCCCAAATCAGCAAGACTTTAAATACCTTCTGAGGCTGATGACATTGCACACTGAGTTCACCACTGTGAGTGTCTGGTACCTAAACATCTACAGCCAGCAAAGAGGAGGGGTGGTGTGAAAGCTGGCCTTGTTTCTGCACCATCACTGCTGCACGCTCCAGAAAGCCAAGCAGAGCTCTGGGGCGGTTCATGTGCTTTAACAGGAATGCAAAGTGGTGTGGGAAGAAGGCGAGGGAGCCAAGCAGCTGGCTTCAATTAATCATCAGCTCTCTTGGAGGCTGGGAGGATGACTCTGGGGCGGTGAAGACCAGACCTCATTGGCTGTGGAGAGGCACCAAGGGGAGGTGGGTGGTGTGGGCAGCCTGTGGTGTGTTGGGGACGACCTTGGTGTGCATTGGTTGGGCGTGTTGGGGAGCAGCGATGGGGGGGCAGAGGGACAGCTCTGCAAATAGCGTTGAGCCAGCAAGTAGATATATACAGTTATTTTGGGTTTGACTTCAGGAGAGTTTGGGAGGGAGGACTGACAACTGTAGTTTTATAAACACTGTTATTTTCTGGATTTTCCTAGTCTTTCCATCTTCAAGTTCTCTTCTGTTTCTTTCCTCCATAGCTAATTCACCCTTATTTGCCCTCGGGGGCTCTGCTCGCAGTGGGATAGCTGGTGTAGCTGAACTCCAACAGCTCCACGTGTGGGGAAAAATCCTCCAGCTGCCACCAAGAACAGCATTTACGACTGTGTTTTTAAGTGTGTTTTTGGAAGCACAGGTAAAACCTTCCCTATGTAAGACTGCGTTCCCAGTTCCTGCCCCTTTTGCATCTAAATGAGACCCCACCCCTGAAGGAACATCTCTCCTCCGTGGAAAAGACACCGCACTTCCCCGAAGGCCTGTCTCTACCCTATGTAAATAAAACCGCAGCCCCCTCCAGGCCTGTCAGTGCGAGGCATTAATGAGCCTGCAAAATCATTTCTTCTCTCATTTGGTTTGGCAGTGCAGATGCTTCAGTCTCTCAATGTGTTATTCAGAAAGTTTGGAAAATGTAAAGTATGCCTGAGAGAAATGCCAAATCCCTTAACTCACGGGGGAAGCGTTCGGATAACTTCGAGGGGGAAAAGCACTCTCAATGGTGTTTACTGTGTGCAGTAACGTTTTCCAGTTGTTAAGAACTGGCTGTATCTGCTAATAAACAGAAGCACTCAGACAATGGTAAAAATGGTGAGTTTCTGCAAATTAAGGCCCCATGTGCAGGCTAGGCAGGACACATCTATTTGCAACACCGAGATGTTGCTTTTATTACAATGCTAGGAAAGACTTGCCAGAATCCATGCCAAAGTGGATGGATTTTGTTGTTTGGTTTTTTTAATTTTATTTTGTTTTGTTTTTTAAAGTGTGTCTGGACTGAAAGTCAAACCCCTGGATATGCACCACCACTGCCCACTGACTTCAGTGCCAGGTGATTCTTGTGTGCAGGAAGGGTTAAATTCCCGAGTGCAGCGGTGGCCTTGAGCTGGTGTTTCTCCTCCAAGGCCCTTGTACTTGGTGGGATCTGGAGGAGACCAGGAGCCCCAGAGCAGTGCAGGTAAGCTGGAATCCAAGCGCAGCTTTCCACGGCAGGTCCTCACCTCCGGGGGATGGGGGTCAGCAGGGAGCATCACCCTCAGAGAGCAGAACTGCTGGCTTTCACCTGCTCTTCTTTCTGGTCACTCCCTTTGTCTCAGAGTAGTGGTAATGGGGTGGTCACGCCCCACAGGTGAGCACTGAGGTGATCTGCCCTCCATGGTGTCACGTTGTGCTCACCTGGTTCAGGGCTCTGCGGGCTGAAGTAATGATGTTTAACAAGGGATTAACTGCAGCAGCGCTAGGGCTTCTGGTCATCGAATCCATCCGTAATATCAGTGTGAAACCAGTGAAGTGCCCCATTTCCTTACCCATTTTTATATAACCTTGAAAGAAGGAGATGTAAGAGCACCTCCTGAGTGATGAAGTACTGGAAGAGACTGCTCCCAACATCTGCTCCAGGCAAACGTGACCTGAGCTCCACTTCCACCAGCTAAAGGACAGAGCAGGACCTGCTTCTAGCACCTCCTCCTTCCCCGGCTGCCGTTGGGCAGGACCCCAGCGGAGACTTTGGGATTTCAGCTCCAAAGCATCTGGCTCCCTCTTGTGCTCCCTGTTGTTTATGGCAGGAGAAGTCGATCGGACAAAGTCCAGCTGGTGGAACCCTGTAGGGAAGGTGGCCCCTGCTCATGTCCTCATGTCCAGCCCAAGAAGTAGATCACATCAGCAGCTGTTAGTCAGGATCTGACCTGATATGGACCATCTCCGTGTTCTGGCACCCTTGAGCTTGCCAGGAAATATCAAGCTGTTCCTGGAGCACAGCTACGGAATAGGGTGTGCAGCTCCATATGCGCTATGCACAGCCTGCTGCTTATAGCTTGATCGGGGATGAGTTGTGACTGTCAGCCATGGCTTCCACCTTGGAGAAAATCCCCCCTTCTTCTGCGCGATTCGGTCCCAGTGACAGCACTGCCGTCTGTACGTACCGCGCTCGGCATGCCATGTGTTCCCTCCTCCCTGGTGTCAGGGATCTAAGGAGTATGTAACGATTTCACCTGTACAAAGATAACAGAACTTTGTTTTTTCCAGTATTTTATACAGCTTTTTTTGGCGGGGTAAAGTACTCTGTGTAGCAGGTCCTGATCCATACTGCTCCTGCCACAAATGTGGTAGCAGTAACAAGTGGGGAAATCCACCTGAAAAATGGCTTTAATGCAATGCTCCAGCAGCAGTGGCCGCTGCCATTAGAGGTAGTATTTCTTCTTAACGGAGTTACTTTTAGGAGGTTTCTTTAAAGGCCATTAATGGGTGTCAGGAGACAAAGGAAAGCTGTGTTAGGCGAAGGAGAAAAAGGGACTTGTTCTCCAGCAGATGTTCTGCAACTTTATAGCTAAGGAAAAAGTAAGTACAACCAGACCAGGTTCTGTCAGTTCCGAATTGTTGTGCAGTTTGACTCATTTTTTCTGTTTTGTTGTGTTTTTTTTTTTAAATCACAGAATCTTCAGAGTTGGAAGGGACCTCTAGAGATCATCTAGTCCAACTCCCCTGCTAGAGCAGGATTGCCTAAAGCACATCCCTCAGGGCTGCATCCAGGCGGGTCCTGAAAATCTCCAGAGAAGGGGACTCCACACCCTCCCTGGGCAGCCTGTTCCAGGGCTCTGTCACCCTCACTGTAAAGAAGTTTTTCCGTGTATTTGAACGGAACTTCCTATGTTCTAGCTTGTGCCCATTGCCCCTTGTCCTGTCGCTGGGAACCATTGAAAAGAGCCTGGCTCCGTCCTCCTTAACCCCGCCCTTTAGATACTTGTAAACATTAATCAGGTCCCCCCTCAACCTTCTCTTCTCCAGGCTAAAGAGTCCCAGCTCTTTCAGCCTTTCCTCATAAGGGAGGTGCTCCAGTCCCATAATCATCTTGGTTGCCCTACGCTGGACTCGCTCCAGTAGTTCCCTGTCCCTCTTGAACTGGGGAGCCCAAAACTGGACACAGTACTCCAGTTGTGGCCTCACCAGTGCAGAGTAGAGGGGGAGAATGACCTCCCTCGACCTACTGGCCACAGTCTTCCCTATGCAGCCCAGGATGCCACTGGCCTTCTTGGCGACAAGGGCACACTGCTGGCTCATGGATAATTTGCTATCTACCAGGACCCCCAGGTCCTTCTCCTCAGAGCTGCTTCCCAGCATGTCCGCCCCTAACATATACTGGTGTTTGGCATTCTTCCTTCCCAGGTGCAGGACCCTACACTTGCTTTTGTTGAACCTCATTAGGTTCTTCTCTGCCCAGCTCTCCAGCCTGTCCAGGTCACGCTGGATGGCAGCACGGTCCTCCGGAGTGTCGGCCACCCCTCCCAGCTTGGTATCATCAGCAAACTTGCTGAGGATACACTCTGTCCCCTCATCTAGGTCATTAATGAATATATTGAACAAAATTGGTCCAAGTATTGACCCCTGAGGGACACCACTCGTTACAGGCCTCCAACTGGACTCTGTGCCGCTGATCACAACCCTCTGGGTTCTGTCACCCAGCCAGCTCTCGATCCACCTCACTGTCACCTCGTCTAGCCCATACTTCCTCAGCTTCCTAATGAGGATGTTATGGGAGACAGTGTCAAAAGCCTTGCTAAGGTCAAGGTAGATGACATCTACGGCTCTCCCCTCATCCAGCCAACCCGTTATAACATCATAGAAAGCTATCAGATTGGTCAGGCATGATTTGCCCTTGGTAAATCCATGCTGACCACTTCCAATAACTTCCTGTTCCTCTATGTGTTTGGAGACGACATCCAGAATGAGTCGCTCCATTACCTTCCCAGGGACAGAGGTGAGACTAACCGGCCTGTAGTTCCCTGGGTCCTCCTTCTTGCCTTTTTTGAAGATTGGAGTGATATTGGCCTTCCTCCAGTCCTCAGGCACCTCTCCTGTTCCCCATGACTTTTCAAAGACGATGGAGAGTGGTCTAGCGATAACATCTGCCAGCTCTCTCAGCACTCGCGGGTGCATCCCGTCAGGGCCCATGGATTTATGAATGTCCAGCTTGGCCAAGTGGTCTCTGACCCGGTCCTCCTCAACTAAGGGAAAATCTTCCTCTCTCCAGACCTTCCCCCTTGCCTCTAGGGTATGGGATAATTAAAATTAATTATGAATCATTCTTTTTCTCTTAGACAAATCGTCTGTTTATCTTCAGCAGCCTGCTGCAGGAATCAGGGAAGACTCCCATCCTCTAATGGTAGGTGAAAATGGTAAAGCACCTACATGTGATTTCACTATGCTCTTAGTTTAAAAGAGAGGGATGGAAAAGGTCCTTTCATCAGTAACTGCAGCAGATTGAAAGGCAGAAGCCCAAAGGACAAGAAATTAGTTATTTTAAGTTAAATTGGACAGAAGCCACGTATCCTGTAAACACCCACACGCCACACAATGCGAGGGAAGAAGTCACCGCAGAAATGCTGTGCAATGGAGAAGGAATTTCCCCCGCGTGAGCTTGGCCCTGCTCTACAGCTGCTTTTCTCTTGCACAAGACGCGCGACAAAACAGGACCGTGTGTGTTTGTTTATGGAAGCCTCCCGAGAGCCGAAGCGGAGCCAAGCGAAGACCCTCGGTTCCTCCAGATACACAGACGGCCGAACTCATCTCCTCTCAGCCCCATCCCACCCCCGCGGGCTGCAGGTACCGACTCACCCACCACCCCATGCTCGCCCTCCGTCCTCGGCTGACGGCTCATGGCTGTTTTCATCTGTGTTTTATGGTTCTGAGTCTCCAGCGTGGCCAGATGAAGATGTAAGCGTAAAAATTGTCTTAAAGAATGAATCATTTGCTCATAATGCTGTTTATTTTTCCTGCGCATCATTCTGTTGTTTTTTTGTTTGTTTGTTTTAATAAAAGATACGGCTTCCAAAAGTAGCAAGAAAATGTCGCTCTGGCATCGGTGTCTTTCAGGAGACCTGCCAGGTCTTTTGTAGGATGTGCTTTTTTTAAGAAATGCCCAGAGAGAGTCTCAATGCAACTCGAAGGTGGCAGAAGCAGTTTGGATGACAATTAAACCCATGGGAAGGGCTTTTCTTCGTACTGCAACAACCTCCTTCCTGCAGGAATCAAACTAACCTTTAACATTTCATAGTTGCACAGGTACAATGGGGAGTACAGGAGGTTTTGTCCCCCCCTTTGCCTCACCAGAGCAGCGCTTTGTGCCAGTGATGGCGAAAGGACTTCAGTAAGCCTTTCCTCCTCCATCCCCTCTGGTCAACAAGGAGGTTGCTTTTGCCTCCAAAATATACAATATTTTCCTGATAAGGGATGTCAAATTGTTTCTTGAATCCTCAGGCTGTCAGGCGACAGAGAATGGTGCTTACCCCACTGGCCGTCGTGGGGGACAACCAGGAACTGGGCTCAGGTTCTGCTGCTATTTTTGACTTTTAAATTTTTTTTTTTTATTTTTTAGGCTTTGTCAGTAGGAGTTGCGCCTGAAGTCAAAATTAGGCTTTGTATTTTTACAACGTGAACTGTTATGTATTCCCTTCTGGTGAAGGGCAGCAAGCGTCGGCACAGCAATAAGGACAAATATTTTGTTGAGGTCCCACGAGCAAGTTCTCTATTCAAAATTAAAAGCGCAAACCCAACACTGAGAATACTGAGTCAGCGCCACTAGTTTAGATCTAGGAAAAACATCCAATACTGTCTCCCGGATATTTTCCAATATACACAAATACTAAATGCCTTTGTCAAGTGGAGTTTAATAGATACAGCAGTGCTTTGCTTGCCATAAAAATAACTGTGAGAATAAGAGCTGGCAAGTCTCTTACTGGACCTAAGACCAATTTGTTTTGTTGTATTTGTTTAAGTATTCATGGTAATGACAAAATCGGACTTTTCATTTTTTCCTAAGCATCTATTGTTTTCTGTGATACCAGCATCATGAAGGAAGGAACAAATGCCTGTTTTGCTTATGATGTTATTCTCCTGAAACGCTGTTTATGTTTTACAGCAAATGCTGGTCTATCCTGGTGGACCGCAGCTTTTTTTTTTTGCTGCTGCTGGGGTTAAATCTGAGAGTAGCTCCATCAGTCAGAGGCCATAAGTGGCACAGCCTCTCTACTATCGCTAGGAAAGACCCTGCCCTTGTACAGACACAAGGAACCATCAGAGGTGACAAAGGTGGCATGTTCCTGGCCAAGGCTGCTGCAAATCCAACGTGAAAAAACAGCCCATAAAGCCTGGAGCATAACAACAGCTACTATTTGCTCATCTAGCCCGGATCCAGATCCCTATTTAGTAGGCATTCCATAAACACAAACCAACCAACGCAACGCTCTTTTTTGTCTAAAGAAATGACATTCTTAGTATGAGACCACAGACAGCAGATGGGAGAGCACCGGGAAACAATGAAACAACACTGGCTGGGGGCGAGAAACAGCCCCAGCACTCGGAAGCCGAGCGCTGCCAAGGACGTGGTGGCAAAGGGGCGTTCAGCAACTGAATCAGAAGAGCTGCCGCAACTGAACCAGGATTCAACAACGAAATTTTATCCAACTGTGATGTTTTCAAGATTTTCAGGTTTTGACTGAAAAGCATTCAGCGAAAACCACGTGCTTGCCAGGCAACGAGACCTGAGTGACACCTGTACCACTGCTGCAAGCTCTTCTGCGGTCAAAACTGACTCAAAAAGTGACACTCAGCCAGTAGTAACCAGTCAGGATTCAAACTGACACCAGTGCCGCTGGTTTACCAGCCTAGCCCTAAACATTTATTGCCATGAACAGGAAATACTAATGCTATGAATCGGAAAGAAATGGGGCTCTTCAGGAAAGACAAGGGAAGACCAATCCGGACACTAGTGAACAGCACTAATTTCATTAAAGGATTATCCTTCGTAGAGGACTTTCTCTTTTACAAGGTTGAAAAACTTCCCATCTTTGCTTAAGCTCTGTGGGGAGCACCCAAAAGAGCCCAGCGCTGGAGGGAAGCGTAAGAGGGGCTCTTCCAGGGCCTGACTCTGGGCACCCACCTGCAGCCCCATCTCCGACACCCTCAGTGAACCGACGAGCTGCAGGGGAACTTGGAAGAGATTAATTCTTTAAATACTACTCCCCTCACTTCCAATTCAGCAAAGTGCTTAAGCTCATCATCTTCCCATTTTGACAGTGTATTTTAATACAGAGCACTGGCACTAGTTTAACAATTTTATCTTTCACTGGCATAATTGCAATGGATAATCAGTCCTGAAAAGAAAACGCCTAAAGCATTTCTTGGGCTTTAGGTTTGGGCTTCTAACCAAAAGAATACGGACACAATATTTTGTATAACTAATTTCTTTAATGGCATAAAAAAATAAAACTTTTCCTGCACATAAGACAAAAGAGCTGGTGCTCTCAATGTTTCGACAAAGTATCCTGAACACATAAAGTAAGTTATCTTCTAAATCAGTTTTATAAAAAGCCTAAATTAGGATGGCAATTTAGACCCTTGTAATAGATATATAAACAGACTTGCATAAACTGAATCTGATTCAAAAGTCTAAATGTCCCAAGATTTTCCCATCAAAACTTTGGATATACTTTCATGTCTAAATAACATGCTGTCAAGGGATGCTGCAAATGCTGTTACAGCTGCAAAAAACCCCATAACGGCTCTTATGAAAACAAACTCACTTATTTTCTACTGTCAAGAACTTCCAATGCCATCTTCTAAGGTCTTTCTCAGGACATGACAAGCCTGTAAATTTAATAAAACATTCCATCCCCTCAAGTGTCAAAGCTCTATCTTCTTCATGCATCCCAATGACGAGAACTTTCTTCTGCCGATTAAAGGCAACAGAAAAAGGCTCCTATTCCTGTCTCCCAGCACAAAGAAACACAACTCAACTTCAACGCAGTATGTCATATCAGATTGGCTCGCCCAGCTTTGTCAGTCTGAATTCTTATGCTAATGAGAACTATTAAAAAAAAAATCCTCTTTTCTTATCATATGCTCGCTGACAGCAAGATGAAATGAGTGCGTGTGTGCCCAGAACGCAGCTAACAAAAGGAAAAAGGTGGCTATATCCGGACAGAGGAGGCCTAACTTCTTCAGTCTCTAAGCTCACGAGAGATACAGAGATCATTTGTTTCCTGTTCTGAAGTTAATTTGGAATTTCAGGGGAATGGGCTTGTTCACCCTCGTATGCAGACTTCCCCTTCCCAGCCCGTGAGTGGGAGGAATGTGACAGATCTGCAGGGACACAGAGGTGCACAGGTTGCACCAGTACGGTCTGTGTGAGAAGCACAACGTTAAAAAGCATGAACACTAACTTCCTACCTGGTTTAAAGCAGGCTCTGAATCTTATTGCTCACTTCCTTTATAAATTCAAAAATCTCAGAAGAATTACCTACAACATCAACGTGAGTATCGTAAAGACTGATCAAAACATGAGGGTAATGGGGTTTTAGACTTTCACACACCTGTTTATATCTCCGCTTTTCTTCTCCAGTTTGTTCCTCAAAGTAAATCCTTTCTTTACGTAAAGCATTATGGAGTTTGAGAGACCGGTTTTCAATTTTCTCTTTGACTCTTAGTACCTGTTCAGCATCAGACCTACTTCCAGCTTTCTCAATATACACTGTAGTTATATCACCATCAGTAATGTTCGAAATTACAACATCATCATTTACTAGGAATGTCCTGGGATAAAAGTACTTCATGTAGTGATATGTATCTGTGTCAAGGACAACCACTTGTTTTTCCCAATCCGCATCATAAATGAAATTACTTGTCTCTGTGGTAAGTCTGTGTTGCTGTAGCCTCCTCCTTGGTCTCTGATGGGGCTTACTTTCTCCTCCTTTGTCCTTCTCTGAAAGGGATTTTGCTTTTAGTAAGAGAGAGTCTCTTAGCAATTTGATTGCTGGAAATGGCCCTTGAACAGAAATATGCCCATTGGATTGCAAAGGACCAAAGCTCAAAGCTGTGCTCTTCTTTTTAAGTTCTTGTATCAGATCTTCTAAAACAAATTGATCTTTGAAAATAGACATATTGAGGATAGACGTGACAGAGCTGAAGACCTAGAATTTTGAATTGCAGAAGTTACATAATGGTTAACATAGCAATGGAAGTACAACTAGGTAAATTCTGAATGCGCTTACGTGTTCACAGTAACGGGTTACTTTCAGCGGATAGTATCTGGACAACCTCTTGTCTTCTAGTCGATGGTCATCCTTCTTTAGAACACTCTCTACAACTAAAGAGAAAGCCAGATTCACTTGTTGCACAGTAAGACAATGTGCCATTGCTAGTCTGATGGCAGAACACTGCACAGGTGGTTTTCTCTTGATGTTTTCCCTAACAATTTCCATACATGCACGCAGGCAATTCAATATTCTTGCCTAATATTTTATGTATTAGTCAAAATTGTGGAGAGAGAGACAGAAGCCTGTCTTCTTAGAACACTAATTGGCAGAGATTTATTCTCAAAGCCCTGACTACAAAAATCATATCTATTATGCATGATATAAACTTATCCCTAAAAACAAACATAACAAACGCTTTGCACAAAACCTGTTCAGAGTCATGTCTTCACTGAACAGAAATAACCTAAAGCTTTGACTGACTAAAAGAAAGGTATTAGTCTCCTGGTTCTATAAAATCCTAGTACCAGTAAACTATTTGAAATTATTTGGTTTAGAGCTAACAATCTAGGGCTAATTCTTTGGGAGACGGCTACATTTCATGTATTAATCTAAATACCTTCTTGATCTTCAAAAGTTACATATGCAACTCCTTTTTCCATTGTTGGATACAGTACTTCTTCCACATCTCCCCCGTTATTCTTGGACATTTGGAAGTGAATCACCAGTATGTCAGTCATGACATCATCGTGCAGAAGGCCATCTGGAACACCAGTGATGACAACTGTCCTTGCTGATTTAGCAGCTTGTCCTGTTGCCTGCGCACAGAGACATGGCACAATGTAAACGCGGGGAGTACCGGTGAGCTCCCGTAGAGGTTACCCTGATTCACCCAGATCGCTGAAGTGACTCCTCTTCCCTTTGCACAGTGAACGCGCACATTTAGTAGGTAATGAAGAAGACTGCTGAATCAGATGTCAGCGAATGCCAGGCTCCCTCAGGCACCTTTCCATTAGGCTGCAGTAAAAAATGGCCTGGCTCTTAGGTGTAATTTACACCCTCTCAGTATCTTCTTAACGCAGTAAAAATTACAACTAAATTTAACAGCTTCTCAAATGAAAGGTCCAGTGTCACACTGATAAGGTTGTTTTCTCTGATTCTAATATCCAAAATTTGAAGAGAATGAAAAATTGTAATTGCATATACTGTTCAGTAAGGATTGTCTGTTCAGAATAGAAGGGTCAGATTCAGACTGTCCTTACTTGTTAAATTGATGAGAGCTGGGATCTGGGGTTGTGCTCTGACTCATCTCTCTCCACTTACTGAATGGATAACCTTGTTAAATTGGAAGAACATAATCCCAGTCATTTGAGACTCGCAGTGCGTATAACAACTAACTACACACATGATTCTCATCAGAGACAAACCTCCCAATGCTGCAAACATGAAATCCATCCTAAATAGGCTTTGCATCCATGTCTTGTTAAGAAAAGCATATTTTCTCTCCATTCTTATTACACAGACATAAACAGTAACATTTCACTGGGACTATCACAGCAAAATTACTGTAAATGGTGGAACACTGAGTACATTTTGTAACAGTTCATTGACTTTTTGGAAGAAAAAAATAATTTGGTCTGTCTGCCTGGCAGCGTTCACGGGAACGAACTATCAGTAACTTCACAGCGACTGTACTCAAGGCCAGTCATTCCATCTACTTTCTTTAGACTTCTCTTACAAAGTTTCTTCTGGACCTGGGCTGCATAAAACGTTAGGGCCAGCAGAGCAGTTATAAAGCCTGCAGAACGTGCCGCCAGGGGCAAATGCTTCATCAACCTGCCGCCAAAGCCTTATAGACCACCACCGCAGTGTTTCTGAAGGGACCGAGGGGACGTTCAATTCAACTGTGCCACCATGCAAGCTTTTAATTCATAAAAGCATTCATCACCCATCAAATTTAAAAAGCCAGGAGGTTTAACTGTATTAGGCAATTATGTTGGTGGTGACGCTTGTGCGAAAGCAAGCTTCTGCACTAATGAGACAACATGAAGAGAATATAAACAGGGTGCTCCCGAGATTGCCGGAGCTTTATGCAGGATTTTCTCAGGCTTCGCGCAGCCGATGCAGCCCCTGCATGAGTGGGAGCACTCTGCTGCCAGACAGCATCTCGCACCTTGCCAGCTGGTATTTTGGAAGAACACTCATGCCTACTATTGGGGTTAGAAAAAAAAACAACAAAAAACCAACAAAAAAACCCCAAAAAGACACAGTTTGTTTGTGCTGAATCACTTCTGAGACACGTCTGTGTTAGTCGCCAGACGGGGCAGAGGTGCCATGCGGACACAGGCAGGCAGAGGGGAGAGGAGCACTGCAATGCCGGGCCCTGGCGACTATTTGCCCTTTCCTGGCAAGTCTGCTACACGGGTCAAGGCTGGCAAGTGATCGGATGTGAAGACTTACCCATAGGCCTCATCGGTTATCACTATTATTAAAAAACTGAAGTATTAATGTTAGTGAGAGGGAAATCAGAGCCGCTGCTACCCCCACAGGAGGGCCAGGACAGCAGGCCGCGGCTGCCTGGGAACGCAGTGTTTCTTCAGTGCGGGAACCGAGCGAGGGGCGGACGCGACTCGCTGCTTTCCCTCATGGCGCCGTTACTTTTAACCCCCCGAGGGTTTTCACCAGCGGTGCAGGAGACGGCCCCTCCTTCCACCCCGCTGTGAGGGGGCTCCGGAGGGCCGAGAGGGCCGGCAGGAAGCCCTGGGCTCTCCCCCGCCCTCAGCACCCCCGAAACCTCCCGGCGGGAACCGGCCCGTCCCCTCTGACGGCCGCCGCCGCCTCCCGCTGCCGCGGCGCTCCCCTCACGGCCCCGCCGCTCCCCTCACGGCTCTGCCCGCCTGCCCGCCCGCCGCCGGCACTTGCCATGGCCGCCGCTCCGCTGAGGTGAGGCTTCCACCGGCGTCCGGGGCGACGGGCGGCCGCCTCCCTTCGCGGGGAGGAGCGGGAGGGCTCGGGGGGCCCCGCCCGGCGGAGAAAGCGAAAGGAAATGGCGGCCCCGGCGCTGCGGGAGCCCCGCGGCCGGGGTGGGGGGCCTTCCCCGGGCCGCCTCCCGCCGACCCCGCGCTGAGGAAGCTCGAGAAGGAGCAATAACCCGATTTTCACAATTAGTGAAAATCCACAGGGGCTGTGGGACTGGGTCGGCGTGGAGGCTCGGCTCAGGGTGGGAGCGGCACCGGTGAGGCGGTGAAGTACCTGTAGGCAGTACGGGCATGGAAAAAGTTCATACAGCTCTTCTTCAAACTTCAGTCAGAGGTAACTTCACTCCAGTAGGTAGAAAAAGGGATGTTGCCATTTATAGAAACATCACCTAAATTCTGTATTCTCGTTTTTCATCATTAAAACTGGTACCGTTAATGACATTTTTCACCTTCACCAGGTTTCCCCGCTTTCTTTTTAAGGCATCTGATCTTACCAAGATTTTAAGACCGTTACATGCAAAAGTACACAATCTCCATAAATACTCCAGTAGTACTACTTTTTTTTTTTTATTATTACTTCATAATTTTCAGGTAATCCATCCGTGCCTTTGCACGCACTAGACAGCAAGAGGTGCTGCAGTCACACGTATCTCACCCAACAGTAAATTCACAGTAAAAATCAACTGCGGTGCTGGCAGCCTTTTTGTTTCCCATATTCAACGCTATCTATTGTCTACTAACAGCTTCTCTAGAATAATAATAATAATTAGAATAATAATAGAATAACAATAGATATACCTGAGGTGTATATAATAGATATACCTGAGGATGTATCTGAGGTATATCTGAGTTTGGTGCATTGTCGTTTTCCTGCGTAACAAGATGTCAAAGACTATAAAAATAAATTATTTTTAATGTTAAAGCCGTGCTACTTTGAAGTTAAGTTGCCAAAACATTTCAGCCCCCAAAGGTAGCAAATAAAAAGGCTGACAGCAGAACAGGAAAAACACCCCTCCTTGGAAAATAATCCACCCCCAACTTTGCACTTCCTTTTTATTTAGAAGATCTTTTAGAATGACAACTGGAAGGATGAACTGGAAACAAATGGGGGACTTTACACGCTGAAAAATTAACGTTGTCCTTAACTCTATATGCCTTTTTCTAACCGACCCATCCCTCCATACCCTCCCAGAGCCAGCAGTCTGGCCAGTCACATGCAGCAAACCCCATCAGACTGTTTCCCCAAAATAATCTAGTTTAGGTAAAGAATGATCTCAACTCTTAATATTTTAAAGTAAGCAAAATCATGAACAAAAATAATAAAAAAATGTCATTGTAGAAACAAATGTTAAAAGTAAACAATAAACCAGGCTATAATCTTATGGGATTACATATGGCTTTTGTAACCAAAATACAAGAAGGAATAGGTTTATCCCACTTGGGAGTGACCCGTCTGAAATGTGCAAGATACAAAATCTGCAAATGTGCAGAAAGCAATCTTACGTTTAAGTTTCAAGTGCTGGTAAAGGCTTTTACTGTGACTATAATCAAGAACCTCTGGGACACCAAGCAGTGAGTTTTACTGAATTTCTATGCAGTCTGTGCTGTTACACAAATCAGAAAGACAGGTCATTCCTCTTTTTCAAGTATAAATTTCAGAACATTAAAGTACAAGGTACATAACTTTCGACGCCTCTGATGATGCGAATACTTGGAACTTCATGAGTTCAACCTACAATTTCCTCTACGGCATGCTAAGCATCCTCCTCAAAACAAACCCATGTTACTCCTTTTGATACATATTTGATATTCTCTATTTCCCCGCCGCCATTACTAGGCTTTTGAAAATGAATTTCAATCATGTCCTGTACACTTTCCTCATCATCTTCCACCTCTTGAATTCCTTTCAACAGAATGGTCTTCTTAGAAATCCCGCAATAGAGCTAGTGAGGAAAGAAAAACAAACTTGCATTAAACATCAGCTGTTGCATGTACATCTAAAGGAAATAAACATATCCTTGATCAGATACGGCTAGGATTTTTGATGACATTTTAAGACTTTGGATGGTGTGGTATATTTCTATCACTGAGTATAGCAGCAGTTCTGAACTCTATCATAATACACCTAGTTCAATAGGCAAAGCACCCAGCCTCCTCAACTGGTGTGTCCTCCACTCCTGAATGCACACAGACACTGGATTTGGGGATCTCTGATGACTCCAGACAGCGTCACTTCATAAAAACCCATGCCAATACATGATATACACCTGCAAAGAATGCTGTTGTATCTCATAAACACACACACTCTAGTCAATGCTTTAATTATAAAGGCCTGATTATATACACAATACTGACTTGATTACAATCTATTCATACAAAGTAAAAGACAATTTCAGTGAGAATACGATGAGCAAGCAGACTAGCGTTACAGGAAAATAAGTCATTATTTGGGTTGAATGAATGAATGAAAAAAATGAACGAGCAGACGTTTCACAGAACAACAAGGGTCTCTGCTGAGACTATCAACAAGGCCTCTCATTAGGGATGAATATGACAGTGCTTTGTGACTTGGAAAAACGTTGTCTACTATTAACCTAATTCACAAACAGTTCAGTATCTGCCTCCTGTCTAGCACAGACATTGTGGTAAGTAATGATATAATTTGATCAAGGAAAGACGTGCACACTATTTAAAAATAAATTATAGCTTTCACACTGCAAAACATAAGATTATCAGCAGAGCAGCATATTGCAGACTCACGCTTGCTATTAAGTTTCACAAAGTGCATGACGCAAAAGCTTCTGCAGTCCACAGAACTGAAAATTCTGCTCATATCTCCTATTTCCCATGTATCTCTTCTATTTAGGGGTTAGCCTGGGCTAGATTCTTTTACCTGAAACTTTTCCAAGTGTACGTTGATGTCTGGGGACACAGAAAGCCTATAGCACCTTCCATTTACAAAGAAAGGGTATTTAGTACAGCTCACAAAGCCGTTAGCTGCTGTAATGGAGAATGAGAGAAAGAGGAGTAAGAGTAATATAATCTAAAATGCATTTTGTAAGCATATCAAAGAACGGACTAATCTTTCTTATATGTATTTAGAACCTAAAATACGATAACACACTTGCAGATTCTTCATATGCATTTTGAAAAAAGTTTATCTGGCATTTCCAAAAAAGAAAAATCATTAAATACCCACAAAAGCTTCTGAAATAAATCTAAAGCAGCTGCTCTAAATGGATGTGGCTCCACTGATCTTCATAGAATTTCATACAGTTGGGCAATCTGAATGCCTGTCTAACTTCATTGTCATGAAACAAGAGCTAAAATCAAACACATTTTCCTAATTTTCTTTTTGCAATATAAGTGTCTAGCAATGCAAAGAAAAAATAGTTTTTTGACAAAGTTAAGAAAGAAATAAAGCTCACAAGCTGCCTATCAGGTCATTTTTGATCAAAAAGGAGTATGATGAAATACTGCTTTATTTACAGATGTATGGGTGAACCCACATCTTTTCCTGATCTACTTAACTCTCCGTGGGAAGAATTTGCTACATTCAGTGGTTAAGTTAACACAGAATATAATATGGAATGGAATGGAATGCAGAATGGACAATATGGCCTGTACATCTAGCTAAGACAATATCATATACTATACCTCCAGGTCTGAGGAATGTAATAACGGCTGTTCTAGACTGCTTGTCATAGCTCACATTTTCTACTTCTCCTCCTCCGCCCTGTTCAGATTTGTAGAAGTTCAGCTCTAATTTGTCTCTCACCCAGTCTTCAGGAATGGATAGGTCAGGTACTTCTGAAACATTGATCTTCTTTCCCGACATGGTGACATGGAGCTAAAAAAATAATTTTGTGCGCTTTGTGACTGAGAACACCCAAAAACCCCGAACTTAAAGCACTTTAAGAACTGCAAGTTTGTATCTTTACAGTTTCATATTTCAGTTGATTACCTCAAATTTGATTCCCATGTCAAGTGTAAAAGGCTTCACACTCACATCTGCTATTTTGTTGTCCAGGTTCACAGTATGCTTACCCATTTTTATCAGTCTCTGGGCAACTAAGGAAAATCATAAGTTTTTGCATATGAAAAGGTTTGTTTAATCAAAGGTAAAACCAAAATTATTCCCCAGCCTTATAAGTAAAATGTCCTTTTGCATCAATAAAGGAGAAATAAATAACAGTTAGGCAAGCGGATCCCACTATCCATGTCTTCAGGCATGTCTGTTTCCATAAAGTCTCATTGGTTATAGGCAACAGGTAAAATATTGTACTGTCTTTAGAATAGTACAATAGAATAGTATAGAATAGAATAATATAGAATCTTTACGCTGTCAGAAGATGCTCTCACTGTATCAAATACTAGACTTCTCATATTTCATTTAAAATATCCTTGGATGAAAACCACATCACTAGCTTTGTATCTGAGATATGCTCGCGTATATGTACCTGGAATATACTCGGTGGGCGAGTTACCCACCGAGCAGAGCCTGCAGGCTCCTTGTGGGCAGGCACCAGACTGGCCAAACAGCAACTATCCCAGTGGGAAGCCAGCAAGGTACAGACCACACCATCCCTGTGTCTCAGATCTACCCATCATCTGACGTGTACATTTAACCAACATAACTGCTGTCACAATAAGGTACTGCCCAGAGTACAGAAAAAAAATCAAATTCTGCTGTCAAAACATTTTGACTCATTCTTGACAATACTCTGTAAGGTAGAAACATATTCCCAGTTTCAAACATCAAGTATTGTTTGTATTAGCTGAGAGCAGAAATCTGGTAATCCAACGAAGACAGGCAGAGGGCTTGCAAGAAATTTGTTCTACTGATTGGTATCACAATAGTGAAAGGTTCTCTGTGTATTCTTTCTTTGGCTGTTGTTGATTTTTTTTTCCAAAACATTTATGTAAATCTTCTTCTTTTGGCAATGAAATACATCAGAGACATTAATTTTATGCTTAAAATATGCATCATACCTTCTTCATCTTCAAAAGTAAGCAGTGCCTGGTTTTGATTCAGTCTGAATGGAATTTTTGTAGTTGCACCAAAAACACAGTGAGTATCCATATCTGAATAATCATCCCTCATGTCTTCCATGTGAGTGAACTTCAGTTTCATTCCCGCTACCTTTTTTTTAATCTAGTATTTTAGAATCAAGATAAGGGGAAAAAAATAATTCTGTAATTTATTGCAGAACAGAAAAACAAACAGTAGTCTTTCCTTGAAGTGCTACATATATTTTGTATTTTGAAAGTTTAACAGTCAAGCAGATTGAAGTCATGGCTGGTAAAACAGGTATAACTCTTCTAACTAAACTGACTAGTTCTACTTGTCTATTCCGGGGATTTTTGTCAGTGGGATGGGTTTTTTGTTTTCTCTTTGATTATCCTCAAACTTAAACTTGATACAGTAAAAATTCAAGTGAAGTCCACACTTCCACCTGCAGAAATATACTACTTTTGGTATGTAAAATTTGCAAAGTTTGCAAAGTATGTAAAATTTGCAAGTATCAGTGTCCTTTGTGTTGCTATTTATTTTTGCCTAATTGCATCACTGCTCTACAGCAATGGGAAGTCTGCTAATAAACAGCCTTCGATGTTGCCATCTTAGTAAAATAGTTAGGAATATCTTATCCCTATATATATAGTTACTTTATAACTAGGAATATATATATAGTTATTTTATAACTAGGATAGATTAAAACTCTTCATGAAAATGTTGGTTAGGAAAGGCTGCTTTGATAAACTTGAGGGAGTTTCAGATAACTCTTTTTTCCCCTTTACGTAACTATTTCAAAATAAAACCCTGTGTAGAAGAAAAATACTGTTTGCATTAAGATAATATAACCAGAGTAATGAAAGCATTCCTGCTACCTACCTTCAAAACTAGGATTTTATCTATGAGCCCACTTTCTTTCCATTCCTTCTACTGCCAAGGGAAAGAGAGACATTCTTCCGAACGATAATTCAGAGACTGGGTGTCTGAATTCACACTGAATCTCCTTCTAGAGGAGCCTTGGCCTGTCCACTGACTGCATAGGCTGGACTTAACTGACATCTTCTAAATTTAGAAATGGAATTTAGAAAGCTAAAGCTAATATTACAATATTGCTAACATTAAACAAGGTAACACTTGGATAGAGTTTCAGTCTCTGTATAAACAAAGAATGATGACAGTTTTCATTTTACTGTAAATTCCCCAAAATATTTGGGTTTGTTCCAATTCAGAATGAAAATGGGTTTTTAAAAGCTGAAATTTCCACAAGGGAAGTTCCAATTTCTGAACACCTACGAATCAGTAGCAGTTTCACCAAAAAGACACTTTGGATCCTACATTTAAATCTATTTAGTATCACTAATATTCATCTGGCTGCAAACTGAGTTACTTCTGATTTGGAGTAACATGAGAAAAACTATAATCAAATCAAGCTCAATACAGGCTAAAATAAATGCTACACTTGCCGTATAATTGACATATTCCCTTTCTTCCACCCTCTTGCCCAATTAGTATGAGAGTACTTGAAAATTACTAATGCTATGTGTATTTTTCATTCCAGTGTCTTCCATGTAATAATTTTCTGCTTTTCTTCATTCCTCTGATGTTTTCAATATCTCACATACTTGTTTCCATATCCTTAGCCTGCTTCACATTATCTTTCCAGGTAAAATAAGAAAATAAAACTTCAAGCTGTATTTTATATTGAAACCAGTAGAGGTTCACATGCTAACAACTGGCCCCGGCTGTCTAGAACTGACAAAATGAAAATGTGCACTTCCGAAAGACAAAGTGCAAAGTATTTCAAACTTTACCTGACTATCCTGCGAAGGCACAGAACTACATTCTGCAAGGTCTTCTTTGAGCTTTTCAATCTCTCTCTTCAGCTCAGCGTTTTCTTGTTTTAGTACATTGAGTTCTCTCTACAGCCCAAAAAGTATTAAATGTAAAATTCAAAATAGAGAAGACAAAAATATATTTCGGCAAAATCTGTAGACATTAGAAATGGTTTCAACTTTTAATTATTCTACACGACAGCCAAGCACAATACATTTTTTGCATTGCTTTAACTATCTGCAAGGTAAATTCACTCACTGAGGAGCAGTTTCAGTCAAAGTAAATTACAGAAAGAGGGTTTTTGAAATGAGTGTTTCCAAGCACATACAGCGTACCATAAATTGCACAGGGCTTTCCATAGTTATGTCAGTTCCTTATACATGCAAGGTCAGAACCTATGTCAACACACAAACATTCTGGTTTTTGTACCACGTGTGATCTTAGTAACTGTTATCCCCTTTTCTGAAAAGTTTAGCAGGTGAGGACAGTTCCTGACACACTGCTGCTCTTCCCTCTCTGTACTTCTTCAGCAGGAAGAGGGAACACTTCTACCTCCCAACTGCTATGTACTTCCTCCACACCAATGAATCCTAAATGGGCATAAAGCCCATGTAACTAAATCCAGTATTTCCTGGAATGACAAGGAAACACTGCAGATGTAGTCAGCTCCAGCCACCCACAATTACAAGATGACTCCTTTAAAGTTATTAACCACTCGAGACATTTAGACTAGTTCCCATCACCTGAAGATAACGTAAAACAAAAGCCAGATGATGATAAGGACCTCTTCTGTCCATAAAATCCAAACATTTATGATTGGAGAACCAAAACCAACTTTCAGAAAATCTCACGCCAACCTGAATGTACTTAACCTATTAATTATATTTCAATAGCTTGTAATATTGAAGCCATAATTTCTCATCGGTGATTTACGGGCCAAACCAAACTTCACTGAAACCACCTCCTTGACAGCCTATGGAAACCTCTATTACTGTACCGATGATTGCACGTGGCACACTGAGGTAATGAACCAATTAGTTCTAGGACCAAGTAGTCCTAGCAAGAAGAGCCCTCTTCAGGCTCTTGCTCAGCTCAGTGTCACTTAAGAAATCCCTTGGGTGCTGTAACGTCTTGTAAGATGGGCTGGGAGTTGACAAAGCAGTGGAATCAACCCGTTCAATTTTACCTCCATCACACAAAATTGAAACTCATCTGTTGGTGGAGAATCTTGGAAGAGGAAGACTGGTTTTGTCAGTCTTCGTCTTCTATACAAAATAAGTCTCAGTTTTGCCTTCACTCTTGCAACACTGCCCTAAGACTTATTTTATTGCACTGGTTTATCTGCCGCTGGAAAGCTATGCGTAGAACATTCTACTCGTACAGTCTGCAAACCGGCAAAGCCATTTAAACTGAAAAGGAGATATTATTCTTATTTTCTCTAATCAACGCCTCCTTCACAACTCCCCAGACACTAAGAGCTATAAAAAAGCCTGCTCCATACCTCCTGGGTGTCCCTAGACATAATAATGTCCTTATGCTGTTTCTCTTGAAAGTCCTTGAGCTTTTTCAGCTCCTCCTCTGCTTTAATGCACTCTTCATTGGCACTTAATTTACAGAGAAGAAGGTCAGCTTTTACTTTTTCAGCTTTTTCAAGTCTTTCCTGGACAGTAAAAAGAAAAAAAGGTTTTTGATTTTTTTTTTCTTCCACAGGAACAAACAAAACCTTAAGTAAGCCCTTTATATTTATTTATTTTTAACACTTTGGATAAATATTTTTCTTAGACTTAGAAATGTAGTTACCACTGAGATCAACACAAGCATGTACCATTGAAGAACAGAGAACAAGTTAGACAAACGTTATAATTGGGAGAGAGTTGATTTGGTTTTAGAAGGATGGACTAAAGGTCTTCCAAGTATCATTCAGCTAATTTGCACAAATCTGTGTGCTTTATAGAACTTGCCTTCCATTTCTTCAGTTCTTCTTTAAGTTTTTCCATCTCATCTTGTGATGTGCCAACAGGGTTGGGGCTTACCATACTCTGGAGAGAAAAAAGGAGGCACACACAGGTTTTCCCCTCCATTAGGCAAAAACTGAGACACACCAAACAATTCAAATGAGGCTTCAGAATAAAAAAAAAAATATACCCTCTGCAGTTGGATGAATCATTTCGCCATGGCAGATTTCAATGTATGGCCATTAATGAAAGTCCAGTGTATTTTGCCTGTGTGCCCATTTGCTGTTTTTCTCCAATTATGCAGGCAAAATATGTGGTGAGTCAAGAGACCGATTGTATTTCATAATTAAATCTTCCTAGAATCTGCATGCCAGAGGATAGCATATACCACATAATTTTTGAAAAATGCATTCAGGCACTTGGGCCAAATCATTGAACTATTTAATGGCTGGACAGGACAAAAATCTAAGAAAATGCGTCCTGGTCAGTAATCATTATTTGCTAACTATCTGATTGAAAATATTCACAGGCTAATATTTTGATAAATAATAAAAGCAAGTTGTCTCTATGTTCTTCCACAGGGAACTAAGCCCCTCAAACCCACAAATTTTTATCTACTTTCTCAGCAGTTCCTCTAAGAGAATGTATATATATACAGGCCTAATGAGAAAAAAAAATTCAAAATGGGATGCTTCCAAGCTCAGGGAGATTGGACAATAAAAGGTAACATCAAGCAGGAGGAAGGTAATAAAAGAAGCATTTCATAATTGAAGTACTTCAGGGCAGAAGTTTACAAGCACAGGAAAACTACAACTGGATAAAGCCCAAGAAGAGAGAAAATCTTCTGTTCTGTTTTGTTTCTATGGCTGCAATATTCTGCAGAAAAGAAAAAAAAATCCAAAGAGACCTGCTGAAACAATCCCTCCCTTTTACTTAATATTACATAAAACTTGAATGTGAACCATGAAATTTACGCATGGCAAAGGTCTAAATTAGATAATCCTGTCAATTCTCTTTGTAATGCTGGGTATTTCCTAAAAACAATAAAATATAAAATAATTTTTTCCACTACTTTGTCCAGTTTCAAGTGCCTATTAAGCAACAGGGAAATCCCCATCTGTGTATAACTGAAAACCGGAAAAAAATCCCTTTGCTCAAGGGACTGAGTGCAGGAAAGCAGAAGGATGGACGTGCCACAGATGGAAGCTGGTAAGAAAGAATGCCTGTTTTTTAGTGAAACATTGTCTAAGACAACAGTTTTCAACCTGAAATAATAGAAAAAATAAGAAGGAAACCACAAGAAATTCTGGGGGAAGTCCCATCCAAATTACTTGCCACACTGCAGGAACTGAATCCAGGGAGGCACCAGGAAAAAGGAAATTCCCCTAAGAAACCTCCAGAGAGACGGATGAGCAAGCGAGGCAGGACAGGAATATTCTCCCAGAATCTGTAATGCAGACACTTTGGAATGGGACTCTCCCGATGGAAAGAGGAGGCGGGAATGGGGAATGTCCAAAGTATAAAAGGATGGAAGAAGGTGAGACAAGAAGTTTCAGAAGCACTGTCCTAGCAGCCCTAGCACAAACCTTCACTCAGCGATACTATTGTCAAATATAGATTTTTTTTTTCCAGGCAGCACATCAGGAAATACTTACAAAACCATTATCTTGTAAAGATAGCGGGGGACTTGTGAAATCCATTGAAACCTGAGGGAACAAGAAAAGAAATCAGAACATTGTGTGTATTGGCTTTTTTTTTTGCAGCAGCAGAACAGAATAGCAGCAGCTGTGTTGAGCTAAAAGAATTTTTAAATGTAAATGCTGCACCATTTTATAGGCAAAAGTGATATATATTGGATATCTGAAGCTTTCTTCCTCACTAAGCATAAATGCCAGAGACATGTGAGGAATTCTGCATGGCACAATGTAATTTTTCAGTCCTGAAACTTTATGTACTTGCCTTTACACTGCTTTTGTACTGTGATACATGTTTAACATCCTGTGTGCTCTGTGCTTAACGGATACAACCCTTAAACCTGCTTAATACAATGGAAAATCACTTCCTTTACACAGATACTGTAAAATCTGGAATCTGTTGCCACAACATTTAGTGGAGGTAGATAAAAAGGAATTTAGAGAAGCTGATGGGCCACTGATCCGCAAACAGATGCTAAGGGGTGCAGGTTCCCGAGCCTATGGGTGCTGCGGCAAGTGCGAGAGCTTGGCACGGCAAGTGAGAGAGTCTCTAAGTGCCTCTGACAACTGCCAGGACCCAGGCAGCAGTGTCCTGACCCTTGCGGACATCTCACACGTTCCCACCTGGAAATCCCAAGCTTGGTTCTTACCCGACACCACCATCCCCGCTGCATTCGACAACGCGGTTCAGCATTGAGGCCGTCTTTGGCCAACGATGCAGGAATCCCTTTCTGCTTTACATTAAGTAACCCAAAATTTACTCACTTGTGTACCCATTCCTGACTTGGGAAAGTGCATAACTGGAAAACACCTTCGTTTGGCTTCTCCACAGGACAGCCCAGCTGCCAGCCGAGGCCCACCTCTGCACCGCCACCCTTCTCTTGTGGTTCCCTTCTCTTGTGGACCCAAAACACGTCTCTCCAGCAGCCCAACGGCCTGCTCCAGCCCCTCGCCTCCCCGGACGAGCCCGTCCCAGCCCCCCTCCGCGGTGCGGGGAGGCCGGTCCCGCCGGGAAGGCCGCACCAGGCCCAGCGCCCCGGCCTGAGGGGGGCGAGCGGAGCCTCACACAACTTACAGCGGCCGCGGGTCCCTGCGGCGGCGGCCAGCCGCGCTGCGACGAACGCTCCCCTGCAAGGTCCTGCGCAGCGCCGGGCGCCGGCCTCCCCGCAGCCCCTCCGGCCGCCGCCGAGACACCTCCCTCCGCCACCGGCGATTTCGCTTTCGCTTTCCCGCTGGCTGAGGAGCGGCTCCCGGGCACCCCTCCCTTCCCCGGTGCCCTTCCCCGGGTCCCCGCGGGCGACACCGGCTCCTTTTCCTCGAAGTGACGTGGAGGAAAGTGTCGCCGGCCGCCGCCTCAGCGCAGGGCAGCCCGCCCGGACCCCTCCCCGCGGCGGCAGCGCGGCCTCCCACCCGCCCCTCGCCCTCGAGGCGGCCTGAGGGGCGTCCCGCCGCCCCGCTCCGGTAACGGGGCCCGGGCAGCACCTCCGGGGAACGGCCCCTGGGCAGCACCCGCAGGTAGAGCCCTGCGGAAAATGGGGAAATCCCAGAAAAGGTGGGGAGCGGGCGGGCTGGGAATGGGTCAGGGAGGGCATGAAGGCGTCCAGGCGGCCATCGCCTCCCTGCCATTTGAACTCTTTCTTGCCTGTCTCTTAACTTGGCTGGAAGCTTCTGGTTTGGCTTCTGGTTTGGATTTTTCTGTGAAGTAAAGTGACTAAGACCTGGCGTCCTCAAGCTAATTTTGGTGAATTTGTTTTATATATTTACTTGTTTGTTTTCAACCACATTCTCTGGGATTATTTGTTTGTATTATAAGGCATAGGTATTCCTTTGCCGGGCTGTGGCAAAAGACGTAAGATATTCAGTGACAGAAAGACCCTTTGCTGATGGAGGTGCCCCGTTCAAAAAAATAATTCCTGGAAAAAGTCTGGAAAATGCAGTGGCAGACGGTTGCCATGCGGTCCTTTCCTAGGGACAGCAGCAGCCCCCCATCTCGGAGGGAGCCTGCCATCTTGGAGGGAGCCCTCCACCTCTGAAGAAGCCCCCCATCTCAGAGGGAACCCCCCATCTCTGAGGGGGCCCCCCATCTCATAGGGAGCCCCCCATCTCGGAGGGAGCCCCCCATCTCGGAGGGAGCCCGCCATCTTGGGTCAGGGGGATGAGGTGGTGCCTTGGGGAAGGGGGTGGCAGCCACCTCGCATCAAGCAGAGGGCTTCATCCTCTGTCCTAGAGGCACATCATTGATTTTATAAATGGGTTTGATTTATAAATATGTATATAGACTCATGATCCACGGCAGACACACCTAGAATTGGGCAGCAAAGTCATTGATGGGCAGCAAAGTCATTGATGGGCAGTCTATAGGCAACGCCAACCGAATTCTGTGGTGAGTGTTTAAGGTATCTGAGTTCTTTTTCAAGTCACGGAATCTTCAGAGTTGGAAGGGACCTCTAGAGATCATCTAGTCCAACTCCCCTGCTAGAGCAGGGTTGCCTAAAGCACAAGTCCTTTGACTGGCCATAGTGTGTGCTTTGTGGGTTGGATTGGAGCACCGATCCTACAGCTACCTCCTTTTTGCCCCTCACAAAAAAGCCTCATCAGTTCCTAGGTCTGTGATGACAACTGCTAATGCCAGCACAGGGAAAGAAGGGGAGGAGAGCTTCAGCATGCATGTAAGTCATCTCAGAGAAGTCATGGAATGTGGACTGGTGTGAAGTGATGGATAGTTGCAAGCATCCACTGCATTAGCCAGCAGGCACTCATTTTCTAAAGAGATTTCAGGGAAGAGCTGCTTCTGGGAAAGACAGGCTTAGATTTCCATGATGATCAGTTTGAGGAAGAGAAAGCACTGGCTCCTTGAAGGGGAGGGTAAAAGGCTTTGGTGACTGAATGATCCTTCTGCATGTGGGTAACTAAAGGAAAGAATGTCCTATGGATCCTGAGAACGCTGGTATGACTCACTTTGTCGTGCAAATTATGTTGCTAAGACAGACTGGACTTCTGACAGGAGCTGTCAGTTGGCAGGTATAAAGTGTGCCTGAGCTTAAGCATGGGTGGGTGAAAGAAAAGTACCACACACATCTTCCACTTGGATTCAGGAGCAGACAATGCATCCAAGACTGTAGCCAAGCAGCCAGACACAGCTGATTGAATTCAAGACTTACTGTCTATTTAGATACTCATAACAGATGCGTGAACAGTCATGAACAAAATTTGTGCAATTTCTGTGTCCTAGACCAAACACAAAAGAAAGCATATTCATAGAATTGCTTCAGGTTTCCTTTAAAACTCACTGATCTTTTAAATATCACCCTCAAAATTGGAAACAGGCTCGTACTCATTGACCGAAGTATTTTGTATGGTTAGCAATCAATCAGCACTGACTGTTAAAGAAATTAATCCTCAAAAATTCAAAATATGCCAGATAGTTGGAGAAAGAGTAGAAGCTGACTTTGCCACTTAGCAGATAGCAGATGTGGACTTCTACTTTCAGAGGAAAGCAGGAGGAGCTGTGTAGCCGCGAAGCATCGCAGTGAAATTGGTTGGGCTCCGCGTGCACACTTGAAGAGGCCTGCGCAAGAGCAGCCAGATCAAGGTTTTCAGAACTTTTGCTTTCATTGGCTGTACAAAGGGTATCCTGGATTGCACCCTGCTTGGATAGCAATCACCTTGTGCCACTGAATTCAGTGGGAGTTTTACCCAGGGGGTAATTATTATGGCAGTTTCAAATGTCGTTTATCTGTTTTTTAAGATAAGTGGATGAAACTATGACCCTGTATTTGAGATATTTTTTAAATTATTTTCTGCCTTGACAATGGATAACTCTGTTTACTATTGCTTTATAAACACAAAGTTGGTTACTAATGAGATGAGTAAAAGGGAGAGGTTTAGCTGGAGTAGCCAGGGAGGAGGAGGTGATTATGTTATGACCTAAGTACATCAGATTTCAGATTTAAATGTCAGAGTGGCAGGCTGCTCTCCAGTAACCATGGTCATGTTGGGAAGTCACTGCTGATCTGAAAGTGCCTTATTTTTCTAAACTCCGGGGAATGCAGCAACACCAGTCTGTTTACATGGCCTGCTTTGGGATTTGAGCAGAACAGTGTGTTTGTGCTTGTTTGGTGAAGGAAATTTATTGGAGATACTGAACTGGGCAAAGTTCCTTAAGTGAAATGGAATTGACTTGGAGTTGATATGTTCATTGATTTCTGTTTGTTGTGAATTTATAGTGTTAACCACATATGAATCAGAGTAAAGGGAAAAGCATTGATTTCATAACTCTAGAAGAGTCTAGCTAAAAGGGAAAATCAAGGAGTAAAATATAGCATAAGAGTACAACAAGCCTTAAAACTCTCAAGAGTTCTCTGAGCAGTTGCCATTGATAGCAAACTTGTTCTTCAGGAGTCTGAAAAACTCTTGATAAGCCTAGAAAGCTGGACTGGAAACTTCAAAAGAAAACCATGACCCTTCTGGCACCATAGGATTAGGACTCGTCTACATCAGGAAATACTCTGATTAAGCTGGAAGAAAGTTGACAGCCATAAGCTTACCTTTTATTGGTACCAAAACAATTTGACCATAACTCAGCTTCTGGACAGTAACTGTTAAGAATCACATGGCGTTGCCTTCAGAGGCAGAGTATTCTTTTAAAGTTAGACCAGGTCCAAAGAAGGAAGTAAATGGAATTTAGGTGCTTAGATCGTACTGTCATAATGAAACCCTGTTCAGTGCCTGTCTGATCCTTGAGGTACCCCAGCTGCAAAGGAGCCTTGTTCTCCAGACAGGTCTAGTATCACCTGAACGTTGGCAGTTCTGAATGCTTTAGTCTGTTAATGCTTAGAAGCCACATTCAACCACTGACGTGTTCTGATGGCATGTATGGTACTTTCATACTCCAACAGAATCATGTTCCATGGCATTCCATTTTTTTGTGTGCTTTCTATCCAAACCTGGCCAGCAGAGGCTAGTGATGCCTTCCCTGCTTGTCTTCAAGACTTGCAGAGTCTGGAAAATCATGTATGCTTTTGTAGAATATTAGTGCCTGGAAAAAAGGAAATAAAATTTCAGGTTCTTCATTAAGGACCTGCTCATGTATTCTGTCAGCACATTATCACACAAATACATTTCTTAATAAGCAGGATACAATCATGATTCCTGTTTATCAGTGCTTTTTTTCCTAGTGTTCTTTGAGAAGTTTTCACACATTCTGAGAGAGAGAACAGAGACTCCATGTTCCAGAGCAATCAGTATCGTGTGATCAGAGCACTGTTCCAGCAACTGGGAGAAGTGGGTTTGACCTCTCTTCAGTGTCCCAGTCCTTTGCACTTTGTCCGGCAGCTAGCCTGCCCAAAGGGAATGATGATTGCTGTACCACCTCCCATCCTTAGTGATCTCTACTCAGTTACTGGGAAAAAAAAAAAACAACCTACAAACCATGGACAAACAGAAATTTCTTCTTTCTATCCTTGGTGCAGTGCCAGGCCCTGGAGAGGAGCAGATCTGAATCTTACATTTATTGTATTCTCAGTAACTGGAGGTGATATCTTACGCAGCGCACAGACTTCTAAGCAGCATCAAAAATCACCATGATGATAGTTCTGGATCTCACTGCTGAGATACCGAAGTCTGTAGTTCATCAGACCTTGACGTCAAGGAGATACCAAGAACACACAGATGGTGGTGTCTTTAAAGAAACTGTCCTATCGACCTGTCATTCCCCTATTTCTCCCATATCCTGAGTGCTCGTGCAGCCACATGGCAATCTTGACTGGGAAACGAACCAGCTTAAAAACTAGCCCAGAACAAAGTTGGTTTTAGCTGGCTCATTTCTCCAATCCAGTTCATCCTGTGGTCAAAAAACAGTGTGCCATCCCAGGAGGGGGTGGCATGCAGCAGGGTCAGTAGACTCAGCCGGGGTGAATAAAAGCTTATTTCGGTGGTGGTGCCAGAGGAACACGGCTTAAAGCACTGGTCAAACTACAGCCTCATTGGTGTGGTATAGGGTGCCTCAGTGCCATAGAGGGGCTTCCAGATTTTGTTTCAAGGGACCTACATTTTAGGCATCACAAAACAGAGTCCTTTTTTCAGTCCTTTTTTCTAGCAAGGCAGGAGAGAAAAATATACCTGACAGTGAACGTCCAGCACCTTTAGATGTCAAATATCTGCTTCTTGTAAATGCACAAGTCCATTTCCAACACAAGCAGAATTGTGAAATAAATCCTCTATACCAATCTACTTTTTTTACAGGAAGGATTCTGAAATGTGTCCAGCAAGACTTGGGAATGTTTCAGCTTCCCTAAGATGTGTGTCCCAGAACACAGTGCTATGAGGCAATGCAGTGGTTCAGTAAATAGTCCCAGCACGACCGCTAGAAAGCAAACAATGAAGCAGGAATCATCTAAGATGCACGTTGTTAGGCCTGAATCACATTCCAGTTCTTTGGCTATAAATCACTGCATGTTAATGAAAGACTTCTTTCAAATAACATTGTTAGTGTTTCAGTGAGGATTATTGGTTTATATAGGCAGAATAAATTCTAGCATGCAGGCCATTTGAGAAGACAAATGAGAGGGAAGGGAGAGTAGGAGAAGGGGTGGAGGAGACGTGCCTGTCAATAGTATTAGTCTATGCTTTTATTTTATGTGATGAACGAATAGAAATTGATTGTTTGTATTCCTTAGGAATGAAAAACATTGTCGTTGAAAATCCCAGGTGTGTCCCAGGGTGACCACTGGCTGTAGCATAGACTGTAACAGAGGGAAAAATGCTTCTTTGGTCTGGCTCTGCCCTGAATGACAGATTCTGAAATTGTCCATATGAAAAAATGATCTTTTCTGTTTCTTGCCAAACTTTGTAGTCAGCAGGATTTCTGAATGAATACTCTACCAAGATAATCTTTTGGGGAATGTTTAAATAAGCGCCTTAGTCTCTGGAAATGCTTTTTGAAAGAGACTGTGAAGTTACCGCCTTTTTTTAATTTCCAAAAATTATTTAATTACATACCATTCTTCATGCAAGAAACATTTACTGAGTGTAAAGCATATAAGGCCCTATCTTAAATGGAAAGCTATGGTACAGCTGAGACAAATTAAAAAGTAAATACGTGTAAGTTAAAACATGAGAATTGCTTGTGTAGAGGATATCTCTGGGAAGTAAAATAATCCCAGTATTATATAGCTTTGGCCTTGACATATTACTGGAAAAACTCAGAACTGTAAATGGTGAAGGAAGGTCACTTTGCCTGTGGGCTGGTTTTGGCTGGGATAGAGTTAATTTTCTTCATAGAAGCGAGT